>NC_022009.1:605167-684255 GCF_000317375.1 Microtus ochrogaster | reverse complement strand
TTTGGAGCCTGTCCTGGAACTAGCTCTTGTAGACCAGGCTGGTCTCGAACTCACAGAGATCCGCCTGCCTCTGCTTCCCGAGTGCTGGGATTAAAGGCGTGCACCACCACTGCCCGGCAAGTGCAGAATTATTTAAGAGAATCTTTGACCTCAATGATCCAAGGTAGACTTGCCTTTTTGCTGACATAATTCTATTTTGTAGGGTGCTAAGGGTTTTTTTCATGTACTTTTGAAGTTCAGTTTTTGAAGTTCAATTTTCGACCATCAACTTACATAACACTTTCCATAAGTGTCTCTTCTGATTCATTTGAATAAACTTTTGGCAATCCAAGTCTAGTAAAAAGATGTCTTTAATTGTTCTTTCACTATTTTTGACTGTTTGAATGGTGTGCTTGTCATTTTAGAAGGCCTTATACTCAACAAATATTTTATAAATTTTAACAAGGGGTTCAAAAGCCTCTCCTTCAGGGAATCTTCTGTTCTGGGATGCTTATATTGATATTTCTAAATTATATCTTTAATTATGTCTGCATAACTTAGGTGTGTGAGTGTGTGTGTGTGTTTAACAAATATTTGTTAAATTATTATAGGTTCTTGGATGAAAATATGGACTTTATAGGGCATAAGGTAAGTTGATCTGAAAGCAATAAAGCCCATAGATTTAAAAGAACTTAAAAATCAAGAATAATGCTATAGTACTTTAAGGTAAAAGCAAGAGAATTCATCCCAAGACATTATAGGAGAGACCAAAACTATACTGGCTAATTTTATGTCAACTTGACACAAGCTAAATTCATCTGAGAGGGAGAAACTCTAATTGAGTAAATATTTTCCTAAGGTTAAGCAGGCAAGCCCGTAGAACATTTTCTTCATTAGTGACTGGTGAGGGAAGGCCAGCACATTGTGGGTGGGGTCATTTCTGTGCTGATAGTTCTGGGTTCTATAAGAAAGCAGGCTAAGCAAGCCACGATGAACAAGGCAGTAAGCAGCACTCCTCCTCTGGCCTCTGCATAAGATCCTGCCTCTAGGATCCTTTTCTATTTGAGTTTCTACTCTGACTTCTTTCAGTGATAACTGCTACCTAGAAGTGTAAGCTGAAATAAACCCTTTCCTCCACCCTCGATTGCTTTTTGGTGTTTCATCACAGCGATAGTAACACTAAGTAAGACACCTCACCTGTCCCTTTTAAATTTCTCTGATTCCTTCTTTACTTGGTAAACCTTCCCCTTGGACATTTAGTCTCCTTGTTTCATAATGTCTTTTTCATAACCCTGACATGTGCTCATAATGTTGCTGTTTAAAAACTGTGCATTCAAGCCCTCTTTCAGCCTCTTAATCCCAGTTATCATTCATTTTCCTTTAATATGAACTCTCCAATATTCATTGTCCTTATTGCCTGTGCTTAATGGTTTTACTTCTTCAAGTGTCTTACTTTTTAACTTCTTTTGCAATATATCTTTGTTTCATTTTTATCTCACTTAAAATATGAAATCAAACAAAACAAAAAATGTGCATGCACATATGTGTATATGTATTGTGCGTGCATGTATACACACACATACAGAGGGAGAGAGGAGAGAGAAAGAGAGAGAGAGAGAGAGAGAGAGAGAGAGAGAGAGAGAGAGAGAGAGAGAGAGAGAGACTCCTTTTTGTGTTAACTAGCTACTTTTAAACAAAAGGCCTGTCCAGGACTGTGACTGATGTACCTACTGACAATCCTTTGAGGAAAATGAACTTTTTCTTTCGTAGATGGCTATTGACTGGAAATAGATTCTTCATTAGGGGTAAGACTTTGCGCCTACTTCTTTTCCATATTGGATTTTTGCCAAACTTGAATTTATGCAGGTCTTGTGCTTACTGTCACACTCTCTGTGTTTTCATACATGCCTCCACCTAGGAAAATGGTGTTTTCTTGGAGTCCTCCACCATCTCTGACTCTTTCTCCTCCATTTCTGCATAGATCCTTGAGCCTCGAGGGGAAGGGTGTGATAATAATATACCATTTAGAGCCAAGTACTCCAAAAACTCTCACTCTCTGCACATTGTTCAAAGTGCTTGTTTAGTTGTTTGTAATTGTATAATTACCATTTACTACAAGAAGAAGCTTCTCTAATGAGGACTGAGTAATTCACAAGGCTATGAATATAGCAATATATTATTAGAAATAATTTTATTACTATGTTCATTTAGCAGAACAAATTTATGACTGAAGTTAATGAAATAGAAATAAACAAAAACAATATAAACAGACACAATTTCAAGCTGTTGAAAATAGTCTGACTTAATTCAATTTTAAACTGTCTGTAGGTCTATTTAAATTTTAATTGTGGGTATCTGAAAAATCATAAGGAATCAAGTTACTATTTATTTATCTAGTATTACATATAATACACATAAATATATGTGCATACATACACGAATATAGTTTAAACAAAATTATCCCACTTGAACCAAGCAATAAGCTTTTATCTAACAACAGCAAAAAACAAAACAAAAAAAAAAAAAAACAGTACCAGGCCAGAGAAATTCCCATCAAGTTGTTGGTCAAGGAAGTCCAACAGGTTCAGCAAATAATATAGGATATTGGTGTTGTGCTTGGTAGCCTGCTAAAGGTTTATAGTAAGTTCCTAAATCCCTCTCTTCCCATTGCTCAATATACAATACCCCAAATTGATCCCCAGCTAGGTGGTAGACCTTTTTTCCAATTCCCGTGGCTAAATAAGCAGATCCTAGTGGAATACTCTGCATTCCTCCCTTCTGTCAACACCTTCAAACACCTAGCCTAAGCGAGTGTCAGCTTCCAGTGTCCAGAAATACATTTTACCTGAAATTCCCAATGATCACACATATCAGGTCCACAGAAACTTTTCTGAAAGGCAGCACACAGCTAATACACCCTCTTAAAATCCAGAGAGGAAACAAGAAACTAAGGAAGGCAGAGACTGTGGGGCTGATCTATTGGGAGCTCACCAAGGCCAGCTGGACTGTGACTGAAAAAGCATGGGAGAAAACCGGACTCTTTGAACATGGTGGACAATGAGGGCTGATGAGAAGCCAAAGACAATGTCACTGGTTTTTGATCCTACTTCATGTTCTGGCTTTGTGGGAGCCTAGCCAGTTTGGATGCTCACCTTCCTAGACCTGGATGGAGCGGGGAGGACCTTGGACTTTCCACAGGGCAGGGAACCCTGACTGCTCTTTGGACTGGAGAGGGAGAGGGAGAGGAGTGGGGGGAGGGGGAGAAGAGTGGGAGGAGGGGGAGGGGGAGGGGGAGGGAAATGGGAGGCTGGGAGGAGGTGGGAATTTCTTTTTTTTTTCTTTCAATAAAAAAAAAAAAAAGAAACCAAGGAAGACACACTCATCCAACAAAGACAAGACCAGATATCACACCTGGACCTATAATCATCCCATCCACATAAACCTAGATGCAAGCATAAAACTACGGGGATTAGCAGTCACAACCACATGTCTCCTCTAGAGGCCAGCAACCCTACCACAGCAGGCCCTGGAAATATTTCAACACAGCTGAAACATAAGAAAAAGACCTAAAGACCACCTGTTGAAGATGACAGCAGTCCTTAAAAAGGAAATGGACAAATCCCTTAAAGAAAGCAAGGAAAAAAAATAAACAGTTGAAGGGAATAAACAAAATAGTTCAAGTTTTGAAATTGCAAATAAAATCATTGAAGAAACCCAATACTGAGGGAAACCTGGAAACGAAACTCTTAGGACCTGAACTGACATCTCAGAGGCAAGCTTCACTAACAGAAGAGGTAGAAGAGAGAATCTAAGCATTGGAAATACAAAATAAAAAATGCATCAGTCCAAGAAAATATTAAATCAAATAACACAAAAGGCATTCAAAAATCTGGGAAACAATGAAAAAACAAATTTTAGAATAATACTGACTAGAGAAATAAGAAAAATTCCAGGTCAAAAGCCCAGAAAATACTTTTAACAAAATCATAGAAAAAAATTCTTAACCTAAATAAGAAGGTACTTATAAATGTACAAGAAACAAACAAAATGACAAATACACAGAACTAGGGAGAAATAAGTTCTCTTGGCACATATTAATGAAGATACTAAGTAATAGAAGAATGTTAAAAACCAAAAATCATATCAATAAAATCTAGAAAAATTACAATGATTTCTCAGTGGAGATGCTAAAAGCCAGAAGGGGGTATGGGCAGATGTGCTGCAAACTCTAAGTGATGACAGATGCCATCCCAGACTACTATACTCAGAAAAAAACTTCCAATCCTCGTAGATGGAGAAAATAAGACATTCCATAAGTCAGATATGAGCAATATTTCTCTACAAATAAATGCTTACTGAGTTACTAGAAGGAAAAGCCCAACCTAAGGAGATTAACTACAACCATAACAGATAAAAATAAATAAGTGAATAAATAAATAAATTTCTCAGAACGGCAAAATCAAAAGAAAAGAAACACACAAACACACACACTACCACCACTACCATCAACAACAACAATATAACAAAAAAGGGATCATTGGTTATTAGTATCATTCAAAATCAATGGTCTCAATTCCTTAATTAAAAATAAGACATAGATAAACAAAATGGATATGAAAACAGGGTTCATCCTTCAGCTGCATGCAAGGAACACACCCCAACATTGAGGATAGACATTGCCTCAGGGTAAAGGGTTGGAAAAAATATTCCAAATAAATGGACCTAGAAAGCAAACTGGTATAGTTGTTATAATACCTAGCAAAATCAACTTCAGACAAAATAATATTAGAAAAGATAGGGAAAGATACTATAAACTCATCAAAAGAAATATCTACCAAGATGACATTTCAAGTCTCATTATATTTATATTTACTCCAGAATTTAAATTTCTAAATGTTAAAATGATCCCACTTTTAACTTAAAATTTTTATATTAAGAAGATATAGGCTACGTTAGCTTTCTGCTGCAGAGACACCTCCTTTGCTAGTATTAGATCTTATAAAAGTAGGTTATTACCACAGTAGAGAAACCCTATTCCACAACTCAGAATTTAAGTGATCATTTATTTTATTTATGAATCTGTATATTCAACTATGGTAAGTCTCCTGAGAGTAAAAGACTTGTCATTAAAGCACAAGCATTATTTAATCTGCTGTTACGCCTTCTTGCTATTCTAAGAAGAATGGGCTTGTAGGGTCTCACATTCTTATGGTAGCCAGAAGCACAGGATGGCAAGATCAGCTAGCCAAGCACAATTTATTATCTGCTCAATAGGGTTAGCAGACAGCTCACTGAAAAATCAAATTCCACTGTCAAGTTCAAGATTAAGAGGTAGAGAAATTCATCTGGCATAAAGATTTACAAAGTTAAATAACAGAGATGCAGCAAATAAAAGGAAAAATGAAGAATTGGTGTACAAAGTATGATGTATTCCAGAAACTCTGTACCTTCCTGTCTTAGTTAATTTCCATCACACAGTGTAATTGGAGGAAGATTTATTCTGTTTTCTGATATCAAAGGTTTCAGTTCATGGATAATGATGAAAGTTCTAAGATGTTTAGGTCAGAAGGTCAGGCAAGATACTCCAGTGACAAATGACTATACTTACATAGTCATGCTACTGAAACTTCACCAATGACAGATGGCAACAGCAAAGTACATGCCCAATGTTCAAATATATGTGTGTGTGTGTGTGTGTGTGTGTGTGTGTGTGTATGTGTGTGTGTGTGTGTGTGTGTGTACATGATGATTCAATGACTAGAATTTTACAAGCTCTGAAAGGGTAAAATTGTATTACCAGCAACAAATTCCAGAATGTATATATTTGTATTCTAAAACTGTTCACAAAATGAATGGGTAAGAGATGGATACAAGGACCTTGTTTACTGAAAGGTGTTGAACTTTGTGTCAAAGATGTCTCTGTTGGTATACTGATGTTAAAAATTTCCTTGTTGATTAATGTCAAATTAATAAGTACAGTGAAACAGCTAACTTATAACATCATTTTTATTTTAAGGCTTTATTCTTACCAAACCCTGGAAGAGGGAATAAATAAACTTTCTCAATTAAAATATCAGAGAACATTTAATTTGTAAGTCACTATTTATCCAATGATCATCAGCTTAATTGTTTGATTGCAAAACAGAAATAAATACATGGAAACACTACTCTCTCCCTTCTATTATCTCTGCTCTTGAAGGTGTAACACGTTGTACAGAAACAACTATGGGAGCCATTACTGAGATGCAGGGACCTGAGACTCCACAGTCTATAATCATGTGGTCATGTATGAGGAGAGGGAAAGAAGCAGCAAAAGGTGCCAGGATATTATGTAGCATTGGACATCATGGGGCCATTAAATATACATCTCTGTATGTTGTTTATACACTTGGTAATTGGTGGTTCATAGACTTAAACAGATACAAATCTGTTTTCTGTAATAAAAAGCATGATTTTTACCTGGTAAAGAACAAGAAGAATGTAGTTATCTTTTAAATGAATCTAAGAATCTCTCCACTCATGCAATAAATGCTTTTAAGAAATATTTAGTCCTCAAATTTGGTTAACATATTGAAACATATAGTAAATTTATTTAGAAACACATTATTTCAGAGAATATTTGTATTAAAGTTATCCTTCCAGACATTCAGCTAAAGAAATTAATAAATGTTGATTAACATAAAATTATAATCGTGTTTAAAACATTGTAAGAAATTTATCAAATTTTTGGTAATTTAATTGCAAAATTCTCAAATGTACACACTGGAGGTTATGATATCATGTTGTAGTCTCAAAAAGTTGGACATCCTGCCAAAGAAACTGAACTTCAGGACATCTGTGTCCAAATCAAATGAATCCCAAATGTGTTTTGGGATTTTTCCCCTATTCAAATTTCTCATTTCTAGGGACAAGCAAGAAGAGTGGAAGAGACTCCCAGAGAGTAAAGTAGAAACAAGAACTGGGAACACAGGAAGCAAATGATTGTCATATATCTTTTATAGTACTTCACTTTTATAGTTCTGGAGCTTCCACATTAAGGATAATTCTGAAACATCAAAGTTAAGTTTTTACCTGATGCGTAAAGTCTTTAAATACAGACATAGGCATCTTGAATCAAGTTCTATTCCATTACATACAACCTATCTCTTCTTGAAGAATAAATCTCTTATGCTCAGTAAATCTAGATATATTTTCTCATTTAAGACAACATTATTGCATGCTGTATGAGGCTGGGGAAAAAAGATTAAATTATTTTATATGCCATGACATTGTCCCATTACTTCATTAAAAAGCAACTGTGGAAGGAAATAACATCACTCTGCTCCTTTTTTTTTCCATTTATTTTTTTTCTTTCTCCTTTACCCATTCCACTCATCTTGTTCTTCTATTTTTTATCCACCTCTTTTGCATTCCCAGGATGGTGGAAGTGTTCACAGACATCAGATATAACAATTATTGAACAGACACACAAAATTGAGCTGCAAACACAAGCACAGAAAGCAATAGTCATCTGAGATGCAGAAACATGAATATGGGGCTTTTGAAAAATTAGATAGCATCTTACTATACAGCCCAGGCTGTCTTTAAATAAACTCAGAAATTCCCCCTTTGGCCCCTTGAATGCTGAGATTATAAGCATTAGGAACGGTGTCTGGCTTTGAGTATGTCTTAATGCCTATACAATTGGACTTTTCTTTATGGGTCTGTACATAACATTGGAACAGTACACCAGCAAACAACTCTGACAAAAACCTTAGTGGATGGCTTAGCGCTGCTTAGAAGTTCAATGCACGTTCTTCTATGTATAACACAGCTTAGGAAGAAATGTGCAACACTTAGAAGCCACTTGCTTTGATCTATCGCCTGTCTTTGTTCTAATTACCCTATTATTTAAGCGACTGAAGGCACACTTAGAAATAAATAAATAAATACCAGGTTGTGTGTCCAACACCCTAAGTATAAATCACAGCCAGCCACTGCCAACTCTTTCGCAATACTGGAGCTCAAGGGACGCAAACATGTGTTTTTTTGACACGAGGACCATAAACGCTGACATAATGGGGCTACGAGGAGAGCAACTACATCTTTCTACTTCGTAGTATCCAGGACTGAGCCTGTGGGTAAAGGGATCTTTCTACCGTGCTAGAAAAAATCCAAGGGCTTCACTTTTCAGGGCCAAATTGTCAGAAGGTAGGTAGGTCCTCACCTTTATATTAGCTAGTTCTGCTGTCCGAGCTCAGGACTAAGGCCATCTTGGTTTTCCTTTTAAGAAGTACAGATGGTGAAATGAGAAGACCCCAGTCTTCACCTTAGTGCCCCAAGCAGGCAGATGGGAAAACAAAAATGGGAGAGAGGAGGACTTAGGCTAGCCAGTGCTTTCCTCCTTCTAACATCCTGCTCTAAGAACTCTCTGCTTACTGACTCGCCCATAGGTTATTTAGTAGGACTGAATCAAAAATAACAGAAAAAAATGAGAACTATTTAATGCCTGCTGTTCTCCAGCAACTTTTTGAAAATGTAAAAGTTGTATCAAATATTCTTTGCCTCTTCAATGCAAAAATGTTCTTGATTAAAGAAATGGAAATCTATTTTTCTTCACGAAAAGCATCTCCATCTTCACACTTACCCAGCCTGTAGTTTCTGAGGATATTGGGATGAGGAGCAGAGCAGTTTCGGTAGCTGATTCTCTATAGGTAACAGTATAAGATTCTGGTTTCTAAAATGTCTAGTTCTTTGGTCTCTGAAGAGAAGTTTCTGTTAGATCAACACTCAATAAATACAAGCCTAAATCAGCTTAAACACAATAATAAACTTAAGGATCAGAAGGACCAAGATCCAACAATAAAGAGAAATGCATTGAAGTATGGTGTATATTTCCTGCACAATAAAGGGACAATGACTTAGGCGCCCAGGTTCTTGTGGGGTGTCATGAATTCGTGAGATAGGAACCCTAAAATGAGTGGAACCTAATAAGCTATCATCATGAAGAAAAGAAAATCACTTATATAAACAGAAAGTGCTGTGTTAAATTTTTCCTCTGAGTACTTGCCACACCCCAAGCCTCCAAAAGAATGATCAGGACCACAAGTCTAGAAATAGTGAAATAAGGAGAAAGTTGATGGGACCTAGAAATCTGACTACAGATTAGAGAAATCAAATGGCAGCCAGAGCTCAAAAGGGAGAGAATGTACAAAAACTTCAGGCTTCCAAATGATTCTTTGGAAGATCTAGACTATAAATGTAAACCAATAGACTAGAAGAGAAATAGGCGACTTTCAAGTAACCCACTCTCATCAGAATCAAATCATCCGCCCGTATCATCTCTTCAACCAGAAGACACCCAAGTCATTATAAAGCCACAAAGAAGACAATGCATTTCAGGATCTCTGTACTGTTATAAACAACGTAAAATTCTATAAAATGTTACTTGGCTTGCTGATGAGAAAGTTTTGACAAGTTCCAAGAACTTTATATGGATCCTACATAACTCATGCACAGAAACGTTGCTAAGATTGGCCTTCCCAATTAAATCTTCAACTGAGGCTTATAGAGTTACTTTACATTTTATTGTTTCGTGAATATCCTAACAGTCCATTGCTTTGCTGTCACGCAACCACTCTAATCCTTTTGTTTATCTTTTCTCCGTGTTTTCCATGTCTCTGAAGTCTCTACTCACTTTTCTGTTTTCCAATTTCTTTGTTCAATAACAATGAAACACTCAGTGAGCTCAAGCCACACATTCAATGAGCCAGATCCTTATTCACACTCCCATTTTATTTTATTTTTTACACAACAAAGCTGAACCAAAGGTCATCAGTAGCCCACCCAGCATAGTAAAACCATGATCGAGCAAGGAAAGTCTGGTTACTGGATCCATAAACTTAATGTTCGGTCTACATATCCACTCACAAAACACGATGATAAAAATTTTGTTTTATCCAACAAAGACAGAAGAAAAATATTTCAAAATATTAGAATATTTATTATTATTACTATTATTATTTAATATCTAATAATATGTTTTGTTATATGTATTTTTATATCTTTCTATTTCTTGTGTTACATAGTACCCTTAAAAATGATGAAAGTAAAAAATGGCAAAATATTCTTACCTACCAGCAACAATTCCTATAAATCATTTGGAATCCATGTCTATGGACGACATGGTTATTTTAGAATAAAGCAGGTATCTCTATTGTGCTTCATCCCACCATAGGAAAATAAAATTTTGTAAGGATCCACAATTTTAGTTAAATGTGAGTTGGCTTGAACAGTTTATAAATATGTTCTTTAATTTCCTCCCAGCAGGAAATAGTTCTTTTCCAAGTTTACCAACCATTTCAGGATACTACATTTTCACAAATTTTACTACAGGTAGCGATTTTCTCATTGTAGTTTAATGGACTGAGCAAATAGCTTTACTGCATAAACAATGTACTCCCCACACCGTTGAAACTGAATTAAAAGCAGAGGTGTGTAATGCTTCCCCTAAATGCAATTCTACCCCCTTGAATGGCAACATATAGGTAAATCATTTTAATTTACAGCTGCAACAGTGGTGAACGTTTGGTAAAAACAAATGGTGCTTAGTAAGTTAGGCCATGAGGAAATAGAAAGGAGAGTTTAAAAGTCACTTAGTTAAACAATAAGCAAAATCTATCCACTTGAATAGCAGTAAAGGAAGTAAATTGGCTGGGCGTGAACTCACACAATGATGAGAGTCCTATAGCGCTCATCTAGAGGATTGATCAGAGACAGGGAAGCAATGTCCTTATTTGCAGCAGCGTTGCTCCATAGACAGCTGCGGCTGTAGCTCAATCCCACGGAGACTCACAGACTTTCTTCTTAGAGCTTGTACTGTGTAAAAGTCCGCAAGTCATTGTGATTGGGACAGACGAGGAAAAGGGTTTTCCATGAAAGGTCTTGATTAACAGCCCAAGCAGCCCTTTGCTTTCTGGATGAATTTGCACATGTGATTTCAGCAAATCCGCATGTACATCTTTGTTTTCGAATTCCAAAAGAGCCAAAAATAGGACCGAATTGTAAGCAATCACAGAAGTTACATCTTGTGTATGGACACAAATTGTTTGCACATTTAGTTATTCATAGTGTAATTTATTTCAGTTCACTAATCTAATGAAAGGAGTAGGAGTCCTTGAAGTGCAGCGGAAACCTAGGTAAGTACTCACTTCTTTGAACACACAACATTTACTTCCTTTTCATTTCTAAGGATGTTTGGGTATCTTTTGGGGACTCGTTGACAAGAATCATGGCAAAATATTTTATTTGTATAATAATCAAATTCTGTCATGGAATTATACACCCTGAATATTATTTCTAAGGAGAATATTTTAATAACAGTCTATGTTTTCTGTCTTTTCAGGGAAAATAACTTTAGAATAAAGCATATTATTTCTTTTGTAAAATTATTTATTTTATTTTAAAGATTATAACACAATTACATCATTTCTCCTTTGCACTCCTCATTCAAAATTCTTCCATATGCCCCTCCTTGTACTCTTTCAAATTTGTGACCTCATTTTTAAGTCACTGTACACTCTCTTATAACCTCTACTTTATTTTTAACCTCCCGGTATGTGTGTGTGTGTCTGTGTGTCTGTGTGAGTGCCACATGTTTGCAGGAGTTTGGTAGAAAATGTCCATGTAGCTATAGTTACAAGAAGTTATAAATCATTCAAAACATATGTTGAGAACAAAATTTATGTCCTATGGAAAGGCTGAAAGTATTCATAACTACTAAGCCATATTTCCAAACCCTGAGTGGGATCTTTAATACATAAATTATGTATGTATGCCTATTTACACATTTTATTTTTGTGATAAGACTGGGATTCATCCATTTTTATGGTGATTAATGTATTATTTTAAAAATATTTCAGTGAATTTATTATATCCTATGATATTTGTAATGGATATGCTACTAAGATATTTAAAATATTGCTGCAATAATATACTTATTTACTTACAATAATTTTAGGATAAATATAAATTTAAATGTGGTTGTTTCAAAACATAATCTATGCTTCTTCTTCTTTATGTAAGGCTAAAATGTCTTGGAAATTTACCAAATAATCTATCACAAAAATATAATGAGGAAAAAGTGTTGTGTACACAGGGGTTGGTATTGAATGTTATCACAAAGAGAAAATGAACTAAAAAGAAGTCAAAGGAATATGCTAAACTGAAGAAAGAATTAGAAAATAGATATTTTCTAAATTTTACACCCCCTAATGGCATTAAATTAGCTTTGGGTTTCCCTTTCAAGCAGAAAGCCTTTTGCTAAAATAGAATATATATCCAGAAAAGATTTTTTATGTAAGTAAAGCCATCTGGTCATTAATTTGCCTTGAAATTTCATCGAGGTGCTAAGGGCAAGGCAACAGATGTCATCAGTGAACTGTGGAGAGACAATAATTTAACATATGAAGCACACCACAGAGAAAGAGAGAGTAAGATAAAGCAAGAGAAATTAAAATGCCCTCACACTTTTAATCAAATCAAAAAGTATTTGTTATTTTTTGAATTTTATATTATAAAATTGCTAAAAAATAGGAAACATCTATCAAAGAGGAAAAGTCTATTAAAAACAAAAATGGATCATATTTCTATTGGCATGCAGACTATTACTCAAATTATAAGTGATGAAACCAAAGGCTGATAATTGTTAAGAATAATACTATGTATCAATAACAACAAATAATGCAATATTATATTGTACTTTTCTAGCAGTGTTTTTTTTTTTTTTTTTTTTTTTTTTTTTTTTTTTTTTTTGTTTTTCGAGACAGGGTTTCTCCAGATACATTAGTTGATATCTGGGAACATTTTGGGTTGTTATAACAAAGGAATAATACTGGCATCTAGGGGTAGCATCCAGGGATGCTAAGAAATATTTGTCAATCACCAAGGTATTTGGACATAAGAAATGTTCTAACCCAAAATGTTAATGACATCGAGAAGAAGCAATCCTGAAACCTTCGCCAGACTCTCTGTTTTCCCAGAAGCAGTCCCTCAGGCCCATCTCTAGCACTGCAACAAAACACTAGCTGCAGGCCCCCTTCCCCATACCTTACCCTTGCCCTTGTTTCTGTTCATCACAGGGACCATGCCCTGCTGGCCTCTCTGTCCCCTCCTGTCACCATGTCCCCACCCAGAAGTTGGACAGGTCTATTCAGTCACAGACCATGCTTACCAGAAGACCAGCAGACTGCCATCCGACCTCTCTCTCTCTCTGTCTCTGTCTCTCTGTCTCTCTCTCTCTCTCTCTCTCTCTCTCTCTCTCTCTCTCTCTCTCCCACAGACCATCTGCATACTGATATCCCTCCCCCAAATGATCACTGCATTCCAGCCTTCAACATCAGCAGGCATTCCTTGTTTTGCGCCAACCATGAAGGCCAGTAAAAGAGGCAACATACAACAACCACACTCTGAAAATCTAGAGACGAAACAGAAACCAAGAAACAAAACAACTAACCACAAAGACAAAGACAGAAATCAACACCAAGACCTATAATCATTCCAAAACCAGAAGCCTAGATGTAATGAATAATAGCTAGAATAATAGTCTCCACTAGAGCTCAGACAGAGTATTACAGCATAGCTGAAGCACAAGAGACAGATCTCAGAACAAACCATATGAAGATAATAGAGACCTTTGAAAATACAGTGAATAAATTTCTTAAAGAAATCCAGGGAAACACAAAAAACAATGGATAAATAAAATGCATTCCTTAAAGAAAGAAAAACAGTTGAAGGAAATTAATAAAGTGCTTAAGAAGACCTTTGAAAATAGAAATAGAAGTGAAAAGAAAAACACAAACTGAGGGAAATCTGGAAAAGGAAAAAAATAGGAATTCAAACAGTACCTACAGAAACAACCTACACCAACAGAATATAAGAAATGGAAAAGAGACTCCAAGTCATTGAAGGAAGACGCAGTAGAAGAAATGAATACATCAGTCAAAGAAAATGTTTAATCTGAACAATTCCTGACAAAGAATCCATGAAATGTGGGACGCAATGAGAAAAAAAAAAAAACAGAAGAATAACAAAAACAGAAGAAGGAGATTTACAGTTCAAAGACCCAGAAAATATTTTGATCAAAGTCATAGAAGAAAATTTTCCTAATTTAGAGAAGATATCTATAAGGGTAAAAGAAGCATACAGAACACCAAACAGATTAGAGCAGAAAATAAATACTCCTCGCCACACAATAATCAAAATAAACATATAGAACAAAGAAAGAATATTAAAGGATTCAAAGGATAAAGATCAAGTAACATATTAACTGCAGACCTGAATTATATCTGATACCCTTTAATAATAAAAGTCTTGGAAAGAGTAGTGATACAAGGAGACATACCTAAATGTAACAAAGTAACAAAGACAATTTACAGCAAACCTATAGCCAACATCAAATTAAATGGAGGAAATTCAAAACAATTTTACTAAAATTAAGAACAAGACACAGTTGTTCCTTCTCTCCATATCTATTTAATATAGTGCTTGAATGTTTAGCTAGACCCATAAGATTCAAATCAATTCCAGTAAAACCAAGAACAAGACTCGGTTGTTTCCTTTATCCACATCAGTTAATATAGTATTTGAATACTTAGCTAGACCCATAAGGAAACTGAAGGAGATCCAGGCAATACAAATTAGAAAGGACAAAGCTAAAGTATCATTATTTGAAGTGAAGATGATAAATAACCTGAAAATTTCACCAGGAACTGACTCCTACAGCTGACATTCACTTTCAGAAAAATGGCTGGATAAAAGATTAACTAAAAAAAATCAGTAGCTCTCCTATCTACAAATAATAAATTGATGGATTCAGAAATCAGGGAAGTTTGCAGAAGGTATGAAAAACAGGAAGTGTCATATTTTTAATTAGTTCTGCAAGTATAATAAAACACTGTATCAGAAATTTGTCTGTAAGTTTATGGTGCTTAATGCTGATAGGAATGCTAACCAGCATTCAAATGTAAATAAAATAAAAAGATGTTTTTCTTTAAGCAAAAAGAATTGTTGGTGGTATCTATTTAAAGAAACTAAATCTAGGATTAAGAACATCTATCCTAGGAGAGTGTTTTCTCAACAGTCTGGAACAGGAAAAGCAAATGCAAGGCTTTGTCTTGAGGAAAGAGCTTAAAAGGCAGGAAAATGTGTTAGCAATTGCCTTGGATCTCTTCCAAAATTCGGTACTGTTTGTGTTTTGTCATAAACTGACCTAGATATTTTTAGGACGTTTATTTTTACTTTAATGAAGAGAAGTTTTCTACAATTGTTATATCACCAGAGAACACGATTTTCATTTAAATGTAGACTATTTCAGTGAAAACGCTTCTAATTTACATTTATGAGCAGCTTGTCTTGTTACTTAATAAACGCCTCAAGAAATCTTCATGTTTTTGAACACTAGATGTCAAACTAGGCAACAGATTTTCTTAAACACTGGGAGATCAAAAGGTTGACTGCAGAAGGACTTCAGGAGCAATGGTGAATAAACCAGCAAATTTCGACACTTGTTCTGTAAAAGGGAAACCTTGACGATCAAGTTCCCTCTATGTTGCTGAGAAAGAGTGGATTTGAGGGTGAAGAACTTAAAATGAGCCTTACATGTGGAGAAAATTGGAAGCATTTAAGACTACAGGCCACTCAAAGAGTGATTTCAGCAGGATTTACTAAGCACATGGTATAGGCTACAAATGAGCTCTAAACGGACTTGGGAAAACCAAAGCACATATATCATGTCTCAAGTGCACATAGTGGTTCTCTGGATTCAAAGCTGCAGTTAAGACACAGACATAAAGGTTACCAGAATTAAATACATTTACATGGACAGATTAATTTAAATTTAAATTAAATTCAGATAATAGAGTTACTGCATTTAAATACCATTTAACTAAAAAAAATCTACTGCTTAGTATTTCTTAGGTAGCATAGAAAAGAATTTCTTAGCCATATTTATTGAAAAGCTTGATTGAAGTTGTAAAACATCTAAATAGTTGATTGAAAATTATATTATATTATGTATATTGGTAATGAATATGGTGTGCATTTACTATGAAAAAACAAGCAAACCTAATGAATGATGAAATTCCAAGAAAATGAAAAATTATCGTAAAATATGTACCATGTTTTTGTTTGTTTCCCTTCTTTATTCTTTGCTGTATTGACCGAAACAGTATGTCTGTTCACGTGAGTAATTATTACTGTAAGTGAAACTTAGGTTCATAAAGGAGTGTTGTGCCCACAAACTCTTAAGATCATAACTCACAACAAATTTCTCTATAATCTTTTTTTTTAATTTATTTATTTATTAAGAATTTCTGCCTCCTCCCCGCCACCGCTTCCCATTTCCTTCCCCCTCCCCAATCAAGTCCCCCTCCCTCCTCAGCTCGAAGCGCAATCAGGGTTCCCTGACCTGTGGGAAGTCCAAGGACCGCCCACCTCCATCCAAGTCTAGTAAGGTGAGCATCCAAACTGCCTAGGCTCCCACAAAGCCAGTACGTGCAGTAAGATCAAAAACCCATTGCCATTGTTCTTGAGTTCTCAGTAGTCCTCATTGTCCGCTATGTTCAGCAAGTTCGGTTTTATCCCATGCTTTTTCAGACCCAGGCCAGCTGGGCTTGGTGAGTTCCCGATAGAACATCCTGTGCTGAATGAGGACACCAGAAGAAACATGGCCAAAAGAATAGACTAAGCATAGCTGATTGAGGTTCATAAAGACTGAAGTGATAACCAGGAAACCTGTATAGGTCTGAGCTAGGTCCTCTGCTTATA
The DNA here is from genome assembly GCF_000317375.1 of Microtus ochrogaster. Lineage (NCBI taxonomy): Eukaryota > Metazoa > Chordata > Mammalia > Rodentia > Cricetidae > Microtus > Microtus ochrogaster. The sequence goes on along the minus strand of NC_022009.1, from coordinate 667,473 downwards.
TTGTGGTTTTGTAGCTCGGTGATCATATGGACTTCTAGTGGGTGCTGTCTCTGATTCTTTTGCTTGCTCTGGGGACCCTTCTCCTACAGGGTTGCCTCATCCAGTCTTGATATAAACTATGAGGCTAGTCTTCTTGTGTTTGTTTGACATTCCCAGGGGTCTACTCTTTTCTGAAGGGAAATGGTGGCGGGGCAGATCTGGGGTAGAGAGGAGGTGGTGGGGAGGGACTGGGAGTGGAGCGAGAGGAAACTGCAGTCAGGATGTAATATATGAAAGAAGAATTTAAAACAGAAAGAATGCTAATGTCCTCTGAGCCTAAGTCTCAAATGTGTAGAGGTAGCGTGTGTCTTTAGCAAACTGAGAGCTGGTGTGTGAAGTATGCGACTCCGATTGCTGACAAAGATTGAATGGAAACCGCTGGGAATGGCACAGGCGACCTCCAAAGTTCATCTGTTGAAGCTGTAGCCCCCAAGGCAACTGCATTTGGATACCAGGATTTCAGAAGTTAATTAGGATTGAGTGAAGTCCTCAGGATGGATCCCTGTTCTAAGAGGAATCGTGAGGGAGACTGACAGGAGCTCACTTTGTACGATGTAAGACCCAGTGAAAAGCACCCCTGCAAGCAATGTGAGCTGCCCTCACCAGAAAACCCAGTCACCGTTCAGTAAGGAAAGACATTCTGTTATTTCACTAGGCTACGCAGACTGCCATTTTGATATGGAAACTTGTATTGTATCTGAAACCTTCTTATAAAATCGCACTCACCTAGAGTTTTTGTGGTATCTTCCAGGAATTTTAGTCTTGACTTTTATGTCAGGGCAATATGCACCCAGTTAGGGTTTTCTGTGATGGTCTCTGTTTCTGAACTAATTTACGAAATGTATTAGATCTGAATCTATATATTGTTTTTATACAATTGTCCAATTGTACTAATTTCATTTGTTGAATAGGTTACTTTCACTTCATTTAATTGCATAAGCTCCTTAGACAAAAGTAAACTAACTATTATCTGTGTAAGGTTAATTCTGGACTCCCTATATGGTCCTTTTTGGTATTGTGTTTGTTCTTTTGCTAATAACTTGCTCTTTTTATTATTATGGATTTGTATCCAATCTCGAAATTGAGCAGTATAGGACTTTCAGCATTTTTGTTCTTTAATATTATGTTTAATATATCTTTATTTCCCAAATATTCTTAAAATAATGAGTCAGTAACTCATAAGAAGTGAACAGGAAATATATATATATATTTAGAATTTATTTTATTATTTTTATTACATTGTATAGTTTTAAACATGTAGACTCTACATATTTTAATAGAATTGTGCCTAATTATTAAAATTGTGTATGCCACTAATGATTAATATAATTTTATTTTAGATATGAATTGTTTATTACTGACTATAAAATGAGGTTATGACAATTCTTTACATTTTAAATGTCTACTGTTTAGAAATAGAAAATCAAATGATTTCTATTCCCTTACTTTTAAAAATGTTTTAATTGAAATAGAATTGTATCACTTTCCCTCTTCTCTTTCCTCTCTTCAGCTCCCCCAGCTACTCTCACTTGATCCTCTTCGATGTCCCACAGCTCTCATGTTAATAGCCTCTTTTACTTTGATTTATTATCAATAATACATATAAATACATGTATGTGTATGCACAAATATGTAAATATCACTAGTTCAGCTCATTTTAATATATGTATACATATACAGTTTCAGGGCTAACCACTTTTCACTGGGCTATAAATGAGAGATCTCATCCCCCAGAGAAGTTAATTTTTTTTTCCCAGCAGTCATTATTTTACTATGGTCCTTTTTCTACAAGGGGACCCATAAAACAGTCTCCCTTAAATGTTAAAATGTTCGTTGATATTGACATTGTTCTGGCCTTGTTTATTAAGCTATTTCCCTCCCCCCAACCTCTCCCCCATCCCCTCCCCCCCTCCAGTCCAAAGAGCAGTCAAGGTTCCCTGCCCTGATGGGGGAGAGTCTTCTGTTTTGTGTTAATTTCATTGGTTAAATAAAGAGACTGCCTTGGTCCTTTAATAGGACATAAAATTAGGTAGGCGGAGTAAACAGAACAGAATGTTGGGAGAAAGAAGCTGAGTCAGGGAGTCGCCATGATTCTTCTACTCCAGGCAAATGCAGGTTAAGGTCTTCCCTGGTAAGCCGCCTCGTGGGCTACACAGATTATTAGAAATGGGTTAGATCAATATGTAAGAGCTAGCCAATAAGAGGCTGGAACTAATGGGCCAGGTGTGTTTAAAAGAATACAGTTTCCGCCGCCATTTCGTGGATGCCAGGGCATTGAGAGCATCTGTGGAAGCAGATCGCGAGGGTGTTGGTGGGCCTCGTCGGAGTGTTGGGATTTGAACTGCAGTTCTCGAACCCAGGATCTCGAAATGCATCGTGATTCCTGTCCATTAGATTGTAAGGTGTATGTAGGTAATCTTGGAAACAATGGGAACAAGACTGAATTAGAACGGGCATTTGGCTATTATGGACCACTCCGAAGTGTGTGGGTTGCTCGAAACCCTCCTGGCTTTGCTTTCGTTGAATTTGAGGATCCCCGAGATGCTGCTGACGCTGTCCGAGAGCTAGATGGAAGAACACTATGTGGCTGCCGAGTAAGAGTGGAGCTGTCGAATGGTGAGAAAAGAAGTCGGAATCGTGGCTCCCCCTCCCTCTTGGGGTTGTCGCCCTCGAGATGATTACCGTAGGAGGAGTCCTCCACCTTGGTGAAGATCTCCAAGAAGGAGAAGCTTCTCTCGAAGCCGGAGCAGGTCACTTTCTAGAGATAGGAGAAGAGAGAGGTCTCTGTCTCGTGAGAGAAACCACAAGCCATCTCGATCTTTCTCTAGGTCTCGTAGCCAATCTAGGTCAAATGAAAGGAAGTAGAAGACCAGTTTGCAAAAGAAGTGGTGTACAGGAAGTAACTTCATTTGACAGGAGTATGTACAGGAAATTCAAGTTTTGTTTGAGACTTCATAAGCTTGGTGCATTTTTAAGATGTTTTAGCTGTTCATGTTCCCTTAAGCAAGATTGAATTTGCTTTGAACTTTAGTTTTTCATAGACTGAAATAAACCTAGATCCTACCCCCCCCCCCAAAAAAGAATACAGTTTCCGTGTAATTATTTTGGGTGTAAAGCTAGCCGGGTGGCGGGATGCAGCCCTGCCGTTCCCCACAACACTGCCCTGTGGGAATTCCAAGGTCCTCCCCTCTCCATCCAGGTCTAGGAAGGTGAGCATCCAGACTAGGCTCCCACAAAGCCAGTACATGCAGTAGGATCAAAACCCACTGCCATTGTCCTTGGCTTCTCAGTCAGCCCTCCTTGTCCGAAACTTTTAGAGAGTTCGGTTTGATCAGATGCTCCATCAGTCCCAGTCCAGCTTGCTTTGGTGAGATCTCATTAGATCAGCCCCATCGTCTCAGTGCATGGGCACACCCACCCTAACTAGTCTTTTTTAAGAGTGCAAAATTTTAAGGAAGCAATACAAAGACAGTTTAGAAAACTATTAATTTCTAAGGCAATAATTGCCATTCCCTTCTTTGTCCAACTACAGTAAAGTTCTGGGTAATTAGCAGCTTTTTAGGTGTTTTCTATCAAGTAGCTTACTAAATTCATAGTAAGCTTCTTCTTTGACTCACCTTAAAACCATCAATTTCTTATAAAAATGACATAACACTTTAATGCTTAATTTATTTTTTAAATCAGATGATACAGGATTGACTTTATTATTTATTCAGTTATATGAAATATTCAGGAATAAGATTCATATCATGTATATCATACATATCTGATCCCATATGTGTCTGCAAGCCCTCTAGCACAAGGTAATGAGTAAATTTTCCAACAATTAATTGGAAATGTGTTGGTGGCCTCATGATTTCATAAAAAACGTAATTCCTCCTTTTTGTCTAAACAAAAAAAATGAAAGGTTTTTATTTTAACATACCAAGACTGGACACAATAAGAACAATTATTAAGTAAAAATTACATTTACAATGTGATAAATTCCCATTCATTTAGGTTTGATAAATTAAATGAAATTCCCTATTATCTATCCTATATTATTGAATCTACAGTTTTATACCTAATTTACTCTCTATCATAACTAAGGAAAACTGCAACTATACCAATTCAAGGTTATTTTTGTTACAACATGTTGCATATATACTTTTCTCTTGTTTAAGGTATTATACCTACGCAATTCATTTAAAAATGTAACATAAAATTCTAGTTTTTGAAAGCTATTATTATGAACTATATAAGACATTCAAGAAACAAAGGGCGGTAGTTAGTCATCTACAACAATGAAATTTGTAACTATTTTAGGTATGCTTTCCAGATCATATGGAGAGACAGATGGTCTTTAAACCACTCAAAGACCAGCAGAATATGGCATTTAAGATGTTTTGTTAACTTAGGGATTTTCAGGACAATGAGACAAATCTACTCTTGGCAGCACCAGGAAAAAGACTGTTGATCTTTGCCAAAGCAAGGTAGGACAGTTCTTCAAAGTTCATGCTTCACAGAGGAAACTGCTAAACATTCTGCAGGAAATGAAGACATTAAGGAACTTGAAGAGGAACCTAAGAGGCAAGCCTCACCAAAAGAATATAAGAGCAGAAGACAAAATACAAGAAAAGAATACCTCAGTCAAAGAAAATGTTAAATATAAATAATTTAGACATAAAAATTCAAAAAAAAAACTGTGACAAAATGAAAAGGCCAAATCTATGGATAACAGGAATAGAGGAAAAAGAAAACTATGTTAGAGACCAAAAATATCTTCAATAAAATCATAAAAATGAATGTGCTTGTTGAGGCACAAGAAGCATATAGTACACCAAATAGACTGGTCCAGGAAAGAAAGTCCCCTCACCCTTCACCCATAATCATAATAAAAAAAAAAAACTTAAACAGAGAGAATGGAGAAAGAATAATAAAATCTACAAGGGCAAAAAAGCAAATAATATTTAAAGACAGAGTTATTATAATAATACCCAACTTTTCAATAAATACTCTAAAAGTCAAAAGGATTTGGAGAGATGTTCTGTGAACTCTAAGAGGTCACAGATGCCAACCTGGAAAATGCTTGAGTTATGATAGATGGAGAAAGAAAGGTTTTCTATGGTAAAACCAAATATAAACAGTACTCACCCAGCCCTACAGAAGGCACTAGAAGAAAAACTTCAACATTATGAAATTAGCCACAGCAAGAAAACACAAAGAATAATTAATCTCAGACCAGCAAAAGTGTGGGGGCGGACCCATTTGATAACAAAACTAAATCAATAAATACTGCTCATTCATTACTCTCAACAGTGGGATTACCCCCCCCCCAATAAAAAGGCACTAACATATTGGATTCAAATCAGGATTTCACATTTGTAAAAGAAACATTACTAAAGCTTAAATCACACATCTAAGCCTGTACATTAATAGACTTCAAAACACCCTCAGCATCTCGTGAAACCTTCTCCAAAGTTGAGCATGTACTTGGTCACAAAGCAAATCTCAATAAATCCAAAAAAAAATGGAATAACCCCTGTATCTTCTCAAATAATTGTGGATTAAAGCTAAAATTGAACAACAACAGAAACTACAGAAAGCCTCTAAGATCAAGGAAACTGAACAATTCTCAACTCAATTACCCCTGGACCAAGGAAGAAAGTAAAGAATTCTTAGGATTCAATGAAAATGAAAACACCCAAATTTATAGGACACACTTAGAACAGGCACTAAAAGCAATAAAGAAATAAGATCTCATGAAATTGACATGCTTTTGCACAGCAAAAAACACTATCATTCACAGAAAGAAGCAGCATACAAAATGGAAAAAAAGAATTTTTATGAAATTGTGAGCATAGGGACCTTGAGAGAGGTTTGAAGTGGAGGGAAAAGGCAGGGAGGGGAGCAGAGAAAAATGTAGAACTCAATAAAAATCAATAAATAAAAGAATACTTAACTGTAATATACATCAAGTTCCAAAATTAATATGAAATGTAGCTATGAGAAAGACAAATAAAGGTTACATGCTGGTGATTTTAAAGAGGAAAATACAAAAATGCTAAAATATCTCAATAGGAGACTATATAATAAAACATTCATAAGCAGTCATTTTGCATGTGCCAAAGTACAAAAGATTAAAGCAGGATAACGACATCTATTTTTCTTGGCAGGGATATAAGACCCTCTACATTTTCAGTGAGCCTGTAATTATTATTTCTCTCTGATAATAAATTTAGCAACAATCAATTTGCACAGGATAAGCAATTTCATTCTACAAGTTTAGCTCATTGGAATATAATTATCAGTTTCTAACACCGTATAAACAGAAAAAGTTATCGCAAAGTTGTTTATAGTTTTAGATACATGAAAAACAAAATAAGAGTATGACAAGTAAGACAATAATGGCTTTTTGTCACTGTGACCAATACTTGAAAAAAATCTTTGTTTTATAAAATTATATTTATATTTTGCATGTGTGTGCGTGTGTGTGTGTGTGTGCGTGTGCGTGCTTGCATGCTTGCCACAATTCACACCTTGATGTCACAGTATAATTTCTGGGACCCAGTTCTTTCCTCCCACCAAATGAGTCCTGGAGATCAAACTCACTTAGGCTTCTTTTAGCTGTAGCCACCTTTCACCACTGAAACATTTCACCAGCCTTTATGTTAGAGATAACTTCATGAAGTGAACTACAGATCTATGTCCACCAATTCATGAATATTGATTGCGGAGGTTTTAAGTGGAGGTTTATGTGCTTTGTGCTTGCAATGGGTACACTGTGATCAGAAGGCAAAAGCCAGTGGAATAGTAAGTCATACAAAGCAGAGCATCACTTACTGTCTGTACACTGTAGATTTCTCTAATGCAGTCTTTATTGCAGTTCTAATTACTACTTATATATCCCTGTGCTGTTTTTGAAAAAGTGTGTTTTAATAGATTACCTTTCCATTCCTCTGCTTTACCTCTGACCCCCTTTCCCTCCCCCATTTAGTCTCATTTTGCTCTCATGCCACACGTCACCTTTTGTGTTCACACAACTCTATTCCATCACTTTCTTTCTCTCTATTTCTCTTCCAGCTTTTGTTGTTTTGTTTTGTTTTATGCTTTACCCACACTTACGTACATACATGTAATAGATTACAAACTAAGGTCCACATATAACATACAGATTGCAAGAAGTTTTTGTCTTTCTGAGTTTGGGTCACTATTTTTTTTTTTTTTTTTACTGAAGATAGATTTGTCTCTCACATAATATATACTGATTATGTTTTTCTCTTTCTGACCTCACAGCTCCTTCCCTTCACTCCTCCCACCTGGGCCCACTCCTTTCTTTCTCTCATTAGAAAAGTGTTCTAAGGGATAACAATATATATAATATAATAAGATAAAATAAAGTAAAAAAAAGCTAATGTCAGAATGGACAAACAAACAAACAGAAGGAAAAGAGCCCAAGATAAGGCACAGGAACCAGAGACTTCCCTCATCCTCACCCTCAGGAATCCCACCGAAACAGCAATAGAAGTCATAATATATACACAAAGGACCCGGTGCGGACCCCCGAAGGCCCTGTGCATGCTGTTTCAGTCTGTGAGTTAGTTATGTGAGCTTTGAATATGTTGATTTAAAGGTCCTTGGGTTTGTTGTCATTATTGTTTGGTTGGCTGGTGTGTATGTGTATGTGTGTATGTGTGTGTGTGGCTGTGAGTCTCTATAGTTGTTCCCATCTGATGTTTTTAAGAAAATGTATGCAACAGTTTCCATTTTCGTTCAAATAAATCATGATTTTTATAGTGAATTCTTGGTAGAGGCCACATAAAACCTCTTGTTTGAAGGAGGACGCTTGTTCTTCCCAACTGCCTGGCTAGCTTAGAGTAGAAATAATCACGAGCAAGGAACTCAGGACCGCGAGGGGTGCACCCACACACTGAGACAATGGGGATGTTCTATCGGGAACTCACCAAGGCCAGCTGACCTGGATCTAAAAAAGCCTGGGATAAAACCGGACTCGCTGAACATAGCGGACAATGAGGACTACTGAGAACTCAAGAACAATGGCAATGGGTTTTTGATCCTACTGCACGTACTGGCTTTGTGGGAGCCTAGGCAGTTTGGATGCTCACCTTACTAGACCTGGATGGAGGTGGGTGGTCCTTGGACTTCCCACAGGGCAGGGAACCCTGATTGCTCTTCAGGCTGATGAGGGAGGGGGACTTGATTGGGGGAGGGGGAGGGAAATGAGAGGCAGTGGCGGGGAAGAGACAGAAATCTTTAATAAATAAATAAATTAAAATTAAAAAAGAAACTATATTAATTAAATCACTGCTTGGCTTGGCCCATTAGTTCTAGCTTCTTATTGGCTAACTCTTCCTTATTAATTTACCCATTTCTATTAATCTGTATATCTCCACTAGGTCATAGCCTACCAGCAAAGTTTTAGTATGTCTATCTCAGGCAGCAGCTATATGGCATCTCTTTGACTCCACCCTTCTTTCTCCCAGCATTCAGCTTATTTTTCCCTGCCTACCTAAGTCCTGCCTTGCTATAGGTCCAAAGCAGTTTTTTACTCATTAACAATAAAAGTAACACAGACAGAAGTACCTCCCACACCAAACTCTTCTACTGAAACATAGCTGTGCACATGTAAACTGATAGGAATGTGCAAAGATACCTACAAAGTTGCTTGCATTAAGTGCCTCAAGGGAATGTGAGATCATTTCTTTTGATTTATGTATTTTTATACTTCTTGTTATTAAAATATGTACTACTTAGGTAAGTTTTTAAATAATAAACATCTGCCCTTTATTAAACATGGGGCATACTATCACAATTTTAGGTCTGCTAAACTGGAATCCATACCAGTGACCTTCATACCACATGCAGATTGCACCTGTCTTACCATTTTGAATTTCGTCTTTGAAATACGAATCAATCTCCATCCATTTGTGAGCCTGTCGAAAGCCTTTCTTGTCAGTCCTTGGTTCTCCTCTGAGTTATAAGCGTAATTTTCCCTTTTATCTTTTCTCCCTTTATTGTTTTCTTTTAATATAGCCTTATACCATGTTAATAAACAGGATTTGAGTTTCTATATGCTGTATCAGTTCATTTATTTTATTAAAATATGTATATTTTCCCTAGTGGAAATTTTTCAGAAATTGTTTATGATACTGGCAATGTAAATATATTGAACATATGATTTATCTATTTTGAAACACAACTGGATCTATTGAGTCCATCACACTAACATACAAAGAGCAACCAGAGGAGACAGTTGAGAGTTCACTACAACACTACAAAGCATGTTCTTGAATTCTTGTTTGGGCATAGAAAAAAATAAAGTACTTTCCTATGTAATAACACCAGAATAAATTTGAAAACTGTCAATTCTACCCATCTATATTACCAAAATTGACAGCTGCCAGATAACCTGAATTGATTTTCCCAGAGGCCACCACAGGCAATGAGTTCCCTTCACCAGCTCTGGACTTTGGTCTGAGCCTGAAGAGATCTGTCTAACACGTAGAGCCTGTATCTACTTGAGAAGAGGTCAGGAGAGGTAGAGGCTGAGAAATCAGCAGGAGAAACTGAAGTCAAATGCAACAAACACTTCCTTTTCCTAGAAACTGTCCTGATCTTATGTCTTGGATTTGCTAAAGTGAGCACTCAAGATTTTCTGAAAAGTGGAAAAAACACACACAGTGAAAAAAACTGTACTGCTGTTCTAATAATGCCAGAGACAAGAAACTGCAACAGGGACCCTTCCATCCAGAACCCTGGGGGATCTACATTCAAATTCGGACTAAAGTGAAACTTTTTGAATAACAAGCTTCAGCCAAATAGCCGAAAGCTCACTTTCAATCAGAAATGAACTTAATTTTAGAGCTGTAAATCAGTTAATGTCTATTTTCAACATTTAGCAAAATGCAAATTGATGAATTTCACATTCCTGCCATCAGGTAGAAACAGCTTCATATGCTCCTAGAAACAAATAGGACAATAAGGCAAGGCAAGCTTTCTTGTTCCACACAGTATCTGCTGCTCAGTGATTGAACAAGTACTGCGAATGATCAATTAAACTTGACCCTATAATCAAGGGAGAAACAAACAAACCAAAAAAAGCTTCAACTCATAGGCAGGTTACATGTGGGAACTGTTGAACATCAATGTTAAAAATAACTACTCTAGATAAGTGCAGATTGGAACATACAGAAAGTAGGGATAAAAGATGACAACTCTCAGCAAGTGAAACTAAAAGGCGGTGGAAACTCTGATTTTTCTTTCTGAGTCTGGATGTGGTCATAATCGTAGCACTAACAAGGGCACATGAAAGTAGAAAGAAAGATCTTAGGGAAGAGCCGCAGGGAGAGGAGTTAGAAAGACAAGAAGGTGGCAGTATGCATGTGACACGGGCAGAGAACAGGGGATGCTGAAGAGAGATGGAAATAGCAAGGTGAAGTGGTGGGGCGATGGAGAGATACAGATAAGGAGTGAGGCAAGACCAATGCAAACTATGGATGAGAATGCAAAAGTGAAACTTGTTACTCTGTCTGGTATGCTCATTTTCAAAACTAAGAAAGAAAAAAAAAGAACATATGATTTGTTATACAAAGTGGGTCTCATAGTTGAATTAAGCTGAAGAAGAAATAATCAGTGAATGAGTGTTCTAAAGTAAAGAGGAGAGAGAGAGAAAGAGAAAGGAAACAAATTATCAGAAGCCTGTGATAAAATGTCAGGCTTCAAGGTTATAAACGTGCATGTAGAAAATAATTAATATAACCTACCATGTTAAAAAATATAAAGGTTCTCTTTCACTTTTTTCTCCCTCACTGTCCTATTTCCCTCCTGAGCATCCCATTTCCTCATATTCTCTTCTTCCCTTTCCCTCTCCCTGCCCCTCCCCTTCCATATTCCTTCTCTCCACCCCCTTAATTTTTTCAGGAGGTCTTGTCTGTTTCCCTCTCCCAGGGAGAGCCATGCATGTCTCTCTTAGGGTTTTCCTTGTTACTCTCCTAGTATGGGAAGTCCTTCTGTCTATGTGTAGCTTTTATTGGTTAATGAATAAAGAACTGGCTTGGCCTATAGCATGGGAGAAAGACGGTGGAGTTAGAGAGAAGACATGGAGTCACTGGAGACAGTCGCTGGAAACTTTACTCAGGTAAGCCACAACCAAGTGGTGATATACAAATTAATAGAAATGGGTTAAATTAATATATAGGAGGTAGCCAATTAGAACCTAGAACTACTGGGCCAAGTAATGATTTAATTAATACAGTTTCTGTGTGATTATTTCAGGGCTGAGCGGCCAGGAACCAACAAGCAACTCTCTGCTCCTACATTTTGCTTTTCTGGGACCACACAGTATAGACTGGTTATCTTTTGTTTTTCATCTAGTATCCACTTATGAGTGAGTACATACCATGATTGTCTATCTGGGTCAAAGTTACCTCACTCAGGATGGTTTTTTTTAGTTCCATCCATTTGCCTGCAAATTTCAAAATGTCATTGGTTTTTTAACGATGAGTGGTACTCCATTGTATAAATGTACCACATTTCCTTTATCCAATCTTCAGCTGAGGGGCATCTAGGTTGTTTCCAGGTTCTGGTTATTAGTAACAATTCTACTATGAACACAATTGTATTAATGTCCTTGCGGTATGAGTGTGAATCATTTGAGTATATGCACAAGAGTGGTATTTCTGGGTCCTGAGGTAGATTGGATTCCCAATTTTCTGAGAAACTGCACCCCACTAGAAATGAAGGAGTGTTCACCTTATTCTGCACCCTCTCAAGTATAAGCTATCACTTGTGATTTGAAAAATGGAGTTTGCTCATTCATTTCCTGGCTGCCAAGGTCCAAATAATAACAGAGAAACTAACTACATTAATTACAACACTGCTTGGCCTATTAGTTCAGGCTTCTTATTAACTAACTCTTACATCTTAAATTAAACCATTACTATTCATCTATATCTCACTATGATGCTGTGAATTACTGGGAAAAGTCTGGCATCATTCTCCTTATCCCATTTCTATTAATCTGTATATCACTATGAATCAAATTGAAGGCAAATTCCATAACAAGTTCCTTAGCCACTCTGACCTGTGTAAGATTGATATCTTAGAGTTGTTTTGATTTGAATTTTCTGGTGACTAAGGATATTGAGCAATTCCTTAAGCGGGGGAGAGAAAGGAAAGAGATAACTTGATTGAGGGAGCCATTAAAGGGCTATCAAGGAACATAGCACTAGAGAAATTCCCAGTAATCCACAAGGATAACCCTACTAAGACTCTAAGAAGCAGTGGTGAAAACACCTAAACTGATCTTCCATGTAATCAGATTGATGATGGCTACCTTAAATTGTCATCATAGAACCTTCAACCAGCAATTGATGGAAGCAGCTACAGAGAGCTACAGCAAAGCACTACCTGAGACCATGAGAGGGAGATACACCGTCTTTAACGGTTTAAGCACAGCACATGGTGGCGATACACAAAGAAACAGCTGATCTGAGCTAGTGAGAGCTCTCTGACTCTCTTCTGATAGCAGGCGAACCTGCATAGGACAAAAATAGGCCCACTGAATGTGGGGAACCGTTGTGAGTGAGGCTTGAACAATCTATGGGGCCACTGGCAATGGGAGCTGAATTTATCCCTAGCACTTGAACTGGCATTTGGAGCACATTCTTTTAGGAGGGATGCCTTACTCAGCCTACATATATGGAGGACCGTAGTCTTACCTCAAAGTGAAGTGTCAAACTTTGTTGACTCCTCATGGGAAGCCTTACACTTTTCAAGGAGTGGATGGGGAGGTTGGGGGAAGGGAAGGAGTAAAAAGTGGGAGGGGTGGAGGGAGTAGGTACAGAGATAGCTATGTAAAATGAAAAAAATTGAACTTAAAAAAATTCTTAATTAAAAAAACAATAATAATAATAATAAAGGAGATAAATAAAAACATCTGCCAAAAAGAAAACAGAAAAAGCCTGAGACAAAACAGTGTTCATTAATTAAAGAAAAAAGCTTCAGAAAGTTGGAGAGATGTCTCGGGGATTAAGAGCACTTGCTGTTCTTCCAAAAGACAGGGGTTTGATTCTGAGCACCCACATGTAGCTCACTGCCTTTTGTAACACCATTTAAAATAACATGATGACACTACTGACTTGCGAGAGAACCAAGCATGTGTATGGTACCCAGACATTTGTGCAGCCAAAACATTGTACACATGAAAAATTGTAAAAACCATAAAAATAAAATAATTGAATTAATTGTCATAAAATAAAAATAAATTTAGGATCCAAAATTAGGAAAACTTTTTAAAACTAAAATATATTATTCGTAAAATTAAAAAATAAATAAAAAGTAAAATTTTAATAACTGTGTCTTAGAGTTTCTATTGCTGTGACAAAACACCATGACTAAAAGGCAAGTTATGGAGAAATTCAGAACAGAAACTCAAGCAAGACTGAAACCTGGAGGCAGGAACTGATGCAGAGGCTATTGAAGAGAGATGCTTACTGAGTTGCTTTTCCTGGCCTGCTCAGTCTGCTTTCTTATAGAACCCAGGACCACTAGCCCAGGGCTAGCACCACCTGCAATGGGCTGGGCCCTCCCTCCTTGATCACTAATTGAGTAAATGCCTTACAGCTGGATCTCTTAGAGGCATTTCATCAACCGAGGCTCCTTCCTCTCTGATGACTCTAGCTTCTGTCAAGTTGACACACAAAACAAACGAATACAAACACCCCACAATAATTTGCATTTAAATTCCGTACTTCCTTTAAAACTTTTAGAGCCACGTCTGTGATATGGGCATAATTTGAACCAACGCATCAGTGAGACAAATGTGAGTGCACAGATGTAGACCATTGCAGAAAAACATAACTGATCAAAAGCAATGCTGCAGAGCTGAGTCCCACAGGGTACGTGTACAACACAACATCTAAGTCCCAGGGCTCATTGAAGAGGAGGAACCAAAAGATGGTGAAAAAAAAAAATACCCAAACCACCTGGGATTTTACTGTGAGACTGTGTCTCCTAAAAATGTCAGAAGCTTCATTTGTGAAATCTCACTAACAAGACTGCCTAACCATGAGCTGAACACGGACAACAATAGACACATGGAAGTGGATGGGGAAAAGCTAGGGAGGCCCCAGCCATGCACAAAGAACTACAGGCAATTAAGAAATGCTGAGAGTGTGAGAAATAGTCTTCCTCAAAGAAGAGCATGCCGGCTAATACCAAAGATCAATATATGCATGCAAGTAATATCATATGACTGAGGATGTTGGCATAAGTATTTAGTAATTAAATTTATGTAGTAATGAAAACCACATCATGTATTTAAGAAAGAGTAAGGACGATAGCATATGGAAGAGGCTGGAGGGAGGAAAGGGAAGGGGGAAATGATGTAATTGTATTATAATCTCAATACATATTTTTAAAAGAGTTCAAAAACAGCTCTGCAGAAATGTAATTAGATTATTTTGACAGGCAACAATGCAATTCAATAGGGAAGAAAAATCTCAGCAAGGCTTTATTAGTCTCACTGAACAAGAGAATGGAGGAGGAACTAAATCTCCTTCCCTTGACACATCAGGCAAAAATAATTTCAGATCAATCATAAACCTGAACATAGATCTAGTTGCTAAGATTATAAAACACCCAGAAGAAAGGAGCTTCATAGTTGAGCAAGATCATGACTAGCAGATGTCTATAAGCTCGTGAGAAGAAACAAATAACCAAAATTACAGAGAACTAACCTACACAAAAGCACCGTATTGAATCTGCTGTGTGTACAGGGAACTCATCTTCTTCGGCAGAGAGCAGAATGTTCTACTTAAAGCAGAGAATTTAAAATGATTACTACGAGCTCCTCTGCACTGGGGCCTACTAGTCTAAGAGAATGTTGAAGAGGTGCCTACTGCAGTGGGGCAAGTCCAGTGGGAACTAACTGCCATCCCTCTGAGAACACAGAGAGCACAGCGATTAATTCATACAAATCTCAGGCCCTGTAGATTTTGTAAGACGGACAGGTTAAGTGTATTGATGCAGAGGAACAGGGGATTTATTTTCTAGGAAAGCACACTTGAAGTAGAGTAAAATGAGCACAGTCTGGGCTGCTTACGAGACTGTATGGAGTTGGCATGGTTGCCGGAAGAATTTAACTGATGATAGAAATTGATGCTGGGTTGTAAATGGCAAATATGCCAAAAAAAATTATAGAAATTAAACACAAAATGTGAATTTACCTATCTTCTAATATTATAAAATGTTCTAAAGCATGTTTTAGGTTTCTGATTGTAAAAATGACAGAAGACACTGGGAGTTTGGGTTCTTTTATGTGAAGTGTTATATCTTCTTGGAGAATTGACTTTTCTTTCTGAAATTTTCTTTATGTCCAACTAATCTTGAATCTTAAGCCTCCTCTGATGAAACCTGATAAAGTGACTCACTTTTTCACTTAATATTAGTCTGTTGTACTTCACCTAATTTTTAAATATTTTAATCTATATGAGTTACTACATTAAAAGTAAGTTTTAAAATATGGTATAATAGTCTATTTTTAAATATATAAACCATGATAACTTTTGTCTTAACTCTGAATTTTGCCCATTTCAATTTGATATTTAACATACTTTGGTTAATTAGTCTACTCCATTTATTTGTTTAACTGTTTGACATTTGTCATATTTATTTTTCTTCTCTATTACTATCTTCCTAGATTTTAATGGAGGATTTCATATAATTTTCCTTTGCCTTCTATATTCTACATCTACATGTATAATGATTTCCTTGAGGTACAATGGATACTAACTGACCTAATCTATTCTCAAATAGCACTAATCTGCTTTGAGTGCAATAATAGGGATATTCAGTCTTTCCTTTTATCCATGATGACTGCAGACATTTATCTAACTTGCCATAGGCAATGGTTACTTGATATGTTTTTAATGATATGATGATAAATTTCTATTTTTGGTCAATTAAAATAATAGTTGATCAATTATTGTTTATTTAGTTGGTTGAAATTTTATTTCTTTTTTGGTGCTCTAATATTCTTCATGCAAATTTTCTGACAAATATATTTTCTTTCTATTAAAGAACTCTGACATTTTGCACAGCAGCTTCCATAGAAATTATTATGTATTTTCAGTTGTATATCATTTATTTTTAATGATTTTTCTTTTTTTCTTTGGTTTTCTGCTGTTTTCAGGTGATGTACAAGGTATAGATTTTCATATTTATCTAACTTACTATTCTGTTATTTTTCTAAATCTATGGTTAAGTGTCAATAATTTTAGAAATTTCTAATTGCCTCAAATATTTGTCATGCTTGCACTTCTTTGATTCTGGCAATTGAATCATGCATTATATAATGTACATAATTATTTACATTTTAAAACTTCCCACCCTATAATGTTGATTTCCTTTATTTTCAATTTTTTATATTTTAAGATTATATGTAATTACCTCATTTCTTCCCTTCCCTCTTTTTCCTCCAACTTCCCAGCCCTTCCTCTTTCTCAAATTCACAGGCTCTTTTTTGTTAAATATTGTTACACACACACACACACACACACACACACACACACATACACACACACACACACACACACACTTCTAAATACTATCTACTCAATCTGTATGTTACTAGAATGTAAGTGTTTTCAGGGCTAACCATTTACTATTCGATGACAATTGGTCTCTTCTTCCAAAGACTCTGGATTCCTTACTGCCTGTAGTTCTTTGTCTTGAGGACTTCTGACCTTCTGCTCTTCCACATTAGCATCTCTATTGGAGTGGACCTTGTTTGGTCATTTTTAGGCAGCCATATTATCTCCAATTCATGGGTACTGAGCCTGTAACTTTTGGTCACTAGAATTCCAATGTCTTGCTTAACAATATGGTTTGCCTCAAGCTCATGAACAAATTACTCCTAACTTTTTCTGAGAGTTTTATTGTTTTAGTTTTTGGGTTTAAGTCTGTGACCACTTGGCTTAAATTTTGGGTATGACAGCAGGTAGGGGTTCTCTATTTTTCTTCTGTGATTAATATGGAAGGCTATCTATAAGAAATTATTTATTAGCAGAATTATTATTAATGGTACAAACTATGGTGTTTGGGCAGAACAATCTTATACATGCTTATCAAATCTGGTTGTTACTGAACTCTGTCCTTTTTTCCCAGCCTAAATAAATTCCAGTGTTCACTCTTTTGCTTGCCAATCACTACTTTCAATTTCCCCATGTGTGTGATTACTGTTTACTCCCGAGCACAGCTTATTTTGCTTAACGTGATGTTCTTCCCTCCAACCCACTTTGCTGCAAATAAAAGAATTTCAGTTTTTATACCCGTTGT
Source organism: Microtus ochrogaster (assembly GCF_000317375.1). Classification (NCBI taxonomy): domain Eukaryota; kingdom Metazoa; phylum Chordata; class Mammalia; order Rodentia; family Cricetidae; genus Microtus; species Microtus ochrogaster. The sequence goes on along the minus strand of NC_022009.1, from coordinate 650,097 downwards.
TTATAATAATCTCATTTTCTTTATCCATTCAATTGTTGGTAAACCTCTAAGCTGATTCCATATTGTGGATCATATGAATGGAGCCACAAAAACATGGCATTTAGGTGTCTGAAAAAAAAGTAGGTTCCCATGGGAAAAATTACATGCCTAGATCCCTCTAAATTATATAGCAAATAAACTCAGAATAAGGACGTATCATATTTTGGGGAAGAAAAGTTATGATATAGTACATGGATAACTACTCAGTGCAAAGAAATGACCATGGAAATGTTGCTATCAGACAGATATCATACTTGATAGTTAAATGAGTGTCTGCAGTCATTTTTCAGTGATTAAAATTTTTCATTAAAATGTTGAGAATTGCAAATTTAAACTAATATCTGTGAATTTCAATTTTAAAAATGTTTCATGTGGGATCAGATATTGGAACGTTCATAATACAAAGGACTGAAACACCTAGAGTTGGTAGGTTAGGCTGGCTTTAACCTCTAGTGCCCGAGAATGACTGCTTTTTACTAATGTTGTTTTACTATGCAAACTCAGACCTTTTATGTACCACTGATGTTTGCTTTTTCTGAAAGCACCGTTCATTTTTTTCACACCAAATGACTCTGTACAAATACAAATATCAGTTTAAATTAGTAGACTTCTAGCATTTATGCTCAAAATTAAATTCACAGGAGACCCCGGATGCATAACTACCACTCCTTGTTCTCAGGAGACTGAGACAAAAATCACAGAAAAAAAGCCTGCTTGGACTACAGAATGAACTCAATATCAGTGTGTCAGCTTAGCTAGATCCTGTTCTAAACTAAAAATTAAAAGATAACTGTGGATATATAGTTCAGTGGTAGAGTGTTAGCCTAGAATGTGGTGGGTTCTGTATTCAATCCCCAGTTCTTTCCTGTGAGAAATTCACAGGGGAATGGATGTCTTCAAAATCATACCATGAGTAAAGTATAAGCAATGGCAGAAAGTTGACTGATAATTTCCTTTTTCCACAAGAGATAATCTACACTTTTGTACTAACACCCTCTCACCATCAGCCCCTCCAGAAAATAAGCATTCACTGATATATGCCACTTAAAATCCAGAAAATCTGTTTACTGTAAGTGAATGAATTTGATGAGAGCATAGGAAATCAGTCTGCACCTTCTCCTCTGAGGGAATTAATATCCACACTCCAAGAGAAAGGGATAAAATATGAACAGGGTGGAAAGTTAGCTTGGAATCATTGCAGTCCACTTATAGTTTGACTTAATACTTCATACCAGATCTCTGGGAAGCATCTCATGCCTCTATTTTGCAATTCTGTCATGGTTCACCTGATGGGATGTATTTTTAAAAAAGGAATGAAAGAAACCCCATAGGTTCTATTTCTTTTCAAGAAATTTTGCTTTGGCTCATTAAAGTTTTCCATCTCATTTCATATTTTCCATTGAAAAATTTGCCCAGAGCAATTTTAACATATAAAGAAAATAAGATGAATGGAGTTCATTTGCTTGCATCTTTTAAATTAAAAATAAAAGGAAAACTTTCTATGGATCACAAATTCAGAAAATTTTTGTGACAAAATTGAATGGTTTAATAACCTAATAGAGTTACTTCATTTACAGCTACCTTGAGATGGAATATCTGATAATTAAAATTACTCATCTTCTCCTTTGTAAAAACATCTAGACATATAAAGCAAATGTATTCTTCACAGTCCCTTTGCTTGCAAATTTCTGATTGACTAACAAAGGACTTAATTCTGATTTCATAATCATTTCCATTGTGAATATAGAGACAAACACAAAAATACTATACAGCAGGCTTACTGTGTAATGGTTATGAACTTATTATTTACAGATTGGCAACAAGGACCAATGAAAACCTGGGATTCGTTGTGAGTCAGTCCCCAGGCTCAGGAAAGCTGCCCAGGGCAGATGGAGTCTCATCTGTGTATGCTCCATTTGCTTTGCAGCCGAGAGACTATGGCAATCAGTTCCCCCTGGGTTTTATGTCTCATTGGGCTCAAGTGTCAAAGGATAAGCCACTTTCAGGGAAGACCTGGAAGAGAGCCCAGGCTGTTCCACTGGATATTTCATTCCAGTACATCCTATAGCTGTTCTCAGGACCATATAGAAACTGGAGTATAACAGTGTTGGTCTAAGGTAACCTGTGAAACTCTCTGCAGTTGCAGAGATTATAGAACAATAGAAGGAAATACTAGAGTCTTGATTTCATTTATAATTGCCTGTATGCTGTCACCACCACCTCTTCTCCTCCTCTTCCTTTGTTTGAGATTATAATTTAATTCCTCATTTCTCCCTTCTCACTCTCCCCTTCAAACTCTCCCATGTAACCTTCCCCACTTTCCTTCAAATTCATAGCCTCCCTTTTCACTAATATTTATTGCATGGATATATGTATATACATATATTCCTGAATATAACCTTTTCAGTTCATGTGTATGTTTTCATGGTTGACCATCTGAAACTGGACAATAAATTCATGTGCACTTCCTTGGGAAGGTCACCTCTCCTGTTCCCAGATTCCCTCGGTTGCCTATAGTTATTTGCATAATAGCAACTGCTACAATGAACCATAACCAATTAAAATTCAGAAATGTGGAACCCAGCCCCAATGTATACATTTACAAAACACCCCAGCACTTATGGCTAAGGAAATATGATAGGAGAGAAATAAAATATCATAAGAGTCAGGGGATCAGGGAATTGGCTATGAGATTGTATCTCTAATAATATCAAAAGCTACACACTAGTGATGTTAGAAGTCTTACCAATGTGACTGCCAGAAGAACATGACAAACCAGATAGATGAAAGCCCGTGAGACTTTTCACCACTTCATAATCATCCAAGATCAGATCTTCCTGCAACTTTCTTTGCTTATCTTTGAAATTAGTCAGCTTTTTGTTATTTTGGTGAACTCTTGGTATAAGCCACTTAAAAGAGAAAATTTTTATTTTGGGATGTGATTTCAGAAAGTTTCAGTCCAGAGTAGCTTAAAATCATTGCGCTGACACAAAATGTATCAACTACTGGTGTGTGTGTGTGTGTGTGTGTGTGTGTGTGTGTGTGTGTGTGTGTGTGTGGTGGATACTAGAGTAGTACGGTTGTTCATCTCATGATGACCAGTGTTACTTTTCTATTGGTGTGATAAGACTCAAATACCAAAAGAAACTTGGGAAAGAATACTTTCGTTTCATCTTAAAACTTCAGGCTTCACTAATGAAGGAAGTCAATATAGAAACTCCAGGGAAAAACCTGGAGGCAGGAATTAAAGCAGAGACCAGAAAGGACATGCAATAACACTGCTTGCTAGATTGATGCATGGCTTGGTCAGTCTCCTTTCTTATACAATTCAGAGACATCTTCTCAGAGCTAGAAACATCCACATCTTCTCAGAGCTCGGGCATTACCAAATCACTCAAATTAAGACAGCTCAAAGTTGTCTGCAATGTTTTAATTAATTAACTTTCCACCTCAGCTGCAGTTTCACTCCCTCCTCCCAACCCTCTCCGTTCTCACCACCAAGCCACTCCTACTCCTTTTCTGTTCAGTAAATGTTGCCTAGAATCTGAAAGATGAACTTTCTCAATTGTAGTTCCATTTTCTCAGAAAAAAAAAGGTAATTGGATAACTGACCCTTTGTCAGTTTGACACAAACACATTATTATTCCACTATATTTTCTTCCTCATTCATTCCCGAATTCTTATATTAATTTCACTATCCAAATACAAAATACATTCCAAAGTTTAAAAGCCCCGTAGTCTTTAAAATATAAATTGTTTTAAAATTCCTATCTCTTTCAGAGTTCAAAGCCAATCTAAAATATCTAAGCTCTCAAAAATAACCTGTCTCTACAAAACCCCCAAATCTCCAGATTCTCATAACTGTGGTTTCCTATAAAATCAACAGCAAGTTAGATACTTCCTTTCTCCAAGAGAGAAGAACCAGAGAACAGGTAAATCAAATCAAAATAAAAAACAAACTTGAACAATATAAAGAGTTATGTACTTAAAATCTGACATCCAAGCAAGACACGATGGGCTTCAAATGACTCAGTCACTTCCCTGGCTCTGCCCTCTGCAGCACACAAAGCTTGTCTCTCAGACCCAGGCCGGTTCCATACCACAGCTTCTGCTGGTTTCAGTGATTATCCATGACACTTGAATCTCCAAAATGTAGGGGTTTCCTTTCAACCACAGCTTAGCTTTTCTAATTCCTCGATATGATTTCAAGTATCAACTACTTCCCATGACCTCTTCAATACTGGGATTTAATTGAAACTTCCATCAACAATGGCCTCTTCTAGACATTCACAGTATCAAGTCTCAAATGATTTTCTTTTTCTTTCATGCCTTCAAACTAATACCACGTTGAAGAGTCTTGCACATTACCAGGTTATATTGTAAGCATGAGTTACAACCTTGTTCCCTCTACCCCCTACTGTATTTTCTGTGTGCTGATCCTAACAAAAATATTTCCAGAAGATTTTGCCTCAATGATGCTTGCATTTTCTCAATCACCACTAAGTTCTCAGTTCTCACTAATCAGTGTTTATTGTCCCAGCAAAGCAATGGCTTTACTTTAGTGGATCTGGTCTCTTCTTAACCATAGCTGATTCTTCATACCCAGATGACGAGAACGACAGATTCTTAATTCCAAGTATCATATAGATAGCACGATAGAGTTTTAACTAGTAAAAATAGAGAAGACAACTGACCATGAATTGCCCAACCCCAAGGAAACATCATGGAAGTGGGGACCAAACGAGTGTAAGAGCCAGAGGACCAGAAATGTCTATTGTGAGTTCTCTCTGTTGTCTATGGCAAGGAATATATAGTTGTGAAAACTCAAAACTATTGTCACTTAAAAAGACCTGAATTATGAAACACCAGGTAACATAATAATGGGGATGGAATAAATCTTACAGGGTTCTACCTCTAGTTGAAGAACTACAAGCAATTAATGACTACTGATAGAAGAAAAATGAATCTTCTCCAGGGCTAAGCTCGCAGGTGGTTGTCTTACATGTATAGGCATGAGAAACATTGAATTATTTCCAGCAGGATATGTGTATATGGATGTGCTAAAGCCAGTACAGTCCTGAGCAGCACAGGGTCCTGGAAAACATGCATAGGATTCTGATTTCAATTCAGAAATAAACATTTTTCCCGTTGTTATTTATACATTGTTTGGCTGGCTTTTAATTCAGACTTCATTGCAAACAGAGCTTTAACAAACAGTCTCTTTGACCTGTTTGAGTTCTTACTTTTACATCCTGCTGCCATTGTGATCTGTTTTGCTCAAGAGGACATTACTCCTCGCTAAATCTCATGCCTGCAAGTTTCTGCAATCACATGACCACAGCTAGGATAAACTTTGTGCCTGAAAAAGGAACTGCTGAAGACCTTCTGAACCCCAATGTGTGAACATAATAATTGTTATTTAAAAATATTAAAAAGAAGAGGTCATGAATTTGAGAGGGAGTGGGTAAAATATTATAGAAATCATAAATAAAAACCCAATTATCATTAACAATTAAATGAAAGGCAATAGGTAAGAATTGATGGATGGTCATGAATACCCAGCGACATATAATACCAATAGAGTAAACAAGGAGCAATATTTTCCTTGAATAGTTTACTGACATGCAGGCAGAGGCAATAAAGGGATGGTAAAACAGCCCTGGAGAAAGTCTTGTAAAAGAAAGACAGTGCTCATGCCCACCCTAATAATGGGATCTAGATAGCACTAAAACATTTCTTTTAATGTTGAGATTAAATAAGTGAATTACAATAACCAAATGAAATGGGGCATACTTTTCACAAGTAATTTTCCCATTATGTATCTTCTTACGAAAAATTCATATTACTGTCTTTTGTTTCATTAAATATCTGATTGTTTTGTCTCCACTGTGTTAACTGGGATTTTTGTTAATTTGGGTATTAACCATGAATCAGATGTATGTTTTACAAACACATCACAAGATCTGTAGATGGCATTTCACTATTGATTGGTTCAGATTGCTATGCAGATGCTTCTGAGTATCACACTTCTTTTATGACAAAGAATCTCATTGCTGCCTGTACTGTTACAGAACATCTCTTTTTATATTCATACAATTATTTACATTTCAAGTTCTTTCATGAATTTTTGGGCTTTGTTCTTTATATCTGTGGAATGAGGGTCTAATTTCATTTTTCTTGTTACAAATACCAGTTTTTTTTTTCTAGTACCTCTTACAAAAGAGAATATCCTGTCCCCGTTATGTTTTTTTGGAATTCTTGTCAAGAATCAATCAATTGATCATAACTATCTGGACATAGTTCCAAACTCTCTCTTTGGTTGGACCTTATGTCTATTTTACGTCAGCTCTGTGCTATGTTGATGACTATAGTATTTATATCAAGTAGGGTGATGGCTCCATGTCTGAGAGATGCTGTATTTATTCATTAAGCATTTCAGCAGTTGATTCTTGAGGATGAAGGTGTTGGTATTTCATGTGAAGAGCATGTAGGTACTCCCTGGAGAACAGGCCACTGGGATCTCAATTATCCCTACTGTGGATGATAAGAGGAGCTGCTACCTGTCTTTTCTGTGCCTAGTCATCTCTTAATATCTCAGCATTTTAAAACAGCGCGGCTTTTTACTTGCTATGTCTGAAAACCAAAAAGCATGTGGTCAGCTTTTCATCAACAGTGTTTAAGTGTTTCATGGCAGGGCCTCTTAAAAGCTGCAGGGTTTTGCAGCTAAAGCTGAGTCAGGAAGCCTCTCTTAAATGAGAGTGCTTGCCTCTAGCAAGCAGAGCCCACCAGAGAAAATGCTGCTATCAATAAGCCATGCTTTTCTGTCTAGAATTCCTTCCCAAGCTCTCTCAGGCTTTATGTGGGTTCAGTTGCCCCACGTTGGGCACTATTCTATAACATGTGGGTCTACTTGTTGGGGTTTCTGTACCATTCTGTAACAAAAAAAAGTCATAATTTCCTGTAGTGTTTAGTTGAATGTTTCATGGTGGAAACACATGCACCAAACACTTTTGACCAAGGAGTTGTAAGCTGAGACACTGTCAAGGGCTAGGGCTGCTGACTTCCTAGACCTACAGGAGATCATGAAACTTGCAATTCTTAGTGATCCAGTAGCCTAGATACTTACAAGGGTCTGCTTTATACATCTCAGTTTCATTTCTGTTTTTGTAATAGTAACATGACAAGTTACTTAGGAAATAAATATTTTTAGCTTACAATTCCAGGTCACAGTCCATCAGTGCTGGCTTGTCACAGTGAAAGGAGCTTCACATAACTGGTCATACTGTATTCGTGATCAAGAGCAGAGAGAGAAATGAATGCTTGCCTGCTTTTTTGCTCAGCCAACATTTTATACTTCTGTACAATCCAAGAGTCCAAACCAGGGAAAAATATGTCTCATTTTCATGCTGGGTCTTTCTACCTCAATGAAGGTAGTCAAGGAAATTACCCACAGGCATACCCATGTGATCTAGACACTACCTGATTGAGCTTCTTCATGATGACTCTAGCATATGTCAAATTGACAATTAAAAACAACTACCACAGGGTCCCAGCTCTTGAGGGTGACAATAAATAGCACCTTTGCTGCTCTTCATCCTGTCTACTAAGATCACTTGTCAAATGCTCAGGATTACAGAAACATCCAAATAGCAGCATAGGAAGACTTTGTATCCATGAAGAGGAAAGAGACCCAACCACTTCGTGATAATGTTTTTCTTTCAGGATGTAGTTTTATTTGGAGAAAGAATTGTAAAGAATTTAACAAATGGTTAGATGACTTCAGAATAGCCTTCCTTAATAAAATATGACTAATTTTCTTTTAAGAAGCAATCAATTGGTCCTGTACATCTTCAGGGCAACACAAAACACAAAACAAAGAAATACAACCTAAGGAAAGAGTCACACATATGAAACCAAACCAACCAACACCTTGATCTTTAACTGTTAGCCTGCAGAACAGTGAGGAAATCAATTTCTGCTGTTTAGACACCCTGTCTTTGTTTAACATCTCCAGGAACCTAATAGCAGAGGACACTCCTCCATTGTTATATCCGCAAAGGAGGGGCAAGGTTTTACTCTATTCTGGAAAATACAGCAAGTTAGAAACCTTACAGTCATTTTACACATTTAGCTCCATTTCTTGTCAAAAACAAGTGTAATAAATAAAGTAAATATATTGGATAAAAATTCCACAAAACTGGTTAATAGACAAACTGTTTTAGTGTGGGATTTCCTGTATTACTCCCTAGTGAGGCTGCTTTTCATTTTAAATCTTATTTTTCCATTTATTTTACCTAAAATCACAGATAAATTTCTCAATTGCTTTGGCTTAGTTTTCACCAGTAAAATATGGAGAATTATGAGTGTCTAACAGTGGCACTGTGAGAACAGTATTTATTATGAAGACTGTCTGATCACATACAGGCAATAACTGAAAATGACATATTTGGGGGAAATTCTCTTAGGTAGATTGAACCAAATAAACCAACTTATATGAGTAAAATGTTCAAGTTAGCTTTTTTAAAAATTGTAATTAAGTATGAAATATTTGATGTATAAAATAAATCTACAGAATAGAAGATTTTAAATAACTGATTTATTTGTATTTTTAATAAATAAACTAGTATTTATTATAGATAACTAATAATGCAATAAAAGTGTAGAAACTTAGTATAAAATGCTGGCCTAACATGCAAACCTTGTTAAAATCTATTTAAGTTTGAGATATTAATAAGCATACATTAATATATGAAAATTAAATGGAAGAAATTAATTTTGATGAAGTTTTGAGCTCATCTGTTTTGACTCATGTATTTTCCAATGGATTCTGCCAGGTCCTAGGGTTTTTAACAACTGAACATAGTGATTAGATTTTATAGACAGAAAATTTGCTTAGTGCTGAAGCACACACAATGTACCTTTGCTGGAGGCATGGTTTTTATTTTTTAGAAAGCCCTGGTGTGGAATGTACTTTCAATGATATAAAAATAAAAACAGCAGATAGGCAAGAGCCAGGCAACACTAAACAGTATTACTTTGCAAACACTCCCCTGAGATGTAAGTAATCTGCTTCATTTAGCCTAGAAGAATCACACAATATTCTTCTCAGAACTATTTAACTAGCTCAAATTCAAATGAAAACACAGAGCAACAAAGAATAAATACAAAGAGAATTTCCCATCATCTGATATGGCCTGATGTTTAAATGTATTTCTGAAAAGCTAAAGTATTACTGTGTTTAAGCCCATTGTAATGACATTTTTATTTATAATACATTAAAACTATGTCCTAAGTAAATCTTGTTTACATTATTTTTAAACAAACAAAATTCTTGAAACGATATATTCCATAAATTTATGTGTAATAATCGCACTTTTTATACTTAGCTTTATTTTGATCTGAAAATAAAACAAATTAAAGACCATCTTTCCAGAGAAATCAGTCATATACTGTAGAAATACAATAACAAGTCTATTATGAAACAAATTAGCACACCACTCAATTGTAGAACCATCTTCAGTTCTCCTCTAGTAGTTCCTTGACTTGTTGCTGTGATGAAACACTTGACCACGCATATTCAGAAAGGAAAAGTTTGTCTTGGCTCACAGTGGCAGTGCATGGTCCATCATGACAGAGTAAATGCCAGCGTTCAATTCACCTTCCCACTTACGCAGTTCAGGACCAGCCCAAGCAGTGATGCTACTCACGGTTAAAATGGACCTTTCCACTTCAGTTAACCAATCTAAACAATCTCTCACAAGAACACAATCTCTCACAAACACCCTAAAGGACTATGGACCAAATCAATTTGACAATCAACATAAACCATCACACCAGTAAAACTATTTACATTGACTTTAATGGAACACTTGCAAAATATAGAATACAATTTCTTGTCTTTGTGTATACCATTGCATTGTATAACATTTTTTAAGTTTTTATTTTTTAATTTTATTTATTTTTTATTTATTATATTTTATTTATTTATTTTTTTATTGAAAAAAAATGTCCGCCTCTTCCCAGCCTCCCATTTCCCTCACCCTCCCCCCACTCCTCTCCCCCTCCCTCCACTCCTCTCCCCCTCCCTCTCGAGTCTGAAGAGCAGTCAGGGTTCCCTGCCCTGTAGAAAGTCCAAGGTCCTCCCGCCTCCGTCCATGTCTAGCAAGGTGAACATCCAAACTGGCTAGGCTCCCACAAAGCCAGAACATGAAGTAGGATCAAAACCCAGTGCCATTGTCCTTGGCTTCTCATCAGTCCTCATTGTTCGCCATGTTCAGAGAGTCAGGTTTTATCCCATGCTCTTTCAGTCACAGTCCAGCTGGCCTTGGTGAGCTCCCAATAGATCAGCCCCACTGTCTCCGTGGGTGGGTGCACCCCTCACGGTCCTGACTTCCTTGCTCATGTCCTTCCTCCTTCTGCTCCTCATTGGGACCTTGGGAGCTCATTCCGGTGCTCCAGTGTGGGTCTCTGCCTCTATCTCCATCCATCGCCAGATGAAGGTTCTATGATGATATGCAAGATATTCATCATTATGGCTATAGGATAGGGTCATTTCAGGTTCCCTATCCTCAGCTGCCCAAGGAACTAACTGAGGACATTGCCCTGGGTACCTGGGATCCTTTCTAGGTCAAGTCCCTTGATAACCCTAAGATGGCTCCCTTAATTAAGATATGTGCTTCTCTGCTCCCCTATCCAACCTTCCTTTATCCCAATCATCCCGTTTCCCCAAGTTCCCCCCTCCTCCCCTTCTCACTTTTCTCTCCCCATCTCCCCTTACCCCCATCCCACCCCACCCCCAAGATCCCAATTTTTTGCCCAGCAATATTGTCTACTTCCCATATCCAGGAGGATAACTATATGTTTTTCTTTGGGTTCACCTTCTTATTTAGCTTCTCTAGGATCACAAATTATAGACTCACTGACCTTTATTTGTGGCTAGAAACCAATTATGAGTGAGTACATCCCATGTTCATCTTTTTGGGTCTGGGTTACCTCACTCAAGATAGTGTTTTCTATTTCCATCCATTTGCATGCAAAATTCGAGAAGTCATTGATGTTTACCGCTGAGTGGTACTCTAATGTGTATATATTCCACACTTTCTTCATCCATTCTTCCATTGAAGGACATCTAGGTTGTTTCCAGGTTCTGGCTATTACAAATAATGCTGCTATGAACATAGTTGAACAAATGCTTTTGTAATATGATAGGGCATCTCTTGGGTATATTCCCAAGAGTAGAATTGCTGGATCCTGAGGTAGGCTGACATATACAAATTACCACTCAGATCATCAAAAAATGATTTCTGCGAGTTTCCAAAGTAAACATTCAAATAACATACCAACATCAGTACAGTAGTTTTCTTAACTCACATGGTAATCAGCTCTTGGTATTACAATGCTTTCCTTCTCAAATGATATGATATGCAGTGTCTTTATGGCTTTGATCAGCATCTTACAACTGTTTAAAATATTTTCTTTTTTATTAATTTGTATTTTCTCTACTCTAAAGTTATTATTGTGCATGCGAGGTTCTCTATCAATTTTCTAGTTTTAAATTATGAGTAGTTTATTTTGTGGGGAAAAATATGGTCTGAAAATTTTGCGCTTTGTACAGGAAATGCCTCTGCACAGGTTTGGTGTGTGATAATTTCCTTCATTGTGACACAAAATATTGAAAACATAATGGATGTTTAAGGCGTAAATAATAGAATAAAATAATAGTAGGTGTATTGGTAAATTATAAATATAGTCAGTACACCACATTAAAGTTATAATATATAGTACATTGCATAATACCATTAAAAAAGAACCAATTTTTCAAGGGAAATGTTAGATAATTCAATCCATGATATAGCTATATATATAATTTATAATATAAGTTAGAAATAAAATATTATAACATTTGCATACATTTTAAGTTATAGAACATTTCCTACCATTTTCTGTTAAATTGGATATTCATTTCAGATGTGAAAGTCATAAAAGCAATTAGATGATAAAAAGCAAGCAATTTAGACAAAATGTCACACCTCTTGTTTCATTGACCCAGTGATTGATGCATCATTTATACCATCCTGTACTTTCCTTGGTGTCATATTTATGAAAGAGATGATGAATGTATATTAATCAGATGCACAAAGGTTGGCACAGAAAGGTCTAATATAGATGCCACATGCCATGTGGGGCACCATCTGCCAGCCCCCACATATTTACTTCTCAGAACGAGTTAGAAGAATTATCACCTTATGCTTTTCACCAAAATGTTTTCCGTTTGTCTTTGCTGTCTGAAAGCTGAGGGTGTTAAACAAGGACCCCATCTGTCAAGGCAGACTTAAACAAATAGAGATCTTACCCTCATCAGGATCTCCTTACATTTCCAAATATACACAAAGTGAAATGTCTTTCATATCCATGTGAGATCTGGAGGAGTAAGAGTACTAAGTTCCTTTGGTCTCTAACAGACAGACACAGTCTACCGTACACACCAACGACTATTGAGATAATGAAACACCTCCTTGTTATACACAGCAGCATAGTTATATATCCTATTCCATGAAGCCACGCTTTTAAAACCATAGAAACAAGTGTGTTTCCCAAATGGCTCCCACAATAAGAACATCCTGTTAAAACCATTGTGAGAATATCCACAATAATGAGATATAAGTAGTTCACAGCACAGTTTCTTTAACTTCTCCAATATGAAAATCACTGGTTACTATTCCTCACGGAGGGGGCTCCCAGGTCTGTACCAACTTGACCTCTCCAAGTCCTGTACCAATTGAGTATGCTGTCTTCAGTAATAGGTTCCTACCTTCATAGTGTGGGAAGTCCTTCTGTATGTGTTGCTTCTATTGGTTAATGAATAAAGAAGCTTGCTTGGCCTGTGATAGGGCAGAGCAGAGCTAGGTGGGAAAACTAAACTGAATGCTGAGAGAAAAAAGGCAGAGTCAGTGAGATGGCATGAAGTCACCAGAGGGGAAAGACATAAGCTGTCAGCTGGAACCTTGCTGGTAGACCATGAGCCTCATGGTAAAATTTAAAATAATAGAAGTGGATTAGCCAAAGATATAAGAGCTATCTAACAATACACTTAAGTGATTGGCCAAGTAGTGGTTTAAATAATATAGTTTCTGTGTGATTATTTTGAAAGTCTGAGCTGACAGGAAACGAACAAGTAGCCTCCCCCAACACCTTCAATTTCTGGGAAGTAGCCAAGGGCAATGGCAATAGCTTTTATTGTTTTCTGGGCCTCTTAGAATATAAAAACAACAACTTGAAGGGAGATGTCTCTTGCCCCGCACTGGATTTCAGAGCAAAAATTATCAAATACAATGACAATGAAGCAAATGAGTCAAAAATATATAGAAATATTGAACATATATGTATTTCATAAAACAGTGTCAAAATGCATGAAGCAAAGTCTGACAGAACTGAAAGAAGACACCATGAAGACTGCACAGTGGCCATCCACCAGCACTTCAAATTCAAGGAGCTGAAAAGATAATAATACAATTATATTTGAATATACATATATGTATGCAATAACAATCAATGAAAGAAGAGACTGAATAGAAGGAAAGTGGTGTGTAGGAAGATTTGGAGGGAGGAAAAGTAGGAAGAAATGCAAATATATTATAATCTTAAAAATACATATAAGTTAAAAATAAAGAATTCATAAAAGCTCATTACACTACCTATAAGCTCAATCTAATTTACATCTGAATAACAGCTTATCCAACAACATCAGATTTTATGTTCTCTGAGTTTTATGGTAATTTTTCCAAGATATACTATAATTTGGGTAAAAAAACACTAGGACAAATTATAAAGTTGCAGTAATATAAAAATAAATTTTAAAGTATTGAAATTTCTCTAACTATTGTGAAGTAAGACATATTTCTGATCAAGTGATAAGTACAGAAAATAATTGATACTATTTAAAAGTTCTTTGTACTACAGGTAATTTATCAACTTGATAGACTCTTTCGTGAGTTGTGGGAAATGGGAAGATTTCAAGGGATGGTAACTAGAAGTAGATGAAGAGAAGTGACATAATTGTTTTTCAATTTACATTTTTTAATAGAAAAATACTATTTTCAACTATAACCTAGATGCAAAGCAAATATTTTGGGACTCGTTCTATGGAATCAGTATAAATTAAAACCAAAACAATATAAAGTCAATTAAAGAGTAAAAACCATGAATCAGTACTCTGTACTAACACAGATAAAATGTTACACTAAATTGTTTGCAAATGGAATAATGCAACATGTGCAACATGGAAAGGCAAACCGGGACCCATGCTAAGTGTGCAAGGCTTGATCAGCATTAAAGTTTCTGACAACTACCTCATCAACAGGACAAAAAAAGAGAACAGAACAAGTAATCAGAGGGCCAAAACAACTGAGAACAAAACATTATTAAGCAAAGTTCAAAACTTGTTCACAATGAAAACCTCATCATTTCATCAAGAACATCTATAAAATACTATACTAACACAATACTTGTGTAATATTGGGAATTTTTGTCTACATTTAATTTAGTAAACAAGCATAAACCCAAACAACAATCTATAAACATTTGTCCTTATAACCACATTGAAGTATAGTCTTTACTTGTCATCTGTAAAACTTCTCTGCCTCAGATAACGAACACTACAGAGACTTATAATCAATCAATCAATACGCAGGGGTGTGGAGCCAAATCTCATGGGATGCATCTACAAAACAATCCCTCATCTCAAACCCAGGGAACTATGAAGAAAGAGAGGAAACACTGCAAGAGCCAAAGGATCACTTTGCTGTGAGATTGGGTCTCCTAGTAACATCACAAGATACACCTGTAAAGCCTCCACAACATGAATTTCTCACACATGAGGTGGATAAAGAGGACACCAACAGACAAGACAAACCCACAGAAAAAGCCCACAAGGGCTCAGTGCTACACAAAGAACTACAGGCAATCAATTAAAGCTTGCAACATGATTGGTGGACCTCCCCAAGAAAAAGTGTACCAATTGGTTATCAAGTGCAAAGTGGACATCCCTGAAAATAAGCATAGAAGTAACATTATATTGACTGATTTAGTTAAATATTAGGGAATATATATATATATATGTATATGTATATATGTACATATATATACACAAATACATATATGCATGAAATAATATTTGATGAAAAGGAGACCATGTATTTAATGAAAGAAGGGAGTAGTATATGGGAGAGTTTAGAGTGAAAAAGACAGACAGAAATGTTGTAAAATATAATCTCAAAAATAAACATTTAATGGGTTCAAGAACGAACAAATGAATGAATTTTTTTAAAAAGGACAAAGCATATATGTTCCTTTTCAGTACTCCCATTTAGCATCTTATTGGAAGCCCTGGTCAGTTGAATAATGCAAGAAAATAGCATAAGTATAAAAGGAAGAAAATAAATAAATTTTCTGTAGATAACATTATTTTCTGTGCAGAAATCTCCAATGAATAAAGAACCGAAAAATTCCTTAGAAGTAATACCTATACATGTGTGGCTACAACTTTCAAGGTCAAAATTTGAAAGTTCATTTTGGTCTTATGAAATAAATGTTCTTGAAAATATTTTTCTCTATTTTCAGGAGAGCTTGATTGACCAAATTTAAAAAAAAACAGTGGTATTAGAGAGGAAATAAAAATGGAAGATGGAGGCCCAAATTTGCAAGCTAGTAATTTGTACTGTGAACACACATAGATATGCAAGCACAACACCACAACGATGGCATCCAGTTATAGAGGAATCTGGTTTGAAGCAGAACTAGACGCTACTATGTCCTGCAACACTATTTGAGAGCTCTCCAGATGAGCTAGAATCATTCCAGTTCTGTTAAATGATTCTTGGAAGTTCAGTCCATCTTCAGTACTCAATACACATTTTGTCATCTGGATTAATTCCATTTGTCATGGAAAATATCATAAGATGAAACCTATGTCTACCATGTTTAGCTAGACTCTGAGAAACGTTCTTATTTTTTTTAAATGTTTGATACGAATTATGTGCAGATTAATGCAAATCATGAGCTGCACAATGATGTCAACTTATTCTTACCTGTGAGTTCACAGCCATGTAAATTTGCCTTCTATAGAAAGTCCATCTTTCATCTTTAAACTTCACCTATGAGAACGAGCTTTATGAATGCTGTTTTTTGGCTGCAGGATTATTTTGAAGGAACATGAATCCTTATTTAAGACTTATAGGCTTCACTGTTAATTGGAATGACAACACACAATTTAGCATGTAGAGAAATGTTGAAGGATTTGGTGACCATGGTAATAGAATGAAGCTTGTGTGTGACTGTCTTATTAAAGGCAGCCTTCGGCCATACAGTAAATCAGAATAGTAATTAGATGTCAAAAAATAATCTTTAAAGGAAATATAATGTTTTTGTGTGAATGTTATAATTTTCTAAAACCATTTAGATACAAGAGGTTTTTTTTTTTAATGTTTCTGTTCCTCTTGTGGGAAAACTAATTAACCAATGCAAAGTACTTATGATCCCTTCAGATAATTAACTTCTGGTGTCTGTTGAGCATCAATCAACATTATTACACATAATTATATAACAGACAAAAAAAGCATCACTGTCCCCAAAGGTTCACCCTTGCCAGTGGACTCTCCAGTAACATCCTGAAGTAGACACCCAAAAGGTGTTTACAGTACACAGGACACTGTTAGCTCTGAGATCCCACAGAGCCCTTAAGCATGCCACAGGTAGCCTGGGCTGTTGATAACAGACTTACAAACAGATGATCAAAGACAGGCTTCCTGGGATCTATTCATGAAAGTTATAGTTCTGGATATTGGGAGTTTGACGGTTGTTATTGTTATAATGGCTGTTGTTTTCCCCTAAACTAAATTTCGGGATTATCTAGAAGAGACTTCCTTTTATTAAAAAAAAAATCATATCTAGGAAAACAAATGTGCCCCAAAGATATACAAAAGTAGAAATTATTTTAAATATATGACACTTGTTCACAGGACAGTTGATAAGATTTATTCACATTTCCAACTCCTTCACAACCTAAGAGATTATAAACACGAATCCATTCCTCAGCTGCAGGTTTAAACTCAAAAGCAAGGTATACAGATGTCATTAAGCTGCAGCACAGGCTCTACAAAGGTTATTCCAGTTTAAATTTAAATGAAGAAAAATTAGAGAAACACCTGAGCTTCTCCTTGTGAGTTTCTGGGCATACATAGAACGTTTCCAGGATGCCAGGATCAGCTCTCTAGTCTGCACCATTTGCATGTACAACATTCCTTTAAGTTTTATGATCTCCTAAAAGTGTAACTTTTTATTCTTATAAACTAGAATTCTTTGTGTTTTTCTTTTTTATTTATTGTGATTTTTAAATTTTATTTGTTATGTGCATGTATGTGTGCACCTATGTGCATAAAAGTGTGTGTACATACACCTATGAGTCTATATGTGTGTAGGCGTGTGTGCAAGTATGTATAGTGTGCAAGTATATGTGCATCTGTGAATATATGTTCATGTGTATGTGTGTATATGTATCCAAACTTGTGAAGATCAGAAGATAACTATTAGAGAGTTGGCTCTCTCTACAGTTTGGCTCAAGTATGAAACCCAGTTTTTCAGACTTCTGTGGCACAATCTTTTACAAGCTTAGGTATCTCTACAGCCCTCACATTTTTCTTATTAATAGCATTTGCATTTTGTGTCTCTAACATGGAAAAAATTGTAAGTGTCTTAGTCCATCCAGCAATAACTGAGACTGCCTGCATATATTTTGAGTAACCATGCGGAAGAGCACACTGAAGTAAGAATGTCCTTTCATAATAAAGTAACTTCAAAATTAAGATTAATGGGTTTAAGGGTAAATGTTTAAATTAATTAGGGACTGCAGAGACAACTCAGAGATTAAGAACCCTGGATGTCCTTCCAGAGCACCCAGATTTAATTCAAAGCACCCACATGGTAGCAATCATTAACTCCAGTCCCAGGGAATTCGATGCCCATATATGGCCTTCACGGACAGCAGGAATGCAAATGATCAGAGACATACGTGCAGACAAAACACATAAATAAAATTAGCTTGAATTATTTAAATTGAAAATATTTATATAAGTGTAGGGTTAAGCCAGCCCCTTTAGAGGGCAGGTTTTGCCTCAGGCGAATGTGGACTGATAAATTGGGCTCACAGAGCCTGCGTGCTCCCTTTTTTCCTGCCTCCTGTGAAAACGGCTCCACGCTGGAACCTCGGTTCTGTAAGTTTGTTTAAATATTAAAACTGTATATATATTCTTTAATATCTGCCTTTGCATTTATTTACACCGATACATATAAGTATACTAATGCTTAATTATACTTTATGCCAACACTTAAGGGAAATATCCAATCTCATTGAGATAAATGAAGCATTGCCTTCAGACACAAATTTAGGGAAATACCAAGAATATCATTAAGAAAACTAAACTTTAGTTAAGTGTTTAATTATATTTTATTGAAGATTAAAATAAAATATTTTAAATTAATGTAGAAATGCAAAAATGCATGTTAAAAAAAAACAAAACCTTTCACAATGTACCTCAATTAGGTCTGTCTCTATGGCATATCATGCTGTCTTCCTTCCAAATCCAAAGCAACATGAAAAATAAAATAAAAATAAGAACACACTGCAATCTGTCAGAGTCTTGAAATGCCCAAGAAATCTCTTATATTACACAGATATGTACATATGATTATAAAAAATACAGAATCTGACAGTACAGCTAGATTTTGTTTACTTTGGAAATTGCATTTATTAATTATAATTGTGCATATGTCTGTGCAGATCAATACACCACGGTATGTGGAGATCAGTGTGCTACTTGTTAGAATGAGTTTTGTCTCTCCACCATGTGGGTTCTGGGGAATGAAATTTAAATCATTAGACTTTGCAGCTGTCAGTTTACCACCCAAGCAATCTTGTCAGCATGCTGTTTGTAGGGTACCAAAGAAACCCTTAGTGAATGAGTAAAGAGCCAATGAAGCCCTGAGTAAATATGTATGGTAAACATGGGCACTGCCATACCAATGACCAGTGCTTCAGATGCATTAGAATTTAGAAAAGCCTTCCCCACAGGATGAGACTCAGAAGGATGGTCCAAGCACAAACACTCAACTTGTGTGAAAGTACTAGTGTTTATGAATGATTGGCCAGCATGTAAAAACACAGGCAGATGCAGCTTCATGTTCTGATGTTATAGTCTGAGAATGCTGATCTACAGAGACCTCCTATAAAGATAAGCTAACACCTCCCCATGTACTATAAAAAATAAACACACTGGCGCTGACATTCCAGGTTGCTGTGAAGCTGGCACAGCTGTACCAGATATCACATGACTTGCCTGACCCCAGCTCTCCTCTTCACATACAATAATACCAGATATTAACTTTTTAGTTCTGTGTGAAGGAATTAGTAAGATTGAAACTTCTATACAAACTGAATATACACTTTGTATGGATGCAAAATATATTAAACACTCATTGGTTTAGTTACAAGAACCACAACATTTTATACATCCCTTTGTCTTTTAGACAATCATAATAAAAAGACACCCTGCTTGTATATTCATTACAAAACCATGGCAAAAGATAAAACCAAACTAAAACAGTATCTATGTATAAAGCCAGCCCTACAGAAGACTATAGAAGAAAATCTTCAAACTGAAGATGTTAACCACACCTAAGAAAACACAAGGAACAAATTATTGCAGGGCGGCAAATCAAAAGAAGAGAAAAAACCACATCACAAACAACTATCAATCACAATCAACAAACAACTATCTTTGACAACTCTTGATATCTATGGTCTCAATACTCCAATAAGAAGACACAGACAAATAAATTGATTACAAAAAGAGGATCTTTCCTTCTGCATACAAAAAATACATATTAACATCATGGATAGACATCACCTCATGGTAAAGGATGGAAAAAATATTCCAAGCAACTGGACTTAAGAAGAAAATTGATGCAGTCCTTTTAATATCTGACAAAATAGACCTCAAATGAAAACTTATCAGTAGAATGACAGAATATGATTCATAGTCACCAAAGGAAAAGTCCAAGAGGGCATTGCAGTTCTTAATATTTATCCATAAATCCCAAATATACACAAGTTCATAGAAGAATCACTTTTAGAGCTTAAATTGCATATCTACCTTCACACACTGATGATTCCAGTGGGTGATTTCAATATCCCACTCTCACCAATAAACAAGCCATCCAAACAAAAACTAAACAGAGACCACAAACCAAATAAACCCAGCAGATATTTATAGAACATTTTTCCCAAACACAAAATAATATGTGTTCTTTTCAGCACCTCATGAAACTGTCCTCACAACTGACCACATAATCTGAATTCAGAGCATTCAACTGAGCTCCCAAAGTCCAGTTGAAGAGTGGAAGGAATGAGAATATGAACAAAGAGGTCAAGATGATGATGGGTACACCCACTGAAACAGTTTACCTGAGCTAATATGAGCTCACCAACTCCAGCCAGAGAGGGGAGGAAACAGCAAAGGTCCAAACTAGTCCCTCTGAATGTGGATGACAATTGTATGGCTAGGACAGACTGTGGGGCCACTGGCAGTGGCACCTTTTACTCCAAAACTCAGTGCCACTCACGTTTTGCCATTTTGATTTTGTGGCAAGATGCTAAATAGAGCTTTAAGAGTCAAGTGAAATTACATGGTTAAGATTGATGTCCTTGTCACATTTCTGTTACAGCCACTCCCATACTCAGAAATCTAATGTCTTGGTTCTTACACACACTTTCAGAATTTGGTCATAAATAACAAAGTGTGTTGTATCTATAGATATAAATAGAAACTTTCATGGTTATTTTTAAATATACTTTGTGAAATACTGTATGTGGAATTTAGGGTCTGGTCTTAGTAGAAATTTTGAGCTGGAGTATGTGTAATTCAAATAATACACAATTAAGAATTTAGACTACGGGACTGGCTTAGTCAGGCAATGCAAGGAGGAAAAAGCCTATATTAAAAGTATAAAGACAGATACATTTCAGAATAGATGTTCATGGTAGTTGCATGGTCTCAAGAAATAGTGGTACATGGAGAATAAGCTGTGCTAATTTATGTGTTGGTCCTGAGTATTTCCAGTAAGCTTAAATGAAAGACTTCCCTATTATTCCACCAAAATGTACCTTTCCCTAATGGTCTTATCTGATCATCCAACCTTCCAGCCTCCTGATCAATAAACTAAGATAATTATCTCTGCCATGTAATCTATTAATCGCCAGGCCATTTCTCCCTCCATTAAATGTGAATGAATGAGGACATTAGTCACTAGTCTTCCACACGGGGAGTCTCTTTCCATCACTGTCTTTCAGGACAACTATATGCATAGCTATAGTACATGTGGCCTTGACTTTAGCAGGAAACACATGTCAAAGGTATCTGCCGATGTCAGGGAGCCTCCTTCTTCAATAACTCTTGAGAGGGAACTTGGCATAAATAGAGCAGCATCAATCCAAATTCAGGTTCTCTATCTCACTCAAAGGCCCTGCCATGCGGTGTCTAATGGGCCTGTCTAATCCACCTAGATTGCTAAAGCAAAATGAATGCACTGCCAGAGGCCTTAATCACTATAAACAGTTATTTCTCACACACCTGGAGTCTGGAAGTCGTTTGGGTGACATTGTAGTCAGGTTCTTAGAGAAGACTCCTTTCCTGGTTTACAGATGGCCAATATGTCCCATAGTAGTGAAGAACAGAGACTAAACTAGCTCTCTTTCTGTTATTTTTGCAGTTGCTTTTATTCACAAAACCACTAATTTTATTAATAGAGCTTCAGTTTTCATGAATGAATCACCTTCCAGAGGTCCTATTCCTAATAATATGATATTTGGTGCCAGGGTTTCTTTTTTGAATACTGATAAGACACATTGATTCCTGTACAAGTTGGGTTTCTGTTAACAAAGTGTTTATGATGATTAACATACAAGGCTAAAAGATTTCTTTTGCCTCATAGTTCTGGAGGGTCAAGATCAGTTGGACCCATCATTTTAGACTTCTTGGGTGCATGAGGAGGGCACATTGCAGCAAACATCCCAATTTCATACACAGGATGCTAAAGAGGAAGATAAAGAAGAGATAACATTTCTAGAGAACCTTAAGGGCACCTTCCTGATAACCTAAGGATTTATAGTAAAGCCCTGACTCCCAAGGATCCATAGGACCTCCCGAGAGCACCACCAGTGGACCATTAACGTATGTGTCTTTGATATTCAGTTGACCATAACAGAGCCCTCACCTTCTGGTTATTTATTGTTCTTACTGTAGCATCCTGGATTGGTAATGTTTTTATAACTACTCTGAAAAGCAATGGTCATAGCCTAGAATCCTCCCTAATAACAGAACTTCAGAACACTGTGTTCATGAAAGTAATTTATTTGGAATGAAAAAGTTTTTATTAGTGGAATAGAGGGATCAAACCAGAACAATATTCCTGAGCACCTGGTCCAGATACAGACAGATGTGTGATGAAGCAGAGCACATCATTGGGTGGCTTATTGAAAGAAACAAAGTGCTACTTATCAGCAAGTATTTAAAGAATGAGCATCAATGTTTTCCATGAGAAAATAGTTGTATTATAAGCTAATATAAAAAAATTAATTGCATCTCTGGTGCCAAAATGTGGCTTCAGAGTTCCACATACCACTAAGACAGTTTGATCTGTTTATAGTTAGCTTGATGACTAGGCAGAAAAAATGACCAGGACTAGTTATGAGTAATGAGCCAATATGAATGCAGCCCTACCGGGGTAAACGCACACAAAGAGAAAGTCAATTCTCAGACATATTATCAAGGTGGCCACTACTTTGGAAATTTATCATTAGAATAACTAGGATCTTGTAACAATGATTTGAATCATCTCCCCAGGGAATATTCAAAAGAGTCTACCAGCTCTCATCCTCCACTAGTAAAGGATTGCTCTGAGGATAGAAGTAGTCCCATTTCTGGGTGAGAAGGAGTAGATTTTATATTTTTAGAATTTCACTGAGATGTCAGTAGAACATTATATTTCAAGAGCGGAACTGGGTGGACACCTATGGAAAGCATAGCACAATATATGTTATGATAAGCAGGTGCAAATGAAGTGGACAATAAAATAAGACATGAAAATGAGTAAGCCCGAGTCCTAACTCTTCCATCTGGCTGAGCCATCAAATAGACAGATTTTAGTATCAATTTGCAGGAAAGTGAAGTTACATGTAAAAAAATAAATAGAAATCCAAAACTTTAAATTATGCTGTAGATCATTCAATTCCCTCTCCAATAAAGAAACTCTCCACACACTTAATGTGATCTGGATTGCTAATAGCTGCTGTCTTGAACTATGAAATTAGAAGTCTATATTAATAATCTGGAAAAAAGTTGAATATAATTCTTTAATAAAAGAGTTTTGCAAAGAACTTTCCTTATCATACAACTTCTAAGTTCAAAGTCCCTTGGATAAAGTGGATCCATCCATGTGACAGCAACGTTTGAGGCTTCAACTCATTCAGATGGTGGGAGCATTTCCCCAGAAAACTAATCATTCTGAAGCCACAATTTTCTCTTCAGTTTTTCAATATCACATAAATACATCGTTCTCGGTAAATAATTATTATTTCTCCATTGTAGATGAATCATGGGCAAATTGTCAAAGTGCTTTTGAAAGCTTTGAATAGCCATTTTAATAGGGCTGACCTGTATTGCTTTAATAATCTGATTAATTTTGTTTAAAATTTTATTTGTTAAAACTTTATAAGTAAAATTCAAGACAAATTATGGCTCCTATTCATCCTTTTTTCCCTTCAAAAAACTCCTTAAAATTGAAATAAGACTTACATTTTTCATCTGTAGTCTTCTGAGAGTTGTAATTTGTGCTTTGGGACAGGACATAATTGAGAACTTTGTATAAATAATGTAAAGCAGAGTTTATATAAAAATATTATAATTTAAAATGGTATGCATTAAAATACCTACAGCTATAACCTGTATTTATCAACGTGCTAACTCTTGAATTGCACTAAATTGAAATATCAACAGATTGAGACAGTAAGAGCCTACGTGGCATGCATGTGGTATGGTACGGACACTGCTAAATGACTGTCTCTCCTCCTAGCATTAACTCAGTAACAAAAAGTCCCGCAGTCTTGTGATAGTACTCCAGAGCTACAGTTATCTGCTGACTATTTTGCATCCATTTGGGAGACATGAGGGATAAGAAGAATATGAATGATCATTCTATGGCTCTAGAGATTGTTCATGTCTTCCAGTGTCCTGTTGTCCTTAATATGTCATATCCCACATAACTGCAAGGAAAGGTAAAGAGAAAATGAACACAAAGTTCATGTGAGCACATCTGACATGAACGCGTCTCTCAAACATGAAATCAATAAAATTTGTTTCAGATAAGAGACAAAAATATTATTGATGATGAAATGCATTACAAAAGAGCTAACAAGAATGATGTTAGGTATTACTATTTCTATTTTAAATTCCGTATTTCCAGTTCCAGTAGACCTGCCATCCATGACAAAGCACCAATGGACATAAAATAAAATAAAAATAAATTAAATTTAAATGGTCGTCTATTTTTAAAGCCAATGTTTATTCATAGTTTTGTCTTATTAAACACATATTTATCAGAAATTTCAGAGTTGCATTAAGTTAAAAACTTAGTAATAATAATATTATTATTGAAATAGTTTACCAACAACTTTAAATGAATTCATGCAATTTTTAGAGAGTTTATAAAAAATTTTAAATGAATTTATTTAATTCTTTTATCTCCAAATGTTAAACAAACACAACTGTCAAGCACCTTGAGACTCTAAATCCATCACATGTTTTAGAACACCAACTAACTCATACATCAAGACCACAGTCATCTCTTATGATTTCCATGGTAATGAAATGCTGTACCATTTTGAGTTATTAGTGTTTCAAGCATTGTTGAGCAGAGGATCAATGACAGCATGACTTTGGCTTAAAGGTCATTGTATACATTCCATGGCTGGGTAAAAGTCTTCAGAAAAATGTGGCATGGTAACAAATAAGGTACATTTATGGGAAATAGATCTTCTACACTTGATGGACAAACTAGAAAAAAAATAACTCATTTCACTCATTTAAGATAATTCATACCATACAGTGATGCATAGCAATTATTGAAGTTATAGAAGGTATATTTAAGTATCAATTGGTTATTTTAAATAGAAAACATGTTTTAAAAATCACAGTATGGTATCAAATGATAGTATCAGGGAAGTTTAGAAGTGATCAATCTCCAGTCAAAACTTTTCTTAACAATAGAAAACCCGATTCACATCCTGTCCTGAAACTTCTTGATCTATTATCAGAGGGGGTCAAGCCATTTGTTTATTTATGGCAACATTGGGTTTCCCCACAACACAAGCACTTCAAAACTTTCCCAGCTTTTGCTTATGTTCCAGTTTGAAATAAACTTCTCCACTTTTAAATAATTGCTTTACAATCTCTTAAATGGTCAACACCAATTTCTATCTTAGTCTCTTCAAACTGCTTGAGCATCGTTTCATAGGCTTGGTGGCTTGCAGTATCAAAAACCTATTTCTCATCATTCTAAAGGCAGGGCAATCAAAGATCAAAATATAAATATGATCAGTGTCTGGTGAGGTCCTACTTCCTGCTTGAGAAAATATTCTCACTGCATCCTTAGAGGAATAAGAAGAAATGAGTGGATCCTGGACTCACTTAGAAGGATGACAAGTCCCATTGATGGAACTCTGTTCATCATGTAATCACCACACAAGATCTTATTTCTATGTCATAGCATTTATGCAAATTACCAACATATTAAGTTAGTGGTAGCAGCTGTTAGGTATGAAAAGACCATTTGAAAGATCTTACGGCCAAAATAAGATGACTTTTAGAAGGGAATGGTGTATTTCTTATTTTTATTCTGAGATTAGATTGCAATAGCCACGAGTTGAGGCTACTGAAGAAATGCAGACAAAAAAATATTAAAATTTAACAATATCTTACAACAGATAGATTTTCAATTTATAAAGCCAAATTATTTCTCATAATTGTACATTACTGAGAAAGTAGATTCAAACCTATGTAAGTTAAAACATTGCTTATAAACCGGGCGGTGGTGGCGCACGCCTTTAATCCCAGCACTCAGGAGGCAGAGGCAGGCGCATCTCTGTGAGTTCGAGACCAGCCTGGTCTACAAGAGCTAGTTTTAGGACAGGCTCCAAAACCACAGAGAAACTTTGTCTCGAAAAACCAAAAAAAAAAAAAACCATTGCTTATAAAAACAGACTCTTCAAGTCAATTTTTATATAGAATAGGATCATGAATTGGGCACGCCAGTGTTTAGTTTTGATTTGGTTAGCTATTTGGCTTAAGAGATGTGTAAATGAAAGAATTTAATAGTGTTTTCTTCATAATAAAATGTTTCCTGGAAAGTTGGAAGCCTCACATAATTTCTAAATAACCACAGTATAGAAATAACTTTCCATAGATAGTAACAAAGAAAACATATTTTACTAACTTCAGAAAATGACCTCCTGTAACTAACCATAGTCTTTTTCCTGAGTCCCATATATTAGCCCAAATTCTCTGGTCAGTAATATTATTCTATTATTAAAGTCCTGTTTCAATGGGTTGTATATGCCTATAATCCTAGCACATAGAGGCTGAGGCAGGAGGATCACAAATTAGTCTATACTAGGCTATGGGTCTGGTAAAGCTTGGTCTGGCTGCATAATAACAGAAAGGAAGGAAAATGGGGAGAGATGGAGATGGGAGGAAAGGAGGGAGGGAGAAAAGGAAGGAGGGAAGGAGGGAGAGAGGGAGGGAGGCAGGAAAGGGAGGAAGAAAGGAAGGGAGGCAGGAAAGAGAGGAAGGGAAAGAGAGCAAGCTGTGTAAAAATTTAAAAACACCCTTCATTCTATCTCTCTTATTCCTCTTACCCACTTATCTCTGCTTGCATTTAGGCATCACACAAGGCAATCCTTGCAGACCACACAATTTTGACAAGACCAAAATAATTCCAACTTCAAGTCCGTAGTTCAGTTCTGACTATAGCTCATGTGTTCTGTGACTGTTCTACAAATTTGGCAATATTTTTTATATCACTCAAGCTTCCACAAGGATAATTAATCCAAACTGCAATCCACTCTAGACAGAACTTCTAACCTAAGGGGGAGTTGCTACAAAATCAATTCTGAAACTTTACTATAATTTCAGACTAGAGAAAAGAAACTGCAAGTCTTATTAAAAGCAGTAAGAAATGCCTACTGGAAAGGAGTTTCATAAATCTCTTTCAGACACTTCCTTTTCCTGAGAGCTTTCATACATACTTGGCAAACTCTAAAAGAACATATATCTTTATAAGCAAATAAATAACGTTGAAAAAACTCAACTAATGTGTCCACTTACAAGAATTTACAATAATATTAATAGTATTTAAGGTGTTTAAGGACACTTTAATGAATATAGGAGATGTATATAGGAGACCCTGCAAGCCCAATATTAACCAACCCAAGAAAAACTACAATAGGGTTTTCTTTAGTAGTGTGAAGTTTCTAATTCAGGTTTCTAAATTTTTCTAAATTTTGTACTCTTAATAGTACAAAGTTTAAATTAATAACTTGTTAAAGTTCAAATTCTCATAAATTAGTCCGATGTTTTAAAATTGTCTAAAACTAGGTATTTAATATTATCATAAATGTCTTTGGACATATAAACTATTTTATACTCTTTAATTTGTATTTATTGACCATTCTCCAATAATATCTGTAGCTAATATTTTCTTTGACTTTTTTCACAATTTAAGGAACATTTTCAAAGATGTGAAAAATAGAAGTGAGCTTCTGGAAGCTAGGAAGAGACCCATCATTGCAATAGAAGGAAGAAGGGGAGATGGGGGATGACTAAAGCAGGTTATCTATATGTATGAAGGAGTCATAAAGGAACATATTGATTTGTACATAATATACACAAATTAAATAACTAGTCAGCCAAAACTGAATACACTGAAAATTTAAAAGAATATATATTATGAGCCTGGCAATGGTGGCGCACGCCTTTAATCCCAGCACTCAGGAGGCAGAGGCAGGTGGATCTCAGTGAGTTCGAGACCAGCCTGGTCTACAGAGCTAGTTCCAGGACAGGCTCCATAGCCACAGAGAAACCCTGTCTTGAAAAAAAATAAAATAAAGAATATATATTATGTTTTTAAGTCTCACTTAAAATTTTCTTCCAGTCCTCTAAAGTTTCATTTGCAGATTGAAAGTGAACTGAGAAGATAGTGGAAAAATACAAGAAAATAATACAAAGAAAATGACACAAGCTTCTCTAGAAAAATTAAAATAATGTGGCTGCTGAGAAGATTCAGTCAGAAGACCCAGAGAGGTCAGGTGATTTTGGCACAAGCATGGGGAACGACAGTAAGGCTCAGCAGAGGGTACCTGTCATAGCATCAGTGGGCAGATGAAGACTGGAGGATCCCTGGAAGCTTGCTGCTAGCCACTCAGCCTAGAGAAATGAGTGAACTCTTTGCTCATTGAGAGATTCGGCTCAAAATATAAGGTGGAGACTGAAGGCTGAGCCAACTAAGGTCCTCTTCTACCACCATCTGATCACTTACATGAATGAGCATAGTTATTTTATTTAATAAGAAGAATTATGGAAAGATTATATAGCACTAAATAGCTAATGCAGGCAGGCCCATGAATGTGTTAAAATCAGTCCTCATTCTTTGGTTGTATGCAATGAAATTACTATGTTATCAACCACAACAAAATTTTTCTACAATATGGAGATGTTCAGATTTTAGTAAGGATACCAAAGGAACCCTCCTCCCAGCAATAGATGAGACAGATGTTTCATCAACTAGCAACAGATGGGTGTTTTGACTGGCACTTAAAGCCATTAGTGTCTCAATTAGGAATCCTCAACTATTTAAACTGCACACAGTCTGCAGGATGCTGACATGTGGAAGGGCCTCTGACAATGATCCCAATGCCTTCTACCCTGCAGCAATGATACCACTTTCTTATGTTCAAATGCTTTGGTCCCAAAAGTGCCTGAAATTAAAAAGACACGAAAGCAGAAGTAGGGTTATCTGGGATAAAGTGTGAGTAGTAGATAGATCAGAGAGGGGAATGTGTTTGAATATGATTGCAATGCATCATATAAATGTAGGCACTGTCAAAAATAAAGTAGATAAATAAGCAAAGGGCCTAAAAGGCAACAGCCTCAGTAATTTCCTTCCATGATTCAGTTCTTCTCTATGACTTCTGTTTTCTCTCTTCTTTCAGAACACATTGCTAATTGTGAGATTCTGAAAGTATAAAACATATGTGAATTAATTTCTGCATGCATTGTAGTCACTGTTTAAGTTATTTTGATGTCCTTATTTATAGCACTTTAGAAATCTCTAAATTCCACATTCTCTTCAACATTGAATACCAAACAAGTGAAGATATAAGCAGCTACAAAGGTGTTATTTATGATATTTCTTATATCAGGAAATAATACGCTTGTATATAATTTTAATAGCCAGAGAGTTTATAATTTTATTCCAAAATGAAAATTTCACTCTTTATAAGGCACATGCATGAATTTCATAAAACCAACTTAAGTTTACGTTCAAAGGTTTAGTATTCCTGTTAACACCAGTAAATTTGTGTATCTTTAGAGCCTACAAAAATAATTCAGTTTTCACCAGTGGATAAAGCCAAAACCCAAAAGCTGTCCCGACAACTGGTCTGTTATGCCTAAGCTTGTGGCTACTCTAAATGCCCCAAACGTCTTCATAGTACACAAAGTTAGTGTTGACCATATACCAAAGTACTATATGTGATTATGTGTGCAAATTATGTGATCTTGCCTATACTGTGCCATCAAAAATGTGCTTAAAAATGATGTATAAACCATAACACCTGTCTTTCTTAAGGAAGATGATCTGAGTGTTCCTGCCTACCACGTATTGAGGCTAAAAGTGATGGCTATGTTGGTGTTCATCCTAGCTAAATTGCAATTCAACAAAGAAATTGACTGCTAAGCACACCTGTAAGGAATTTTCTTGATCAGATTATTTGAAGTGGGAAAAGACATTGGGAATATTGGTGACACCTGCTGTGGTAGCCCATCTGAAAAGAGATTGGAGGGGAAAGCTTTGCTTTCTGCCCCCGTGTCTTTCACTCACTGATAAAATCATTCATTCTGTGGCTGCACCACTGCTGCTGCAATCCTTTTCTAACAGCATAACCTAGCTTCCTCTAGCTTCTAACGTTGACAGCATGGTCTGGGTAGTCCAACAATGGCTCTCTTTAGACTGGAGAAACTGAAAACATGGTAGATGCTCAGTCCACAAGGCTGGATGCTTCAGCAGTCTCAAGCCGCTGCTGAAGGCCAGGAGGATTCCTGGAGAGCCATGGGTCTTCAGTCAACATCTGTGTTGTTTCTGATCCCAAAATTTGTATTAGAAAGGGAAGTTTTAGAGAGGATTTATGATTCAAACTGAAAACCTAAAAGTCCTTTCTGTCTCCCATGTTCCATTACAGTGACATAATCAGGCCCTCCAGGTGGCTAGGTATTCCTGACAACAGAATAAGTCACTTGCCAGTTAGCAAAGAAAAAAACGAGGAATGAATGATTTTAAAAAATACTACCTACTTTCTATAGTAGCAACTAAAAAACCAGTCATACCAAAAAGGTAATAGAAGAATGAAAAATGAGTACAAAGTATGAAAAGTCAGGAATTTGGTGAATTAACCAGGGCAAAAAAAAAAAAAAGAAGCAAAGAAATCTCATAAAAAGCACAAAATTCAAAATAAATTAACACAAAGGGAACACACACTCAAGTGAGGCAGTGTAGGGCAGCATAATTGTTATAATATAAGCTGTGTGTTGTGGATTTATTTTATTACCATTGGTTAATAAAGAAGTTGCTTTGGCCTATGGCAGGGCAGAATATAACTAAGAAAAATCCAAGCAACTATACTTAATAATAGGCCTCCTAATTATTATTGCATAAGTGATTGAAGGGGCAGGCAGGTGAGAAACTGGTCCAGTGGGCAGGAGAGAAACCAGTCCAGCAGACCAGATAAGACAGAAAAAAGTCTCCAGCTAAACTCTACCAATTAATTAAGCCTCATCCTCTCTCCCTCACAATTCACAACTTCACAATTCACTGGTCTTTGTTGTATATTGTTTCTCTCCAGATAAGTATTATCTTCCTGAGATGTTTCTACAAAGAATTTAAGCTGTCTGGAACCAAAATTGTTAAAAATTCTGCTTGAATTTTTTCAAGGATCCTGCAAACCTTGCCAAAGAATTATGGTGTCATTAAAAATGATTAAATGTCACATGTATATACATGGCTCAGAAAACAGTTGTCTTTTATGATATGATGTAGAACCAGGAGTTATTGATTTAGGAACTTAGTGCTCTTTGAATGATGAAGTCTTAAGGATTCTTTCCTCAACCAATATACCCCATTCTTCATTGCTTTAATAAGGTGGTGGAAATTTTAAAATGACAACAGGCAACACCTTAATGAAGACCTGAAGAAGACAACGAAGCCTGTCACCCGAGTTGTTTCTTCTTACCCTTTCTCCTTCCCCACACTACATATCACTTATTCTGATAGTTTCACATTGTACCCCAAAGGAAGAGCAACCTTGAAACCATGAGCAAGTTGTCTTTCTTACAAAGCTTCCAAGTCAAACTAGCTCTTTGTGGTCGGGTCTGGCTTAACTGCATGTCCCTTTCCAACAAATGAAAGGGAGCCTTTAGAAAATGAGGTTATGACAAATTCCAGGTGAATATTCAAGGCCAGCAAGGTGATCATAAACGAGAGACCATCCTTTCTTATTACCATGACACAGACAACTTATGTAGGAATTTATTCTGGTTTATAGTTCTAAAAGGATAAGAGTCTACTATGTTAGGGAGGCATGGCAGGAAGCAAAGGGCATGCTTCAAGGTCACATCTCCAAAGATGAGCACAAAGAGAGAGCAAGCTAGAGGAGGCTTAAGGTTTTTAATCTCAACATCTGCCCTCCAAGTTCCTAAGCATCCTTCCTCCAGCAGGACCTAAATATCCTCAGACTGAGCCACTATGTATTTAAATACCAATAGCCAAGATTATGAAGGACATTTCTCATTCAAACTACCCCACTGTCCTTCTCACTTGCCTCTCAAAGAAAATGTCTCTCCTACCAAATGGATGGCAGTAAAAACAAAGTGGATACCAGATTAGGACAAAAATCTAGTGATGCAGAGTGAATGCAAGACAGCTTCAAAGAACTATCAGGCTTTCCAATGGGGAAAGCATGGGAATGGACCATAAGGTATTACTCAGTGGAGGGCTACTAGACAGAGTAAGGCTGAAAGATCTTCAAATATTAGTGAGATTTCCTTATAAGGTACAATGATTGTACATAAAACTGAAAGGGATGCAGAACTCAAGATATAAAAGGCCAGCGGGTGGTGGGTGGTGTACGCCTTTAATCCGAGCACTTGAGAGGCGGAGGCAGGTGAATCCCTTTGAATTCGAGGCCAACCTGGCCTACAAGAGCTAGTTCCAGATATATATAGCCTTAGACCTTTTGAAGAAGTCTATGTGGTTGATTTATGCATAGTGGGAACATATTACCAATCTAGTATGACTTGTGCAGATCAAGAAAGAAAAATATATCCATGAAATTGTCTTTCATCTTCCAAACCACAGTGAATAACACTTTATACCAGTAGTCAAAATCTTGATACAGTATTTAATCCTGATCTATTTTTAATGTTCATGTGTCTTTAAGAGGCTTCATGGAGATGATACTTTATTATATATTTCAAAGAAGGAAATGAAAGGTTTTACCTCTGTGGAAAAGTGAATTAAATCTTGTGATATATGAGAAAGGTAATTTGCATAACTGCTGTAAAAGCACCTATAAGAGGCCCCATAACCTCTGCTCTACCCATTTCAATTGGACTTTGGGAGACTACTTTTGCCTCATACTCCTCCACTTCATTTGCCTCTAAATTTCCAAATTAAACAAGTTGTAATTGGGGTAACTTCGTGGCTTATAGTGATACTGTTCATTCGGGAATAGTAAAAACCAGTTTTAACTTTATTGTATAGTAGAGTTAGTGGATAAATCATTTAAAGAATGTTCTATTGCTGTAAGCTTTTAATATTTTCTGCCTTAATAGATCTCATATATTCATATATGTGGGGAATGGGTGTTTGTGAGTGTTACTAAAAATATGAATCTACTGATGAATGTGAACATTAATTTAATTATTTTATGTTATTTCCACTATTCAAATGATTGCCTGCCAATAGAATATACTGATTTTCCTAAAGTCAAGGACAAATGGGTATCACACTTTCAACATTTAATGAAAGCCTCTCTTTATTTCAGGTCTACTTCTTAGACTTTCTCCTAGGAAACCATGCTTACCTAAATGAGTCTCTTATACATGTTTCTTTCAGGGAAGGTAACATCTTGTAGCTCCAAAAACCTCTCTCAATATTTCTTTCTTCAAATAGCATCTCAATCCCAAACTGGATTCTGTACAGAGTTGCACAGCATGTAAGAGAAAATACCTGATGCTAAGAGACTTGACACAAGAAAAAAAAAACCTGAAAATTTTGAACTAACCTCATGCTTCAATAATGAAAATACATATGTAAACTGAACACCTGGGGACTGAGAGTTCTGTGCTATAGGATGGTGCTCTGCAAACCTTGATGAGACATTCCACAATGCATCAGGCTTAGCAGGGAATGAGACACAATATTAGTGTGTCTGGAACAGAGAAATATATGGTCTTCTATGTATCTTTTGTACATCATCTCAGCTTCTGTAATTTTGCCTAGAAGTAAAATAACTCATAACTGCTTTTACAAATAAATGGCTTTTTTTAGAACCACAAATGGATAAATTTAAGAAGGATTCCAACTGTGTGTAATTTTTAAAGATACAGCAAGAAAATATGTATACTCAGAGTTTCTTATTCCTTCAAATTTTACAAATTGATAATACTAAATCCAAAATCTTAAATCATATTATGTTTTTTTCTCTTTAGATGAATTCTTGAAATAACTGTTGGCCATTATACTGGTCACAAGCATGTTTCCTATCATGTACAAACAATGAAATACTATAAATACAGTTCCTAAATGTTGATAAAAGTATTTTGAAAACATATATACCACCATCTCTTCAGTCTGAAATATATGTATGCATATGGAACTCTAAATTGGGAATTATTAGCTCATGACTGCATGATTGATGCCCTTCACACTTTGATCACATTTAATAAACATCATTATTTTGTGGCATTTTGCCTTGATAGATGTTCCCTGTTCTGCTGAGAAATGAATGTAGTATAATGCGGTGGAGGTGAGGAGTTTGCTGTTTGTTAGCTTGCTCAGGTTATAGGAATTCTTTATTTCAGGAAAAGAAAAATACCGTTTTTACCTTGTATGTGACTCCAGGTTGCAAGAATACCATTAGCAAGGTACAAACACCTGGCTCCAAATTCCATCCTTCTCCTATTCAAATCTGTCCTCTGGCTCCAGATGTGTGAGAAATTCCTCTGATCCTACACGTTACCGTGCACTTTCTTAGCATTGCTTATCTTAGTTCTCAGAATGGATTTCTGAAGGTCAAGTCAGAAGTGGGAAAGTAACTCAGAAGATAGAGAGCACACGTCCCTCTAAGACGGTGTCTGCTGCCATAAAATAACACATTCTGAGATGGTTTTGCTTTTCAAAAGGCTCCTTTTCTGCTTATGGGAAGCTTATGAAGTTTTCCTTTGAAAAAGCGCAAGAAAAGTCTCTTTTTATTTTTCTCTTCCAGGTTTGACCTAAACCCCAGACACCAATGTGGGTCCATTATTTCTTAGAGTTTTTAACTCTCTGTGAAATAAGATTAATAAAAAAAAAAAGATCAAATTTCCTGCTTGATTTCTCAAAGAAATTTTAGGGCAACGGATGCCTTGGATTTCTTCTCTGCATTGGTCTGGCACAGTGGAAGGGAGATAGAATCAGAACTAGGTAAAATTTTATTTTAGCTAATCCAACAGCTACTTTATTCATTAAAGCTGTTATTTTTCCTCCACTCTAAAAATGATAATAGCTATTGTGAAGGCTTAAATTTAAAATGCATCCCACATGTTTGTGTTTTGAATGTGTGGCTCCAGTTGCTGGAACTAATTCGAGAAGCTTTGAAGCTTTGGGAGGTGGGACCTTACTAGAGAAAGCTAGTTGTACTGGAGATACATTTCTATTGTGCCTGGCTGTTTTCTCCAGTCTCTACTGCCTGGTCCACTATGATGCTAACAGACCCATTCCAATGCACCTTCCCTACCACACTGACTGAACCCTCTGAAATCATGAACCTAAACAAGTCTTTCATGTTTTCAGGCATCTATGTCTGCCTAGTATGTGGTCACAGGAGCCATAATAAAGACCTCTCATGGCAATCAGTGTGTTGGGAAATGCCTGTCTTTGAATCCTCCTTGTAGAATGTTATCTGAAATAGGTGCTGGAAACCAAATCTGAGTCCTCTCCAAGAGCAGAACAAATCTTAGCCAGTAAGCCTCCTCTCCAGCCATTGCCTTTTTACCTTATTAATTTTAATGTTTCATATTTCTGTGAACATTTTGGAGTTAAAAAAACCCCACAGAATAGACCATCAAAAAATCAGTTTCCCATTCAGCAAACGGATAGTACATTCGCAATGGTTACATCTATTTCAACCTCTCCATTAACGAGAAGGAAATTGATGCTTTCAAAGGTAAATGTCTCCCCAAGCAGAACATCCAGAAGTTAAGTTTATAAATGATGGCACATCTCATACTTAGTACGGAGTTATGGTAAACTAAACGCTCAGTTCCTGAAAGTGCATGACGTTGCTACGCTGTAGCAAAAGAAGTTCTGGAGATTCAGACAGCACTTCCAAACCATGCTTTCCTCCACAAGTCTAGTAGGTTTCCAAGACTGTTAGTGATTAATGGAAAAATAAAACTGGGTAAAATGTGCT
Organism: Microtus ochrogaster; assembly: GCF_000317375.1. Classification (NCBI taxonomy): domain Eukaryota; kingdom Metazoa; phylum Chordata; class Mammalia; order Rodentia; family Cricetidae; genus Microtus; species Microtus ochrogaster. Next base: position 613,952 of record NC_022009.1, on the reverse strand, counting down.
AGTGCGAGGTTATAGTACGGAGCTCATGAAAGTTGAATTCACAGTCTCAGGAGTTCAAGGCCAGCCTGTGCTGCACAATAAAATTCTACCTCAATGTTTTCTTCCTTAAATTCTTATATAGGGTTAACAATCTTAAAAGGTTTTATTGAAATTTAATTTTAAATTAACCTGAAATGTTGGTCTTCTGTAGTCATTTACCAAATAGGAAACTTGAGAAATGTAGATAGTTGTAAGGTTGTTAGATTAAATATACAAAACCTCCCCCAAATAATTTTTAAATGATTAGGTAATGAAGTTACTCAATGTATCTTTTCCCCTTATTTATTACTTCCATGTTTCTTTGCCTACACTACAGAGAAAGAGCTGACTTTTTGTACTGATAGCATGCTGCTCCTGTTAGCTTTACCCAGCAGTCCCAGTACTTTCTGTGTGGACATTTTTACCTAATGTTGCATAATCTAGCCTCTGCCCTGGAAAAGACTAACCTGTGAATGTCACACACCTCAGATTCATCAGGTCAGCCCACTCAGAGGCTCACAGTGACTCCACAGGCTCACCACACTGCAGGCCAAACATACCACAGGGCCTCCCACCTTCCATCCCTCCCTGATTTTTTTCCTTCCTGCCTCTTTCTCTCTCTCTCTCTCTCTCTCTCTCTCTCTCTCTCTCTCTCTCTCTCTCTCGCTTTTTATTCTTTCTTTATTCTCTACAAGTTGCTACAAGATTCCCTCCTGGGGTTTCTCATCTTTCCCTTCTTACTATCTAATAGTCCTCTGGAGATTTGACTCACCCATATTTATGCTGTGTTTGTCACCTGTGTGGAGTTGAACACTGCACTCTTTCTCTTCCTGCCCTCTAACCTATTTTGATACTTAGATAAAAAAAATGGAACCTTGTTGTAAGTCTAATGGAGAGAAGCAATGGAAATCCCTCCTTCCTGCCTCCTTATTCTTACCCAGTATTTTCATAAACCCATTAAACTTCTACCTTAATATCACTTGAGTCTGTTCTTTCCCTATCCCAAGCATCCTTTCCTCAGTGTTAGGATCTTTTGCCCAGAGAAAGCCATGATGTCCAATCCAGTCTCACAGTGTTTCCTCCAGGCTTTCCCCACTTACTTCTCAACATTTACATTTGTCCATCTGCCTTCCATCCTGAAAACTCTAAAACTTTTACGCATTGCTCTCTGAAGAAAAAAAAAAAGACAGGATCTTCACAGCCAGATGTGGTCCATAACCACCAAAAAAAGCTTCAGTTTAATCGGCAGTCATATGTCACTCTTTAGTCCTCTTCCGTGAAGGGTATATGAAGGGACTACAGATCTCACGTAACTGTGAGCCATAACAGAAAAGAACCACTTATTTTGAAAAAAATGATTTTTTTTCTGGAAGTAAGAATGCAATTTTAGCACAGGCTAAAAGCTCCTACTGTCAGAATTTACAGATTTATTCTTCCATGTGCCTTTACTAGGGCTGTGTAATCTAGTCTTTATGTAATTTCTATAATTTAGTCTCTGCTTTATCTTGAAACCAATCATTTATTTTCCAGGAACAACATCTTTCTCTCAGACATAACTTTTCATCTTACATTTTCCATCCTTTTTGTTTTTGGAGATTGATTGCTAATCTTCTGGGACTATTTCTCCCCATATTTGAGAAATTTCCTGTGACCCTGGAGATACACAGTCACCTTCCCTTGTCTGAGCCTCTGTAGAATTTATACTTGGCTCTAGATCCTTTTGACACTCACTTGTTTTTCCAATTCTTCATTGTTCTGTGCTCGCTTGTTTAGCAGTGTCCTGGGTGTTATTATGTACATAGAATGTGGTCAATATATTTGTTTAAATGAATGATTTTTTTCTTTAAGCCTAAGCAAAAAGATATCATCAGGAAAAGAACGCTCTTAGTAAAAATGATATCACAAGACCTTAGTTTTAAAACTAGAGATGGAAAAACACTTAGAAGAACAATGAAACAATTTATCAGTTAATTACATTCTGAAATTAATCATTTTTATATGCAAGCAATGTCCCTGCTCCTATTCCAAGTTCAAGTATATGAATGTCCATGCTGAATTCCAATTGAGCCTTTGTGAATGAGTAACTAGCCCAAGGTCAGAAGAAGATTAAACATGCTGCTTGTGAGATTCTAACTTAGTATCCTGGAAGTTGTAGGTAAGACTAAAGGTCACTGGAGCATCCCAGAATTTGCATGATTTCAGCTTCTGGGAATATGATCCTATATCATAATGACACTCTTATACCTGCTTGTTTTGAAACTTAAGAGCCATGTAATCTTAGGAAATGAGATGCCTTTCTCGAACTTTCACCTAAAGCACAAAAGAATGGCATAACAATGACAAGTATTAAGAATTTTTATATCAATACTGACATTAAAATCTCTTTTAAGTGACAGGAGACTATGCATAATATATATGAAATCATGTTTTCTTTTACTAGCCATTTTTTATTCATTTAAATAAGCTAAGGTTGATTAACTTGTTTTTTTCTTTTCATAAAATCAAGGGGTCTTCAACTCGGAAGTGTCATAAAAATAGCATCTACAGACACACTTGTGTGCAATTATATTTTTGTATGTACAAAATATGGTGTCAATGTCTGTTCACTGCTGTTGGTATTTTAAGAATGCTATTGAGGACGTAGTTATGGTCAATATTATAAACATCCCAAAGCGTTCATGTATTGAAATCTTTGTCCATAGCTCATCATGGCATTGGGTTAGAGAAAGTAGGTTAGTAAGAGTGGTTTCCTTGACAAATATATTAAGTTGTCAGCCCTCTTCTTGCCTTGAGCATATATGAAATGAACAGCTTCTCTATCACCTGTGCTCTTACCATGATGCTGTTCCTTGCCATGGGTCCAAAGTGATTGGGTAAGGCATTCATGAGGGAAGCTGTGTGAGAGTAAGTTTGTATTCTTCATAAGTTCATTACTTTGTCACAGCAATAGAAATATAATGTCTTAGTTCCTTTTCTATTGCTGTGTAGAGACACCATGACCAAGAAAACATATGAAAGAAAGCATTCAATCAGGGGCTTACAAAATATTCAGAGGGTGAGTCCATAATCATCAATGCAGTGGGCATGGCAGCAGGAAGAGTTGAAACCAATGACTGAACACTTTCATCTTAGCCAAAAATTAGAGACAAAAGGAGAGAATAAGCCTATTATGGGCTTTTGAAATCTCAAAATCCTTCCCAGTGACACATCTCCTCCAACAAGACCACACCTCCAAATCCCTCCCAAACAGTTCCACCAGCTAGAAACCAAGCATTCAAATATACGAGTCTATGAAGAACATTTACATTCAAACCATCACATTCCATTCTGAGGCCCTCATAGTTGTAGGCATATTATAAGAAATATGCATTTAATTCAACTTCACAAGTCCCCATAGTCTGTCACAGTCTGAAGACTGTTTAAAAATCCTTAATTTAAACTCTCTTCAGAAACACCACGCTATCTCTTAACTGCAACCTCCTATAAAAGCAAAATGAAATTACATGCTTCCAACATACTGTAGCACAGATTGTATATTATCATTCCAAAAAATAAGAAAGGGGCATTATGAGAAAATACTGGACCACATCTAACACCCATGGCTTCTCCCCTCTAAGAATATGCTTTCTTTCAAATTTTCTTGAGACTGATTTTAAGCATGGTAGTGGCTCCAACACTACTTTTTAAAGAGAAATGTTCTTTAAAAAAAAAACCTAATGTACATGCTATAAAGTTTTAATATTCTTTTTTATTAATTTCATAAAAATTCACACCTAGACACTGTAAGTTAGTAGCCACCTAGAAAGCGAAGGCTGTTCTTGCTCTTCCTCTGCATGCTGATTCTTATCCTCTGCGTTGATGCAGCACAAAGTAGAGAAAATGTTTCCTGCATCCAAATTTCATTCTGTGGGACTTAATGCCATAGAACATGTGGGTTTCTAAGTGGAGAAAACACATCCTACTCTTTGCTACTCTAAGATGAGATGAGAAACATCTTATATTCTCATCTTCATCCTTGTGTCTCTAAGACTCACACAAATCATGGCTACTCTTTGTGACCTAGAAATAGTCCTACACTTGAAAGCAATTCATTTGAAATGCAAATCTGTGGGGTCAATAGCTCTATGTTCTTCTTAGCCCTTAGAACAAAACCTAAGGACATAGTGCTTAAGCCAGTCCACAGTACTTAGTACATGTACATCAGTGTAATTAACTTACCCAGATGACTACAGTCCTAGTGTATTGGTATGTGAAGTGAAATTTTGTATACTTAACTATTCCAATTTTTCATATACATTTCTATTAGGAGAGGACAGCTCTTTACAGGAATGCTGAGAAATGTAAGTTCATTTGTCTCCAGATCCAGGGGGATCTTAATGTCTCTGACCTCTGTAGACACCTGCACTCACTGCACAGACACATTAAAAATTTACATACACATTTAAGCACACACACATATATACACATAAATTAAAAAAAACAACATCAAAAAAAGAAAAGAAACAATTTTATGTAGTTTCTTTTACACCCCACCATATGTTTTAACCTTTATCAGTTCAAAGGTAAAAGAAAGCTTCATAGATCTGTGCAATATAAGTTCAAGTATACCACACTATACTATCTGTGAAAGGAGTCGGACCAGTGGAACATCTACTCTGCTAATCATGGGCAAACCATCCTCACTGTATTAGCATATCTTTGCCCTTTCACCCATTCAAGATAACAATGACAAAGGAGGAACAAACTACCTCTGGTGACTGCTAAGATGACCATAATGTTTGCTCTTGCTAAAAATATGTTCATTGGTGTTGTTATATTCCCTGGATAGCTTAAAAAGACATAGTCAGGATGTTATCTACTGCCTTTCAACTATTTTATAACTGACTATTAGATGAAAGTGAAAACATACATGAACCAACTTATATGTTTCCTGGCCATTATGATCTGCCAAACAGAAAGAAACTCAAATACAATATAGCCCTTCATTTGTTTCAGAAGGAATATGCATAGGTATTCCAGACAATTGTCTCAGGCAACTTCAGGTACCCATAGTTTCATTCCAACTTTTGGGAATCCTTGACACTAAAATATTGTCACACAATTTATATTATAGTTTTTGGATACAAATTCTAGTATAATTTATTGAAAATTTAACTACATAAAATGTTAGTAGGAAATTGTGAGACAAGCGTTGACTTAGGAAAGACAGCAATGACTTGCCTTTTCCTTTTTAAACATTAAAATTGAGCCTTCCTTGTGACGGATAAGAAAGTTTGAAAATGAAACTAAACTCTAACCTGTTAATCCCAGCACTTGGGAGGCAGAGGCAGGTGGATCTCTGTGAGTTCGAGACCAGCCTGGTCTACAGAGCTAGTTCCAGGACAGGCTCCAAAACCACAGAGAAACCCTGTCTCGAAAAACCAAAAATAAATAAATAAATAAATAAATAAAAAACTCTAACCTGTACTCAGGTAAGAACTTACCCAGAGAATTATATAAAACACTGTATTTAAGTCTGTAACAGGATAACTTCTTCAACAGGAGAGATAGGAAGGAAGGGAGAGAAACAGACAGAGGGGGAGGAAAGGAGATAGAAAGTGTGTGAGAGATGATTTATCTGTATGCTTTCCGTGAGTCTTAATTCATATTGAAGAGCCTTTTTAGGCAGCAGGCTTAGAAGAACCACTTCTAAGTGGCAAAGTAATTTCCAGCATTCACAGGGGTCACATTAGAAGTCTTAAGACTTAGAGATATGAAATAAGAAAGAAGTGGTCTAACTGACCTATGTCTTTGATCCCAAATAGGATATTCTGTGACTGCATGAGGTCTTGATCTCCAGCTTCCTAATATTAGTATTTAAATATAATAGGGAAGACAAAGTTAAGTGGAGTCAAGATGAAGAAAGTTTCCAAAAGGATTTAAGCCTTGTTCTATAAATTACATCAGTTATATAACGTGGTGATAGTTTGTGTTCCAACAAATAAAGTTTGCCTGAAGATCAGATTGCAAAGCTAGCCACTAGTTAGCCATACAGGCCAGCTAGTGGTGGCACACACCTTTAATTCCAACACTTAGAAGGCAGAGAAAGATGGATCTCTGTGAGTTCAAGGCCACTGGGTTACATGAGGTTGATCCAGTCTGAAAGAGAAACAGAGCCAGGTAATGGTGGCTAACATAATTAATCCCAGTATTGGGGAGTCATATGCCTTTAATTACAGCTAGGGAGGTAGAGACAGGAAAGAATAAGTCTGGACAGAGAGAGGAATATAAGGCAGGAAGAAACAGGGGCTCAGCCCATTCACTATGAGAATTCCTGGAAACAGGATATTGCCCCCTTCAGTCTGAGAATTTGGTGGAGGTAAAAAGTCTCTCTAGTAGATGGCTTCTTTACTTATCTCATCTTTCACCATTTCCACTGATATCTGACTCCAGGTTTTTATTATTAAGATCAACTAGAATCTGTGCTACATTATAAGTTATGGAACCAGTCCCTTATTTATGTATTTTACAGAAAAGTTCAGAAATTTAAATGAGAATCACAGGGTTCTGTAAAATATAAAATAAGGGAGAAAAGACAGAATAATAGTCAGTTAATTTGGGATTTATGTCTGAATACTATTGTATGCTTCACATTGTTTAAATGATTATCACTGAGATTCTTTTTATTTTTCTACTAGTTGTGTATAGAAAATTATCACAATGATAAAATAAACCCAATTTTTAAAATTTCCTATCAATTCTGAAATATCTTGCATTAGAATTAAACAATTCATTTCTTTCTAAATGACCAAAATGTGTATTATGATATTTTAAAATAAAAAAATTCAAAGTTTGACATGCATAACAGTTTAAATGTACAGAGAATCTCACAAACTAATGGTTTCTTTTTAAGGCCTTTAACAGGAAAGCAATGTATCAGGCTAAATCATGCAGCCTTCAAAGCTGTATGTAAATATCACTTTACGTGAAATGCTGTTACAGCTGTGAAATTTAGAAATTTTATTCCTAAATTATTTTACCTGTCCTCATACTTTAGATATTATTTAAAATATGAAGGTTCAGAAGCACAAGAGATTAGCTTTAATTTCTTTAGTGACCTCCTGTGAGAGATGTCTGTTTTAGTTGGTTTCTTTTGTTTTTTTTAGAATAAAAGAGTATTTAAATTGTTTTTTGATTTTACAGGAATCCAAAGATGAGATATTCAGAATATTTAGAGAGACTAAGGATGTCTTAGAAAGGCTTTGTGTATTGTGTATTTTATATTTTGAAGTTTTAAAGATATTTTGGGTATTCCAAAGAAACTGTTTTGTTTGTTTGTTTGTTTTTACATCCAGCCACAGTTTCCCCTCCCTCCTCTCTTCACAGTCCCCCCTTCCACTTTCTCCTCTGTTCCCATCTCCAATCCACTGTTTCTGCTTAGGAAAGAGCAAGTCTCTCATGAATATCAAGAAAACATAGCATATCAAGTTGCAATAAAATAAAGCATCTCCCCAGGTATTAAGACTGGGTAAGGAGACCCAGTATGAGGAGGAGGTTCCCAGAAGCTAGTAACAGAGTTAGAGACAATCTCTCCTCCCACTCTTAGAAGTTTCACAAGAGAAATAAGTTACACAACTGTAACATAAGTGCAGAGTGCCTAGGTAGGTTCCATGCAGGCTCCCTGGTTGTTGGTTCAGGCTCTATGAGCACCTATAAGCCCAGGTTAGTTGATTCTGTAGGTTTTATTATGGTGTCCTTGACCACTCTGATGCCTACAATCCCTTCTCCCCTTCTTCTGCAGGATTCCCCAACCTCTATCTGAATTTTGGGTCTCTATATCTTTTTCCATCAGTTGGTGAATGAAATCTCTGATGACAATTGGGCTAGACACCAACCTATGGATATAGCAGGATACCATTAGGCAGTGTCAGAAATGGGCTCACTCTCCTGGCATGGATTTTAGGCTAGACCAATCAATTGGTTGGTCATCCTCAGTCTCTAGGCCACCTTTACCCCAGCACATCCCATAGGCAGGACAGACTGTGGGTTGAAGGTTTTGTGCCTGCAATGGTTTCCCAGTCCTTCCACTTAAAGTCTCACCTAGTCACAGAGTTTGGCCAGTTAAAGCATGAATCTGCTATTGCTAGGAATCTTGGCTGTGGGTCATCCTTGTAGATTTCTGGAAAATTCTCTTGAACCAGGTTTTTACCTAACTCCAAACTTCAACCCTTTTCCAATAGTCTCTTTCAATTCTCTCCTCCACCTCCTCACAACCTGATCTCTCATGTTCCCATTCCCAGCTGTTCACCATCTACTCATGAGATCTCATCTATTTCCCCTCCCAAGGGAGATCTGTGCAGCCCCCTTGAAACATCCTTGTTACCTAGAGATGGAATTTTTTAAGTGATTTTTTTTAAGACTGTGGGACTTTTAAAAGTTGAAACTGTTTCACAGGAGAACTTTGGAGGTAAACAAGAAAGGAATGGTTGTGATTTAATAATAATGCATTCATGTGTGAAGATGACAGGGATTCGATGGTCTTCATTGCTTCAACTTGACATAAGCTATAATTATTTCTGAAAAGAAACCCTGGTCAAGAAAATACGTACATAAGATTTCCTATAAGCAAACCTGTGAGGAATTTTCTTGATCAATGATTGGTTTGGCAGGGTCCAGCTTTCTATGGGTGCTGCTATCCATGAACAAGCAGTACCAGGTTACATAAGAAAAGAGGCTGAGCGATGGTGGCGCACGCCTTTAATCCCAGCACTCGGGAGGCAGAGGCAGG
>NC_022009.1:600388-605057 GCF_000317375.1 Microtus ochrogaster | reverse complement strand
AAAAAAAAAAAAAAAAAACAAGAAAAGAGGCTGAGCAAGTCTAAATGAGCAATCCAGTTAGCAGCAGTCATCCATACTTCTGCTTTGCTTCTTACCTCTAGGTTCCTGCCTTGAGATCCTGGTCTGACTTCTCTCAGTGGTGGAATGTGGCCTGAAAGTTGTTAGAAGAAGTAAGCCCCTTTTTGAACAAATTAGTTTTGGTCTTGGTATGTTATCACATCAGTAGAAAATCCTAACCTAAATATAGCATCTATGTTTTAATTACTTCTATCAGTTACTAACTCAAAGAAAAAATTATCCTCCAAATTTATACCCTTATCTGTATCTGTGAGTTGACATCACTCCATGCTATTTTTTTTCCATAGCTCCAGGCATTCAGCTTTCACTGATGGGGTCATGCTAGACAGATGTACTTTCTTATTTGCCTTTCTGTCTGCCTGTTGCTTATCTTCAAGGCCCAGCACAGACATCAGCATGACACAATGGGTCTTACAACATTCAGGGATGATTTTTCTTCAGCTATGTGTCTAAAGCATCTTGTGCTTTTCTCCTAAGTTGTTTTTGTTGTGCTTTAGAAGCATCACAAAATGTGATAACCTATTAACATAACACACCAATAAATTTTGTAGTCTACATTTGCTAACTATTAATACCATAGGAATTCTTATGATAGTAAAACAGCAGTCAAAATATATGCAGGTAAAAATCATGATGTATTTGATGACTTAAAAAATACTTACTTATTATTTCACTGTGTCTACAGGTCAGAAGGTCTGGTACATTGTAGCTGGGCTGGTTGCCCTCTGAAATCATAACCCTCTTAGTCAATTCATGAGGTGGACATATTTTTTATTCAATGTCAGCAAAGTAATATACTCTGTTTCTGAGTCTAACCATTCTATCCCCCTAGAAACTTCTTGGTTTGATCATGCTTCCAAGGCCCACCTATTGATTAGTACAACTGATTAGGGAGTCTAATCACACCTGTGAAGATTCTTGCCACGCGCATTTTGTAACCTTGGGAATGATATCCAAGGGAGAGAAGAGTGAGAGCAGTGTATAGGAAGAAGTATTTTCAGCTGCATTATAATTGCTGCCTCCCAGTGACAATATAAAGAATGGTTTTGAGATAGTTTCAGTGCTGTTTCTGAACTTCTTACAAAGAACGTGCTTCATTGTTTCCTGCACATAGGTGAAGCACTCTCACCATTTACTTTACTTGATGCATTACTGCCTAGGGTAACAAAATTTCTTACTAAAGAACATTGATACAGCATAGGATGTCTTTCCCCAGAAGATCATTCTAAGTACCAGCTGGTTTATTTTAGGCTGCGTATGAAGAGTACAGTGAGAGAGAGAGAGAGAGAGAGAGAGAGAGAGAGAGAGAGAGAGAGAGAGAGAGAGAAGTGCTACAGACTTCTACTAATATATTGAACAGAATTTAGGAGAAATATAAGAAATAAGAAATTGTAGCTCAAAATACAGCCTCGTTTTTTGTACCCAGTCCCTTCAGGCAACACAGGGGTCTCAAAATGAGAGATAACATCTGGACAAAGACCAACTCTTGAGTTCTCTTGTGAAAATACAGCCTCCAGGTGAATTTGAGATTTAGAGAGCTTTAGTAGACTCTTGGTTAAAACTTCAGAAGGAGTTCAGGCAGTTTCTTGAGACTTCCACAACTAGGTGGAAAAGGAAGTCTAAGAATAGCAAGAGTATGTTTCCTTGACCCTTCCAGCTAATGATTCAGGAAATGTTTTCCCAGGTCTTAAAAGTGTACTTCCTTAATTTTCTTATCTAGAAAATGAAAATTTTCTTTAAATCTCAGCAGCTTGACTCTTTACAGGACAAGAACATGAAAAAAAAATGATGACATAGAGAAGTATTTGGTGACCCAGGTAGAAAGGTAGTGTCTCAGAAAAAAAATATGGGTGTAGGTCTGATTTATGGGAACAGCTTTTCAATGTAGCATGTCAGATTAATATTTGAAACAATCATACCAATTTGCAATGCAAGGGTTCAGCAAGTGAAAATGAAAATATATCTAAAGTCTATTTATTATTCCTATTATGATTTATTATTGTTTTCTTTTATTTTTGATAATATATAATTATATTATTTTCCCTTCTCCTCCCTCCAAATTCTTCCATATTCACTTCTTTACTGTCTTTCAAATTCATGTCTTATTTTTCCATTAATTGTTGATATGTGAATATATGTATACATATTAACATATGTATTCCTAGATATAGCCTAGATATAGAATCTAAAATAAATGGAGAGAAACAGAACTGGGCCTCCATCAGAGTAACCAGATCACCCAGCTGGTGTTCATAATTATTGTTAAGCACGGACTACTGTTCTCCCTCCATTTTTCCACTCCAAATGGTCTTGCCCATATCATTAATCACATCCCAGCATTCAGTACTAGAGGCTTGGGAGGCAAATTATCTTTTGTATTTGCAGAACTTCTGATGAAGTAGTATCTTAATTAAGGACCCTAATTTACCCTTGGGCTAGTGTGGGGATAAAAGTCTATACTTTGAATCTATTGAGATAAAACAATGATTCAAAGCACTGAGAATCTTGAGAAGAGCTGAGTGTACTATGTATTGATTGAAGGAAAGAGTTGGGGTCCATTAGAGACTATGTCAGAGTGTCTCAAGAAGTGCCTAATAAAAAATAACACCTCTCAACACTCACCCCAAATTTGTTGGACACTTTCTAGACTGAATTTTGGCAGAAATACATTTTATAATCTACAGTAAAAATTAAACTATGATTTCCAAGGCCATACATGAAAAACATTGCAGCCTCTGCCTACTCCTTCTGGAATGTTTGTTGTTTAAGACACTTCATTCACAAATCAGATGCAAGCTGTGGGAAAAATGAAGTGTAAAGTGTACAGAAGTGTCAAGTGCTGGTGTGCAGGTAAACTGTCCCAGCCGGCTTCCCAGGGAACACTGCGCATCATCCACTAGCCACATGAATGAACCATCAGTCAAAATCAATGGATGCAGCTCCTATATTAACTGAATACCATGCAAAGCAGGAAAGCACTGTACTCAGAATTAATACTAGGATCTGGATAATAAATTGTTATTTTATCCCCAAAGACAGCATATTTTTTCAAGAATATAAAATAAAAATATTTGTCTTTGAAATCTGAAAACTATATTTTGTTTTTAAATCAAATATTCTTACTTTAAAGATATGCATGTGTTCTTCTGCACTTAATGTACATGCACCACATGCTTGCCTAATATCCAAAAGGCTAAAACTTGAACTACGATCAGTTGTGAGCTATGTGAATACTGGTAACTAAATCAAGTTCTCTATAAGAGCAACAAGGGCTCATAACTGCTGGACCATCTCTCCAGCCCTAATTAAATAGTCTTTCAAAACAAAAGATTCAAACTCAGGGAATTTTCCAGTGGGTAAGAGTACACATTACTCTTCTGTAGTTCTTGAGTGAAAGTTGACTGACAACAGCTTGTAACTCCAGCTCCAGGGGACTGATACCTCTGACCTCCACAAGTGCAAGCCACCATAGGCATATACCCTCCCATAGTCACACAGACACACACACACACACACACACACACACACACACACACACACATACACACACACACACAATTTAAAAGAATAAAAATAATTCTTTCCCAAAACTATTGTTGGCTTACACAGAAAAGAAGGCCAGAGAATGGGCTCAGCCCATCGGCTATAGCTTGTGCATTTCTGTTCTTATCTGCCAGTTATTCAAGAAAAAGTGAATACAAAATACCATACAAATTAACACGTTTTTCCAAAGTGCAAGTTCCCGAGAATTAGATATGTTTTCAGTAGCTCTGCAGTCCCATTGTCTGTAACAGAGTCTATGCTGTCAATATGTTGCCCTCAATATCCTTCAAGCACAACTCAGTCGTATTGTAAAATCCCTTCTAAAATAGTTCATATTCATGGAAGAAATATTTCTTTGTGGAATCTATATGCAATATTTTCAGAAACAAAATGACAAAACATCCTTCCACTGGAAATCATTTGGCTAGAAGTGTGGTATATCTATACAGTGTGATATTATTTGGTAATGAAATAGTGAATTTACTCATGAGAATTCTACAATGGATGTGACAATGGTTGCTTAACTCTGAAACATTACAAAGCTTATTAAAGTTGTAATTAAAATGCATGTATGTTAAAATATACAACTTAAATTGTCCCTATAAGTGTATTAAAACAATAGTATTTTGATAGTAATAGTATGGCAGAAAAAAGTACTTTATGTTATTCTGAGATTAAAGTTGTAAAATATTTTATTGCAGTGATGTGTTCCATGCAACATTACTCAAAATAAATTTAGTCCCTTTGTAGCAATTACTTTGTACTTCCTTTGAGATGATATGTCCTGCACACTAGAGAAGATTATTGTAAAATAAAAATTTCTTTCCAGTTGTCCCCTATAAAAATTATTCTCCAGATGTGGAGAGTACCAAAATAGTAAGAAATTATTGGTGATGATTAGAAATTACATTCCTAATAAACTTTTCACTTATTTCTTTTTTTTTCTTTTTTTTATTGAGAAAAAAAAATTTCCACCTCCTCCCAGCCTCCCACTCCTTCCACCCTCCCCCCACTCCTCTCCCCCTCCCTCTCGAGTCTGAAGAGCAGT
>NC_022009.1:597349-599881 GCF_000317375.1 Microtus ochrogaster | reverse complement strand
GCACCTGGAAGCCCCTCTAGGTCCAAGTCTCTTCACAACCATATTTTAAAATGATAACAGAACAAATTTATATGGGATATTAAGAAATATGTTGTTTTTATCTCTGCAGACTTGAGTAAAAAGTTCAACAGTCCCTGAAAGTTATAAATAACTTTTGAGATTAAAAATTATCAAAGCAAAATTTCTTTTGTGAGGTCCGTGACCTCTTTAGCTCTTGGAAGTTGCTTGGGTTTCTAGCATAGTTCATGATGTCCTCCCTGTTGATTGGGCCTTGAAAGTCACATTTTAAAGGGTGCAGGTGAAGAAAACCAGTGACAGCATGGGAAGTTTATGCTTGTCTGTTTTTACAGAAGTCAGTTGTATGTGATGGGGAAAAACCATAACACAAAGAAAGAAAATAAAGTTGAAAGTCGAAGCATACTTTTCCTTTAGGGCAAGGAAATCAGAATTGATTTATTTAAGTGGCTGAAGTAGAATGTAAACTTATATAAAATTACTGTGTATGGGTTTGAAAGAGTCTCATGTAATAGTGTAATATAAAGGTTTTGATTAGAGGTGGTCAGAACTTGGGTTACTTTTAAAAATTTATTGTTTCCAGTCATGAAGCAAAAAAATAATTAAAGTATTAATGAACTCTGAAATCAAGCTGTTTGACACATGGTATATTCAAAACCATCAAAATAAATAGTGATTTACCAACAGTATGGATATAATTAGTCTTATTTAAAAATAAAATATAAATTCATTTTTTTCAAAGTAAATGAAATATAATTAACTGGAAAATACCATATATCAGAGGACTATCACTTGAATTCATATTGGGATACATTGTATGTGTGTGTGTGTGTGAGAGAGAGAGAGAGAGAGAGAGAGAGAGAGAGAGAGAGAGAGAGAAAGAGAGAGAGAGAGAAAGGGGGGAGGGAATACCAAAAATATGTTGTTTTCAAATAAGTCCCACTGTATAATACAGGATAATCTAGATTCTAGATTTTTTTTATGCTTTTGCATCACAGTCCTTCAGGCATAACATTAGTGTACCATCATGCTATCCCAAAGTCATAGATAACAATATCTTGGGTGACATCTGTGGGAGGTATACCCCAAGGATAATGAAAAAACCTTAAGGAAACCAATATGGTCACACACCTACATAACAACATCCTGGTCAATAACAGACTGTAAATTTGACAGTGGTACTATTATGATAAAGATAAATCATGTCTGTCTCCTAGTGAGTTTTTAACTGTCACAATGCTGTAACAGCATTACTCATGTGTTCGTGTTTCTGACAGAATCAAACCTACTACACTCTCAGTCATTATAAAGGACAGCACACAGAATAATTAGCAGTAAGTAATAGGTTATAATAATAACAAATTAAGGTGTTCAAGGTGTATATTTACTACTTTGTACTATCTCCTAGAATGTACTGCACTTATAAAACAAAACATTTAGTGGAAAACTGTGCTTTGTGACTTAAGTATCTGTTTCATGTATGTCTTTTGTTCCAAGTACTTAAATACATCAAGAGGTACCAAGTAGCTGATCACCTAGTATGTATAAGTACATACTGCTGTTTGTAAAAGGATGAAATTGGCTAGTGTATTTCTAAAATATGTTGTTGTTGTTACTAAAAAATGTGAATGAATCTGAAACCTCATAAAACTTTTGATTAACATAGAGAATTAACATCAGTCTCAGGAATACTTGATTATTTTTAGATTTTGGTAAGCTTGCAAGAACATTTCTGGAAAATAAAATTGCAAATAAATGATTTATTATTAACAGTGTTCATTCATGCCGGGCGGTGGTGGTGCACGCCTTTAATCCCAGCACTCAGGAGGCAGAGGCAGGCGGATCTCTGTGAGTTCGAGACCAGCCTGGTCTACAAGAGCTAGTTCCAGGACAGGCTCCAAAACCACAGAAAAACCCTGTCTTGAAATAAATAAATAAATAAATAAAAACAAAAAAAACAAACAAAAAAAAGTGTTCATTCATTTACAATTCCTAAGTAAATGAAGAAGTAGTCATTCCTTGAGTTTGCTAATCTTTACGTTCCATCTTCTCTCCAAATCTTAAATCTGCTGAAGTCCAAACTAATATAGTGACATAATGAATCTAGTTTTTCATTTTTCTATTACTACTGAAGTATAAGTGAAAAGAGAGAAAAGTAAAAATAAATAGATAAATAAATAAATAAACTTACAATGGAGAAAATATATTCAAAATCTGTGAATAATTTACCTTAACATAAAACTAAATAAATGTGATCTATGACACAAGTTCAATAATCATTCTCAAAGTTAAGAGAAACAGAAAATATTTTCTTAATTGTGCCCCTACTTTCTAATTTTGCAAAATTTAAGTCACAGTAGGGATTATACAGATTGAAAGATTAAAAAAGAATCATAGAGGCTCTATGCTAGGACCAGTGCTCAAGAACAGTTTTAAGCTCCTTCTCTAAGGCTACCTACCCAGAGCAGTGAGTGCCTGCCTACCGGGCAGGCCTCAGGGTCCCCTGTAAGGGAGCCC
>NC_022009.1:585261-589988 GCF_000317375.1 Microtus ochrogaster | reverse complement strand
TTTTTTTTCTTTCTTAATAAAAAAAATAAATAAATAAATAAAAAAAAAAAGAATCATAGAAAAAGCCAACATGGAAACTCAGTTTTAATATATGATGAGGGTTACTGTTGGGATCCAAAAATGTGAGCCTATTCCATCTTATCCAAAGGTCAGATGGTTTGAGTTTATTTTACTTGCTCAAAATTCTTGACGACAATTGTGGCTACACACCCTGACATAGGGTGTGGTTACTTGATGTTTTAAACATTAAAATGGCCCACAGAGGTAGATCTGCTCTGCCCTGACCAAAAATCAGAGAATTTAAGCATAGTTCTGCTCCTTCTTTTGAAAAGGAGATTTGACCTAGGGAGCAGCACCTGCGGGATACTTAGTCTAGTGTATTTTTACTGCCCACACATCTAATGTTTTGCTCAGAAATTGATGACTTGATGTCTCAAGTATTGGAGCAAGTAATTGTTCTGGTTGTCCTTTGTATCATGTTAAAACAGTCTTTTGTCTTCATTCCCCCCCCCTTTTGTATTGGTCTCTAAAAGTCTACAGAAAATAAATAGCATTCAGTATTCACTGAGTTGCACTCCCAATACTATCCTGTGTCTCTGTGTTTCTTTCTTGTCTTTGTTCCTCCCATCTAACATTTTTAATCCTCAAACACCTACCCTGGAACGTCCAAACCTGCCATGGCTAGGATCATGGCAGAAGTCACCCCAAAAAGGTGGCTCAGGACAGGTTACAATTCATAGGACTATGGGATTAGAATACCAAAACTCAAGTGAGCAGACATGGAATAGATAAGATCACATGAATCACTGGGAAAAAGTATAAAAGAGCACATATAAATATGCTTCCTAAATGCTGGTAGTACTAGGAAAATGCAACACAGCATTTGATAAGATCATGATATTATGTGATTAAAGCTGAAGGCTGAATTTAGAAAGGGCAAGTTCAGATTGTGTAGTTTAGGTTTTAAGACTTTAGCCTCTTCCCTAAAGCCATTTGACAATATGTAGAGACAATTTTGGTCACTGAAAATGAGTAGAGAAATTATTGTCATCTAGTGAGAAGATTATATAAATAAGTTTATATTTATCATAGACGTGCACATATGATAAGATAAAAATCTCTGGATATCCTAGGATGTAAATAAGACTGTGATTTTACATTATGAATTTAAGACAAACACAGAGCTTGAACAGATGAGAATTACATGAAGAAAGGTCATCTAAAAAGGATGAACGAAAAAATCAAATGCTGTGAAAGAGTTCAATGTACTTTGTTTTCGATCCAATCTCAGGATTTACTCTTCTCCTTAGAGGACTGGAACACAGGACATAACTTGTGAAATGACCATTTAAGCACTGGAGCACAAGCATCTAAAGACTGTGATATGTGCTGTGAAAATGGAAATTAATAAGCTGAACTCTAAAATTATACCGGTTATTAGCCTACAGCTATTTTCTATAGCCCCCAAAGTCACGGGAATTGCACAGAGCCTGGTCGTCTCACTGCTGAGCTGAAAGTCAGATGGTAAAAGGGAAAAGTATGGACACTGCATGGTCCTATTATCAAAGAAGAGGAAGCTCCGCAGAGTGGGAACCCTGCAGATGGTCAGGTAAGACCTGTCTGAGTATTGTTCAGTACATACAAGACAGAAACTATGCTTTCTGGAGAAACAACTACCACAGTGAAAAGACACAAAAATTTCCAAAGTTTACCCAAGGCCAACTGTACTCTTTTTATATTTTCATGATTTCAGCATTATCATTATCACCACCATCATAAGGATCTCAACATATGGGCCATCAAGTAAAGTTTGAAAAAAAAATAATCTTTGCAGTGGAAACTTCTTACACCAAAAGCTGATCACTGTCTTCGACACTGACCACAACATGTCCTAGTAGCTGTACTACATGTAAGAACAAATTCAATGTGTATTTTTGTTCACAGGATATTAAATGTCACTGTCTTTGAAATAACATCAAAAAGCATTTCAAAGCCAATATAATCATTTGTAAGCTAAAGAAACCATGCAGACAAGTAGAACCACGGAAGACTGGCATGATGGAACTAGGGTAAAGATGCTGAAACAGTCATTACAGTATTCTTTCCATGTCAAAATGTGGTAGAGAGGGACAAAATAAGGAAGGAAACTGAACAAAAGTTTAAAATATAAATGGAATTTTTAGATATTTAAAAAAAAATATCAGGCTTCGTGTGGTGACACATGCCCTTAATCCCAGCATGGAGGAGGTAGAGGCAAATAGATCTCTGAGTTCCAGGCAAGACTGATTCACTGAGTGAGTTCCAGGACAGCCAGTATTTGCAAAGAAAACTCGACTGGATGAAGTGAACAATAATTTAGAAACTTGAAAGACAAAAATCAGAAAGTTTGAAGCAAGCATTCTACAAAATAAAGCATATGAAAAAAATTCAAAAATACTGAGTAGAAGATATCAAGCATTCTTGTTTATGTACGATTTAAATTTAGAAGAGTGATAACCAAAAATCAGAACCCTAATTAATAAAGTGGTTTATCTTGTTTCCTAGAAAGTATAAAATATCAGATATGAATTACTCTGTCCAACAGCACTTTTCTGAAGCCCTGCATTTATGTTCTAAGTCTAAGTTGTTTCTACTCAGAGTTAAAGTGGCATTAAAACTCCTGGCAAAAATGGAATGTTCATTGCATAATGATGTAATTTCGAAAAAAATAATGTTTCTAACAGTCAAGAGATTTTGGTTTTTTGTTATTTTATTGAAAAAAAACTTTACATTATGTATTCTGATCAGTTTCCCCTATCTCAACCTCTCCCAGATCCCATCTGTTCACCCATCCAAATAGAAGCCCTTTAGAAAACAGGCAAGCAAAAACAAACAAACAAGAAAGTTGGGCCAGAAAGAAAATTTAAAAACAAAGGAAAAATTCAAGAAATACAAACACACATGTGCGCGCGCACACACACACACACATACACACGCACACACACATAATCAGAATCCATAATATGCAAACAAAAGACCAGTAAGACAAAAAGTGTCCAAACAAAGAAATAAGAGACAAAATGTCTACAAAAACACCAATGAGTTTGTTTTGTATTGGTCATCTACTGGTGTTTATGGAACCTAGCCTTAAGTGTGATTAATGTTCCCAGTGAGAATACAGAGAGAAAGCCTTTTTTTTTTTTTAATTACAAGTAGATGTCAGTTGGAAAAATCTTCTGGTTTAGAGATGGGAGCTCATGTGTACTTTCTACTCTCAGTGGAAAAATTTTGAGGAACAATGTTTCTCAGTAAGCAAGTTATAGTACATTTTAGTACAGCTTCTTGAGGTAAATATTGTTTCCCATTAACTTAACAGTTGCTTTTATCTGACCAATAAAAGGACATAATTTTTCTTATTACTTTTCATTGTTCTCTAACTGCAAAAATTTAGCTTTTCAATCTATTAACATAGCAGATATAAGTTGACTAAAATCTTAAATTTCTATTTGTAGAAAGATAACCTAAACCAAAGGAGTTCTCACAGCATAGTTATTGCTTTCAGATAAAAGTGGGAAGAAAACTGGATCTTGATCCCAAAAGTCCCATTCAGCATTTACAAATGGAGTTAATGGAACAATGGCAGTACATAAATATACTTGGTCACTATATATCTATTTTCAAACCACATAAAGTCTTGATAAAAATCACAAAAAGGAATGAAATCAGATTGTTTGAAGAAAGACCTGAAAGAAAGTGAAATAATCATATTAAGAGGGAAAAAAACACACAAAGAAAAGATTCACTTGTTTTTTTACTCATAATTTGAATATAAAGAGGAAAAGCATACATGAAAATTAAAAGAAGACTCTAAGGAATGTGGAAGAAGAAAACAAGTCAAAGAGGGAGTGGGACAAAGTAACAGGGGTGAACATGGTCTAAATGTATAATAAGTAATATATAAATGTTATGTTGAAACCTTCGCACAGTTACCAAATGGTAGTAAAAAGAAGAAGAAAAGTCTTATAAAATTATTACTTTATGTTGGAGAGATGCCACACCCAGCAAAGGATCTAAGCCTGATGATCTTGAGTATGCTCCCCAGAACCAACACTGTAGAACGAGAGAAATGACTCCCACAAATTGTACCCTACCTCCACACCCATCTACCTCCCTGTCCCCCACACTAGATAAACAAATAAAAATAATTTTAAGTGTTATTTTACTTTTTAATATCTGGAATTTTTTCTGTTGGTCTATCAAGTGATAAAAAATGCATTTCTTCAAATTGTTCTTCAAAATAATTGTTGAGTGCTCCTTATTTAATATATCCATCAATGTGACAGACTTTGCTGACTCCCCATGGGCGGCCTCACCCTCTCTGAGGAACGGATGGAGAGTGGGATGAGAGAGAGTGAGAGGAGCAGCAGGAGGAGGGAAAGCCATATGTAGTCTGTGACTCTCGGTGATCAATAAGGAAAATAAACACCAGGCATGAAAAAAATAAAATATACATTGCTTAGAAATTTGTAGGTTTCAGGTAGCATAGAAATAACCACTGCATCTTTCCTACTCTACCTAATGGAATCTATGTGCAACACATCCTTCTTAGTTTTGCTAAGTTCCCACTGAAAAAACTAGACATTTATTTTTTTTTTATTTTTTTATTTTTTTTGATTTTTTGAGACAGGGTTTCTCTGTAGCTTTTTGGTTCCTGTCCTGGAACTAGCTCTTGTAGACCAGGCTGGCCT
>NC_022009.1:576489-585161 GCF_000317375.1 Microtus ochrogaster | reverse complement strand
GAACTCACAGAGATCCACCTGCCTCTGCCTCCCGAGTGCTGGGATTAAAGGCGTGTGCCACCACCGCCCGGCTAGACATTTATTTTTAATAGTATTTTATACTATATTCTCAGCACTCGGGAGGCAGAGGCAGGTGGATCTCTGTGAGTTCGAGGCCAGCCTGGTCTACGAGAGCTAGTTCCAGGAAAGGCTCCAAAGCTACAGAGAAACCCTATCACAAAAAAAAGAAGAAAAAATTATTATGATGATATTATCCCTTAGAAGCCTGTTCATTTTCTGAAAGACAGAAAAGTAGTGGATCCAGCTAGAAGAGGATGTGGGAGCAAACACTAGTAGAAAGAGAGCAAACTGTAATCAGATACACTATATGGTAAACAAAATATATTTTCAATAAAAGAAGAAAGATACAAAATAAGATAATTTAAAATGTAAAAAGGTACGCGTGGAGCTGAGAGTATTACACTATTTCTTCTTTATCTTTCAGAATGATAAGCACTTATCGGTGCTCACAACCCAGAGTCCTCCAATCAGAGCTCTTTTCGAGAGTCCACAAAAAGTAAAAGGACACAAATAGCAACCGAAAAGAATGACTGATCCAAAGCTGAGAGAATTTTAAAGTTTCTCTTCTTCGCGCCGTAAATTTGTCAAATTAACAGTTGGGGGCCTTTGAATGCGAGTTGGATCTCATTCTGCATCTGCAGCAATCAGGAGATACCACAGGGTAGCCTAGCGAAAAGTCCTTTCGTGGCCCATTTTCTTTTTGCTCCAAGTCCTGTTGTAGCATTTGCTCCCAATGGGCTCGGTTTCTTAGTCTATTTTCTCCTGAAGTATGCTTGTAGCTCATTAAGAAGCAGCCGGGAGCCTATGCTAACAAAATGGACCATTATACCAGCAGAACAGAGTTACACTTACAGTCTCTCCGATGCCTACTTTGGGCTCCACAAAACAGCATATGAATGCTGCACACATTCAGACCCCAGACACTGTTTTAGCATGGACCTCAAAGCTCTTGAAATTTTGTAGCTGTCTTCGGCAATACGTACCAGTGATATCAAAATGAAAGCCTACAGCCAAACTGGCTCACTGTTCTTTTACCGGCGCAGTAAGTATTTTTCTGTGTTTATTACCCACACACCGAGTAGAACAGCAAGCATAGGGATGCATGTTCAATGAAGACATCTAAAGAAAATTAATAGAGAGGAAACAAAAACACATTCACTTGAGATGTGAAACAGGCAAGATGTGTAACAATATGTCACACGGCCCTCACTGCCTCTTTCTTTGGGTCATTAGACCAAAGAAGCAAGGTGGTCAACCACTCCACACAGTAAAACAGAGGCTGCCTTTGTTTGTCTTAATAAATATCAAAAAGTTATTCAAAGACGTCAAGGTCATTAAAGTAAGCTTCAGTCTCCTTCACTTCAAAAAGCTGTACTCCCAAGTACAGGGAGTAGGCAACTTCTACAAGCATATTCTGTTCTGTGCCTTCAGAACTACCAGCATCAAAATAACTAGATTGTCACATGATGTATTTAGAAAATATTTGGAAGTCTTTGCTGCAAAGCCGGCATTGTAAGTGGTATAGTCTTTTAAGGGAGGGAGAGCATTTCTACTACAAACACCAGGACAAACCTTGCGTGGCCATGTCTTTGCAGCTGGAGTAATGGGAAAACATCCAGAATAGTCATGCTGCCATGAGAACGATGAGGCTGCTTGCCAGTGCAGGGACTGCTTAGCTGACACTTTCCCATGTAAGGCTGCCAGCATACGGAAGGCATTCAAAGGTAAGAGGAGGCTGCTCTGGGTATGCATGTGCACTCATTCACAGAAACTATAAAGACTTCAAGAAAGTGCCAATGCAAAAGTAGCTGCATGTAGAAGTGCTGAGCAGCATTTAACAATGCAGGTTTAGAAGCACTTAACCTCTGCTCCATGGTCCCAGGGAAAGATGGATCTCTGAAATCACATATTTCACTATTGTGAGATTAAAATCCAAAGCAGAAGAAAAAAAAAAGCAGGCATCTCCGTGTTAGTCTAGTCCTGGTTTCCATGAGGACTATGAATGCTAATTTGCCTCCCTTACTATCTCTAAAAACTACATCACACTTTGCTGTACTTTTATACCTACACATATATGCTCTACATGAACCTATGGCGGTATTGTGACCACCACGGCATATGTAACAACGCAATGTTTTGTTCCATGGGAAAAGAACACAAGAGTTTGCAAGTCTGGCATCTTGAAAGGTTCACAGGTAGATAAATGCGAGTAGACTTCCATCTGATTCACTAGCACTTACCATCAGCTTCTAAATGACCATCAGTGTTATTTTTCAAAACTTACTTTATAACAAAAAGCCAGCTTTCTGAGATGGGACAATTAAATAAGGCTACATTTATGGTGAACCTGATGCTTTAATTGGCCTTTAATTGGCGTATTTATTTCGATCTCCAAATAGCAGATACACCTGTTTCACAGTGTGTGAAATAAATAATTACCTTTACTTCCAACGCATTTCCATTTCGAAGACAACTCATAAGGTAGTTTACTTTCGTTGCCAAATTCTAGATGCCAAGGCATTGACTTTTAGACTGTATCAGATGTATTTAGTTTTTAGATCTTCAAGATAGCTAAAATCTTACCGCCTGTTCGACCTGGAAGGAAGAAACAGATGGGGAGAAATGGAGAGAAGGAGATAACATTCTACATCAAGAGGGGGACTTCAAGAAAGCTATGTCAACAGCTTCCTGAGAAAATGGATGTGAATTTACTGCCTGAGTGAGTCTAACCCCATCCGTCACCTTCCCATGAATGACAGATCATTTGATACATGGTGTTTGCCTTTCCTATGTCCCCATATTTGACACTTAAAGGAGACAGAAAAACACAGAAACCCTTCGAAGACTAACCTTTCATATAGCAGTTACTTCTGAAATATATGTGAAGGACAGAAAGTTAGGATGTGAACTTTCCGAAAAGTGCATGGCCTTTTGTAAGAAAACTAGATCATGGAGAAATAAACTTGCCTCAGATAAATCTAAAACACTGGCACCTTCTCTATAATACACTGAATTACGTATGAATCATACTTGAATATCTTATGTAAGAGGTACAAGCTTAGAAAATGGCTAAAAACATACTGTTTGCCATATCAGCACGGTGATCAAAAGAACATGAATGCAATTATACAAACTGCATAGCATTAGCACACGGATGATGGTGGCTTCATAAGCATACTGTGGGAATTTGGCCTTCTACATTTTCAGCTGAGTGGTATGGTTTCTCTCATGGACTTCCCAGTGATGCTTCTCTCGGTAGCTGAATTTCCTTTAGATCGTAGGCCATGTTTTATGCATGTTTTGTTCTGTTTTTTTTTCTTTTAACTTGAAGTTTCTGAGGATTCCCATATGGTAGTGAAATATCAGAACATATTGCTTTTTGGGGCCGACCTAGCAGCCTCCCAACTGTAATATAGTGCAAAATTGTTTTATAGTGTAAAAATTGTAATATAGTGCAAAATTGTCAATGTTTAGAATGATTGTCCTCATTAGAATTTCCCTGACAGAAAAATCTGTGACAGGGGCCAGGACACAGGTTATTTATTTTAGATGTGGTTTCAGGAAGCAAGAGGAAAGGAGAGGAGAGGCAAGAAAAATTAAGCATGCACTTTACAGAGCTACTTCTGTGGAGAGTGTGGTCTCAGTCCTCCAGTGACCCGCTTAGGAATCCTGTGGAAAGTGCTGCAGACGATCCTTCTGGAAAAGAGGAAAAGAAAGCCTTATCTCACGAGACTCTCCTCCCTGGAGTAATGGTTTCTTTAGAGACTGTCCTAATCCACACCAATCCATCCAGGCTGAGCCAGCTCCCAGCGCTTCAGGGAAAGCCTGAGGCAGAAATAAAAAACAAGAAGACAAGCCAAAGGGGGATTGGACGCTTGAAATGCTCTTACAAGCTGAGCTGACACCCAGCTGCAGCCATGGCTGATTCAGACAAGGGTGTGTTGCAGAGCTGAAAGGGAGCCTGTTATATTTGATGAATTCCTTGCATGCCCTTCCTTGTGTCATTCAGCAGCATTAGCAAACGAATTTTGAGTAGAAGACTTTCCGTACTTTGAAATCAGAACAGTGTTTGGAACTAGTCTCTAATTGAATGTCAGGAGCTTAGAGAGGCTCCCAGGTCCATCTTCTCAGGTTCGGATCTGGACTCAACAAGTTAAGATGTGAGAACACCGATGCCCGTGGCAGTGGACGGCCCTGGCGCTGTATCATCTGTGGGCACCGCAGTGCTAATTCGGAATAATTTATCGTTTAATGCTGGAATGGTAATGATAAGTGCTTCTCTTGCCCAGCCTACGTATAACTATTAACACTGCATTAACTTGGAATCATCTTTATTCTCAGGTGGCATTATGGAGATTTTCTGGTACCAGGAAATTTGTTTTGCCCAGTTTGCTTAGGTAGGGTAGTCACAGATCATTAGCCAGGACTCACCTAAGAGAGTGTGCCAGCAATGTGGCTCCTTGGATCCTCTGAGCTTTGAAAAGTGTCACTATAACCCTAGAACATTGGTGAGGGGGGAAAAAAATTAAGTGGGAATACTGGCTGCAGGTTTTCTTAATTCTCATTCCTGTCACTCAGTGTGGACTGGGTCAGGCAGAAGCATCACCTTGGGCACCTTTTTCTGTCTAAATGATGAGATAGACCCCAAGTGTCCTTTCTTCAAGAGCACATTTTAAACAGAAAAACATAACACATGCCAGGCTTAAATACTGAGCCACTTTTCAATCTTCCTGAGAATTCATTTCAGCCTAATATTTCTCTGTGCTAATCTCCGAATGAAAACTAGTATCAATAAAGCTACCCTTTCTCTAGATCCTTTGTTCCTTATCTTCTGACACATTAATTTGACCTACTTTCTTCTCTCTCTACCTTTCTGTTGTTGTTATATTCTCTATGTGCATTTATTGATACTGATAAAACATAAATATACCTTTGATTGAACCCTTTCCAGAACTGCATCTTGACATCTCCCGTTAATTCCAGCTCCCTCTGCACCTTGAATCACATGACACTTACATCTGCTGATACTTGATTTATCTGCCACTTTATCTCATTTTCAAAATGATAAATCATGCCAAAGATCCCTTCCTTGTTTTATTTAGATTTACTCATTCCATTTCTTATCCAATGAGAAGTAATCTGCAGCTGGTAAAATTATTGACAGATTCCTAACTGTCAGATGATGTCCGACTTGCCTAATGCCGGTGTGTACGGGAACATTGACATGGAATCAGTAGGCCTGTAGTGCCAAAACTGCTAGTCTTTTTCCCAGCCCACGTGGCTTAGACAAATGTTCAGCAGGGAATTATGCAGAGGTACGGAAGAAAACCTTTTCTCATGATATCCATTGTTTTGCTGATTCAGATTTGAGATCATTATTTTATTCTAGGTATTTGCATGAAACTATGAAACTATTTTGCATGTGATGAATACTCAGCAAATATTTCTTCAATTAAATTGAGTGCTTTATACATTTTTTTGCCTCAGACAAATCTAAAGCACAAAATACATTGGTATTATTCTGCATTTGAGTTGGAGCCGATCCTTTTGTGGCCTGCAACCTTTTATGGAGGCTATAATCACCCTTGGTTTTGTGCTGGAGCTGGGATGGCCATAAGACTAGAGATCACTTTGAAATCAACCAGCTTTTCCCCCAGCTGCTGCACTGTCTTGTGAAACATTTCAGATGTGAGGGCTATTCAGTTAGGGGGGAAAAAAGCAGACTCCATCAAACGATATAATGAAAACGCAGATCACTCCCAAGCATGGCCAAAAGAAAATAACGCTTCATAGCTACAAACAACTTTGATCTAATTACACTGCCTGAAAATACCTATAATGGTTGGCAAAATGATTAGGGTCATTTCAAGCCACTAGAATGCATAGGGGATCAACTCTGCTACAAATAAAGCAATTCTTCGGATTAATTCACCTTAAGGTAGCACTTAAAGATCCCATACAATCATATGATCAGCTGACATGCCTTTCTGAAAGAAAGATGTATCCAGTATGTAAGACATGAGTCTCAGTACTGGTATAAAGGGCTGGCAAGAAGCTGTGTGGTAGGAAAAACCAGTTCTTGCTTGTCCACCAGACCTTTTCCTAGCATTGAACTGTGTATAATACTACACCACCTCACTCAGGGTCCCTTCCATTGACTTGCTTTTTCAATTACATATGCCATACCGTGGTTTTTCATGTAAGGAATCCCTCTAAAATGTGTCTCAAGGAGGAAGCAGTCAAGGAAGAAGTTGGAGGATTCATTTAACAGAAACTTATGAAGGATGTGTATGTGCATTGCAGCACACCATAAAGACTTTGAACAGAAAACAAATGCCATTTCAATTCTATTTCACCTAGCAGTATTTTTCTTTAACCAATATTTGGCAATCACCATTTTCTTTACACAGTTTGCCAGGCACTCCTCTGGAATGAAAGCTCCAAATGCAGAGGAGCCTCAGAACATTTCTGGTTATTCTTTTCTTCCCACAGATGTGAGAGCTAGTTAAGGGCTCGTGTTCCCAGAAGCACACTGTCTCGTGCTCAGGTATAGGCAAGTAATAGTCTTAATTGAATTATCCATTATGGATCCTTCTCTGGTTCTAAAATCTCTAACTACTAACCTTCTACTTTCATGCTGAACATAGAACTCAAATATCCTCTGGCTAGAATTTCCAACTAGAAAATTTAGATTGTAAACACTACAATTTTCTAGAATTCTCTTTTTGGGGGAAACACGTTTATCTTTACGTTTCAGAGTAAAATGTTTAATGGGGCGAAACATGTTTAAATGTTTAAACTATTTTAATAGATCTTATTTTAAGGCATCTTGTATCTTTGTTCACATTTTATACCCTCAGAATGCAAAGATGATCATGACCAGGCCAAAGAATATTATGTGAAGAGTAAATTTCAAATAATACCACTCAAACTATGCTATTCTGTGGATTATTATAAAATACTATGAAAACACATTGAGATCATTAACACTGCTTTGTGAGACTTACTTATTAATTCCAAATGTATTCCCTTCACCATACATTTTAATAAATTTTTATTAATAAATATTCACCTAGCACCTGCTTTGTGCCAGCCACTTTCTTGGGCCTTCTGGGCATTAAGGGATACAGTTAACTGAGAGGAGAAAATGTACCTGGTGTGTGGTGTTGATTTTCTAGTAGAGAAATAACAGATAAGACAATGTACTTATAAAAAGTAAAATACATAAGTACATGCTAGGTCAAATTATCAAAGTAAAATAAAATATGAAAAAAGCAATACAAAGGATTTATAAGGATCATCACAAAAAAATTATCATGAACAAATATGTTTGACTGTGAAGTAAATAAGGTAGGAAAGGTCAATCACTAAATACTGATTTATTGATTTATTAGTGATTGGCTTAAAGCATGGCTTGTTCTACTTGTTCCCAAACATGATTTCATCTTGCTTTTGGAACAGAATGATCTAGAAAATGTGCATGAAATACAATAGGTAGCTACTTAACAAATGAACTTAAAAGCCTATACCTGTCTACTATAGCAAATGCCTCTGAAAAGCGACCAGCACCACCTCAGGTAACTGCAATGCATGCTTTTGAAAATTCTGCTTGCTTGCTTGCTTGTTCATTCCACCTGCGGTGTTAGTGTGTAAAATGTGAATGCAAACTGGACTCAATGCTGCTCTTCCAGGAGCTTTCCCAACTACAGTCTGCCTGTGAATGCAGCTGAGTTGCTCTTCCAGGAGCTTTCCCAACTACAGTCCACCTGGGAACGCAGCTCCTCTCTGGATCAGAATCCTCATTCCAGAGAGAATCCCACAGTTGCTCATGATTGTAATCACAGCACTCATGAAATTGAGAATGGAGACTCACAAGTTTGAGGATAGCCTGGGCTACAAAAAAAAAGACCTTGTTTCAAAAATGTATGAAACCAATCAAATAAAAACTACTAAGAAGAAATTAAATCTTTTTTGTTGTTTAGTTTTCGTTGTTGTTCTGTTTTTACATCCCAATCTAAGTTACCCTCCATCCCCTCTCCTCAGTTCCTCCCTCTCCCCTTCCTCCCCTTCCACCTCTTCCCTAACCCACTCCTGCACTGTTTCTTCTCAGATACTGGCAGGTCTTCCATGGATACCAGCCAGTCATGATACATCAAGTTATAGTAAGAGTAGACACCTCCTTTTCTATTCAGATTGGATAAGGGGATCTGGTGGGAGGAATCTGTCCCCAATACAGACAACACAGTCAGAAACATCCTAGCTCCCACTGTTAGGAGTCTCACAAGAAGCCAAGTTACACAGCTGCCACATAACAAAAGAGGGTCTAGATCAGTCCCATGAAGACTCCCTGGTTGGCAGTTTTATCTCTGTCAGGCCCAAGTTAGTTGATTCTGTGGGTCTTCTTGTGATGCCCTTGACAACACTGAGTCCTACAGTCCTTCTGCTCCTTCTTCTGCAGGATTTCATAGGATTCCTGGAAATACCCCTAACATTTGGTATCTGTATCTGTTTCTGCTATGTGCCACCTTGGTTCACCGCTAAGCTACTCTCTCTCTCTCCCCGCCTCCCTCCTCTCTCCCTCCCTCCCTCCTCTCTCCCTCTCTCTCTCTCTC
>NC_022009.1:565912-576389 GCF_000317375.1 Microtus ochrogaster | reverse complement strand
CACACACACACACACACACACACACGTACACAAGCAGACACACACACTGCTGGTTATGCCCATCACAACCAACTAAAAGTTTAAAGCAGAAAAATATTGACAGCCAAACTTGCCTACAATGTTATACACCCTAAAAGACTTAAAAATAAACAGGCTGTAAAACTTAAAGATGAACTCCACCTGCCTATTTTTGTTGATAAAAGACAAACATAAATAACCTAGGACAAGACAAGTCAATGATGACATGTAAGAGTGTTCCCTCCTGATTCCTGAGATGATAACGGGGAGGAAGAAGGGGCTTAGTGGTAGGCCTTAAAGACGTCTCTGTGGTCAATGTGCCTGCCCTTTGGGCTAGACGCCTGGCTCTGCAAACTCCTAAAATAAACTGCCTTGCTCTTGGTACGCTGATGCTCTTGCTATGAAATGCAGTCACTCTTACTGGGAACTGAAAATCTTTCTTTCTCACAGCTGAAATCAAATATTATTTTTGTAATATCAATTTTCATATTGAATTTTAATATTACTGATTTGGAAGTGTTTCCTTTTCAAGGTGTATGAATAATGATATCATTTAAATGCTTATAATTTTGACAAAGTTAGAAAGAAAAGCTTTCTCAAGTTTCTTTCACACAAAAACTGTCAGACTTCAATCAATTCAATTATTTTACAGAATAGCTAATCTTAAAGTGATAATACTTATGCTAGTTAGTTTTGTCAGTGTGATGAAAACTACAGTCACCGTGGAAGAGAGATGTTCAGTTAAGGGATAATTCCCATCACACTGGGCCATGGGCATATCTATAGGACATCTTCTTGACTTATGATTGATATGGTTGATGCCTCCCACATGTAGATGGTCCAGACTGTGTAAGAATAGTAACTGAGCAAGCCAGAGAATTCAAGTTACTAAGTAGCTTACCTCCATGGCACCTACTTCTGCTCCTGCTTGAGTTTCTGTCCTTACTTCCCTCAGTGACCAAATATGATCAGAACATGTAAACCAAATAAACTCATTGCTCCCTTAAGTTGCTTTTGATCACTGTGTTTATCATCACAATGGAACCAAACTAGGACATTAGTCATTAGCATGTGTTGATAATTTCATAATATAATCCAAACATGGCTCTATGACCTCTATTTTTCCACTTCCCAGTGATGCAGGGAATGTTCACATTACAATGAAATCTCTGGCCAGTTATCTTAGGGCTCACAAAGTCGAGTGAGTGTGGAAGTAATTCTAAATTCCATTTTTACAACAGGATAATGGTAAATAAGTATAAACCAAAGTGGCTGAGAAACAAAGATATCCCCTAACTCATCTTATCCTAAGTGCAACTCAAATATGATTGAACACCTCCTGAGAGAGGGGAAAGTACAATAAAGGGGAAATCGACATGATGAGTCAATGTTTCTTAACTTCTTGCAATGTGATTAGTTTGTTTTTCTGAAAATGATCTTTAAAAATCTTAGCCACATGGATTGAATGTATTGCTAGGACTACCCCCAGGGGAAATAAATATGCTATGATGTTTAGCTTTTTAACTGCACAATAATCCCATCTGGAAATAGAAGGCATGGCACTTAGAAAAGAAATCAGAACTAATTTAATTTAGTTTTGAAATCGTCTTAGGGACCGCAGGATTATCTGGCAGTCCTGGGATAGGTGAGGCTGCCCTTGAGCTCCTCATGCTTTCTGCCCCTCCCCCTGAATGCTGATGAGCACCTACACAGCTGGGTTAGGGATCAGAAGTTTGGGAAAGGTCTTTTTTTTATGAAGTTGTGAGTGGCGTGTGTGTGTGTGTGTGTGTGTGTGTATGCACCTGTGTATTTTCTGTAGATGGAAACCTAGTAGCCATGGAAGCCAGAAGATGGCATTAGATCCCTTCAAACTGTAGATACAAGTGGTTGTGAGCCACCTTGTCAGTGCTGGGAACAAACCCCAATCCTCTGGAAGACAAATAAATACTTTTAATCACTGTCCCGTCTCTCCAGACCCAAAAATCAGAACTTTAATTCTATTGTACTTATGCTCATGAAAATTCTCTAGAAGATAGTGGGACGGCGTGTATAAAAAACTCAATATTATCTCAATTAGGTATCTCCTCAAAGTGATTGAATGTGTTGGGAGCAGGGCTTGGGTGAAGGTGCAGTACTGATGGGAAGAAACACAACTAATAGAGAAGACAAATAAACCACATGGTGATTTTAATACTCAAAAATTAGCAACAACTTAACCAGACAGGAAGCGCTTTACCCATCTTGTATTGTAAAGCCAGGAGCTGGCAACAACCTCTCCTTCATGTGCACCTGTGGCTCTCAGCATTACCTTCCATAACCTGGGAGTGTTGAGCATGTTTCTGAGGTTTACAATTTTCAAAGGCTCATCCACGTATCCCTTTCTTAGGGCACATTTCCTCGCATTATAAAATTGCTTAAAGTGAACTTGTGAAACGTTGTTAATTTACAGCTCTCTGTTTCTCTGATCTAACAAACTGAGCACGTGGGCTGGGAATCATTTCCTACTTTAAATGATGCGATTTAAAATTGTCCTCAACCAAATCACCCCATAAACAAACATCTTAACCTTATAATATTACATTTTCCTAGATCAAATCCCTGGGCAGGAAACAATAAAATATTGTGAAATCAGATTAATCCACAAGCTAAAATAATTTCTGTTATAAAAGAGGCAGAGATCTCATTTTATTTTCCGGTATCAAACATGACTGCAGAGCAAGCTGCTCAGTCCACGTCTAAAGTTTCAGCACTGTAGGTTTTGTTTTGTTTTGTTTTTTGCAGCCTGCACTAAATTAAACAAAGATGCAGCTTCCCAGATCCATCCACACAACGAGCTCCTACAGAGTTTAGAGTCTGAATCCCTCTTTCCCCCCACATTGGCCTTTTTACATGCCTTTTATGGGTGCACTCATTTCACAGTCCATTGGGTTCGACTTTAGTCAGGAGACCTATAGCTGGTAGCCCCTTATGTCCAGAAACATCTCCATTCTTAACCCAAATGACAAGTTCATGTTATCTAGGTTATAGAGTGAAATTACTGGAGATGCAGAAGTTTGGGGCTTCAACTTCTGAATCCATTACTCTGGCTATTTTAAGTCAATTTGAGTACAGAAAAAAAATAAAAATGAAATTCCAGTTTATATTCAAAGGTTAAAAATGAATTTTGAAAATCAGAAAGTAGAATTAAGCGGGCATAATTTGCATTTATAGTATTTTGCAGACTTTAAATGTAAGAATAATAAAAGCTAATAATAAAACATTATACTTATTTATTTCCCTGTATCATCTAGTCAGATTTCCACAGTCCTCTTCTTGAACATTGGAGAACCCCTAGTGAATGGAAAGCATTTACATGTATCAACTTTGAAATGTTTCAACATCTGTATAAATTCACAGTCTCACTAACACATGTCTGAAAGGTATCTTTTGAAAACATACTGTCTAGGAATGAACTTTATATTCTATTCTGTGCTGGTGCAGAAGCAACGCATCTACTCTTTGCTATTGTCAGCACAAAGTATCATTATGCAGATGCCTGATAGTGGAAATCTGAAAAATCACACTTGAGGTTGATCCTGGGGAAAATAGTGTCAACTCTGCTTTCCACCCCTAACCCCTGTCTCAGACACTTTGAGCTGGTGTAAAAGAACGACAAAGGGGCCCATGAATACCCAAATTAGAGTTGCATAAAAAAGCAGTCAATAAAACACGAAGAGAAAATATCAGTACAGGCATTGGACTCTATCATAGAACTAAGTACCAGAAATAAAAAACAAATGGTCTCTTGACCTTGTCATGGGTTAGTTTAATAGACTTTCAACCCCTGTCTAACATCACTTTACCCTCCTCAAAAGCCCTGGGGTTCTGGTGTTTCTCTGCTTTCTCTTTCTTAAAGTGTCATTCTTCCTCATCCCAACAAATCCATGCCAGTGTCCACTTCATCTCTCCAGCCATCAAGATGCTCTGATGCTGAAATCCTTTACAAGTGCCTTAAGAAAAAAACCCTACCCTGCCCTGAATGTAACCATTTCAGGGACTACATCATATTTTTATTTAGGAAAAAAAAGTATAATAAATCTGTTCCTGCGTGGGCGAGTGTAGATTCATTCCCTCATGTCTCTGGCCTCCTCACCTCAGAGAATCTAACCATGTAAGAATGCAGTATCCACTCCAAAGGACAAATGACAGCAAAACATTCAGTTCTCTAGATTTGGGAGTGACACTGTCTTCCTGTTGCAATGAACTCTGGAATACCCTGTGCTGTGGTGACAAAGAACATCTCTGTCACGGGAGGGGGATATTAGTTGAAAAAGAAAACTTTGTTTTTATTTCAGATGTCCATTCTGGCCAGAAAAAACAAATCACAAATTGAGTCAGATTTTTCTTGAAGAGATGAATCAATGTGTTTCACACATTTTCACAGACAGGTAGAGCATAACATGTTACCTGTGAAGCCCATTTACAGAACAACCCTCCTGGGAAATAAAGTATATAGTCTCCCACAGAAGAACATGCTGCAATAATGTTCCATTTAAAGTTTTCATTGAAGCTGTATACATGTAGAAATCTCTCTTAGCCAGAAAGATTCTACCTTATATTTATAATTATAGTATTTTAAATATTTGCTCAATATACCAATTATGATGCCTAATCTTGACCTTCAATTT
Source organism: Microtus ochrogaster (assembly GCF_000317375.1). Lineage (NCBI taxonomy): Eukaryota > Metazoa > Chordata > Mammalia > Rodentia > Cricetidae > Microtus > Microtus ochrogaster. Next base: position 571,704 of record NC_022009.1, on the reverse strand, counting down.
AGTTGGATTGAGAAATACCTAATCATTAAAACATGTGGCTGTGTCTAGGGGTACTTGCAAACATGAATAGGTAATAAGGACTCTCAGTTAATCAATGGTTTAATCAAAACATGCGCATATAGTTGGGAGGGTGTGGAACTACAGAAGGTAAGGCCAGGTTGACAGAGTGTCCCTTCAGGCCCTATCTTGCTCTGGCTTCTCTCAGTTACTGTACCACTTTGTTTCTTGCATTGCCATGCCAGGAGATGCCCTGCTACCACCCTCCCTTTCCCAACCATGCTAGACTGAAATCTCTGAAACCGTGCCGAAATAAGTCTTTTCTCCTTTGAAATCATTCATGCCAAGCTTTCTGCCATCCTGGTGAGAAAACTGAGTAACACAAAGATAGAGGAAAGGCCCAGTCACTAAAAATGGTAGCTGGTTTGATAGTCTCTTGGAATCTTTGTTTCCATGCATCTGAAAAGTCAAAGATTTTGTCCTCAAGAGTCTGGCATTGTTAAACTTTTTCTTCCCATGGCAAACAAGTCTGCATGGGAACGAAGAACTTCTGTTGAAATGTGTCTCCCTCTAGTCTTTCTAAGCAGAATTGTTGCCTAATCCTTCCCTCCTCTCAGCCATTTGCCCTTCTCTAAGTAAAAGAAATGTTCTCATTTAAAGCAATATTGATCACTATCACAATTATTCCGCACTTACAGCTCTTCACACCACTGCAGTTAATTATATTAGTGCGTACTTGCCGAGCTCTCACTTCAACTTAAGAGCACCCGGAATCTTGCAGAATCCCATAAGATTTGTTTCCTAAGATTGTTCTGGTCCTAGGAAGTTACCCTTCAGCTCATTCAACACATCTTCAGTGTCCTTGCCTTTGTTGTGTAATGCTCACATATAAAATATAATTATAGATAAGATCCCTCTTGAGACTAGCTTTTCGTTGTCTCTCTAAAGTATGTTTGTTCATGCGTTAAATTATATCTCTGCACATTGCACGATATTAGCTACAGCTCTAACTATTGTGTTCTTGGGTAAAAGTGACCAATTGATATTCTCACTATAAACTTCTTGAGTTCCAGTCAGCTCTCCTTGTATCTTCAGAGTTCCAAACACACTTTTACCTCATTAATATAATGAGTAATTAATAGAAATTATTTACCTATGGTATGAAGTTTGAGTGAAATACGTCATTTGGAAACTAAATAGTTTGTTTAAGATCATTTAATTCTAAACATTTAAAAGCCATTTCATTCTCTTTGTATGCATTGCTTCATTCAATTCTGTGGCTTTTGGCAATAACCTTCTGTTGATTTTCATCTAATCCCTGATAATAACTGTTTTATCTTCTTGTTACAAACCATCTGGCCTTTGAATTTTTAGCTATCATCATATTATATATTATATCATTATATATGATGATAGCTAAAAATTTAGAGTCTCGAATCAGTATATCCAAATGACACTTTACTCTGTTTTTAGTGCATTTGTTTTCTTTCAATAAAATAGGAATTTTAACAAGAACAGGTGTCAAAACTTTTATCTTTATGTTTTAGACTAAAATTCTGCTTAAATCTTCTGCAATTAAGTTATCTTGCAAATCTGAAGAGTCTGACTGATTTCAGGTTATAGATGTTTAGCACACCCCAAATCATTTTCTAAGTCTTTTCTCTTCTTCCCAGTCATCGGTCCATTTCCTTCCAGCTGTCTCCCTGTGGCCATAACTATCTGTGAGGCATCCATTCTGTTTCAGGAGCATAGTAGACACTGAGACTACCAAAGGAGCTGAGTCAAGCAATTTCGTTTCCTGTGGAATACATGTTTATTGCATACAGTAGTTCACAGTGGATAAAATACCATGTGTCATAAGACCTTTCCTGGAAAGATGCAACACACACATCCACACATCACAGATAGGGAGCCCAGAACCCATCAAAGTCCAACTTGGTGAGCCAAAGGATTTTATTAGAGTGACTTACAGGAATATAGGGGAGGAGTTACCTACAGTAGCAGAAGATTCAAAGACAAGTTGAATTACCAAAGCCCACTCCAAGTTTGGGAACCTGGAGCACACGCACCGCCTTCAGGCAGATCAATATTTTTCCAAATGACTCAGTTATTCTAAACTTCTTTCACGCACCTCACTTGGTTTCTCCTTCTTCCAGGAAACTGGTAGTTTCAGAGTCTTTACACCTTTTCTTCTCTTTGTCTTCTTATCTGCACAATTCCTTTGATAATCTTTGCAGCTCAGGGTTCTCTCATCTGAAGGAGTCTCTCAGCTTGCATTGCTTACTCTGGTAGGAAGTGGTCCTTAGTTTCAGGGACTTCCTGAAACTATTTTGAGTTGTTCACCAACCTCTTTAAAGAGCTTCCCTGCAGGATGAAATGTTTTGATCTCCGAGGAAATTACATCACAACAGATATTTATTCTCTGTAGCTGTAAAACAAAACAGATGATTCTCTCTCTCTCTCTCTCTCTCCCTTTCCCTCTCTCTCTCCCTCTCTCCCTCCCCCCTTCTCTCCCTCCTCTCTTACACTTAACAAATACACACACACACACACACACACACACACACACAGTGGGTAGGAAGAGAGAAGGGGAAAGAGGGAGAGAAATAAAGAGAAAGGATAGGTGGAGGACTAAATTCAGCATTGCACTCAAGATCTTCTCTATTCCAAAAGGGTGACTATGCTAGCTGGTCAGAGGTCATCCATACTGATGGTGTCCATGATTAGACTTTGGAAAATGTATCTTCCCTCCTATAGGCAGAAAGTCTTCTCCATCTGTCAACTTCTGACTCTTTACAACAGTAAAAATGGAATGACTATTTGTTTCCTAACTCTCTTTAAAGCCTAGAAGAGAAAAGGAAGGCAGAAACTCATAATATTGTGGATTGTTTTGGCAGCCTGAGAAGCCAGCTGTTGATTGGAGTTCCACAAAACCAGCCAGGGATGTGAGAAGCTTTCTCTGGCATCTGTGTTGTGAGTGACATCTCTGGATGAAATCCCCCAATAGCTTCTTGGCAGCTTAAAATTTCCAGACCTAGATGAAAACATGGCTCTCTATATCTAACTGAGACACTGGAATATTTTGAAATTGTCTGAGCCAGCACGAGATCTGTGTACATCTCAGAATTTCAATCCAAATTTGAGCTGATATTCAGCACCTAAAAAAAAGTGACTTACTATGAACAGCATCTTTAGTTGCTGTGGGAGAGAGGAACTTGTAGACGTTTTTCTCCCATCTCTCATCTGCCCATGCTTGCTTTTCCTCATCAAAACAGGCAAGTGAGAACTGTTACCTTTTACTGTTTGAATTCGAGTCCAGATTGGAGGTAAGCAGAAGGAAATTATCCTTTTCGCTACCAATCGCTGTCTAAATTGCAAAGATTATACAGAAAGACATGTCCTTGTTCTGCTTACAGCATTTTATTCCTCTGCAGTGCCAGTCTTCATTATTATATCACAGATTACGGGCTTTAAAAAGCAGCAACACAGATTGGGGATTTGCTGCTCATGAGATAGGGAAACAACCATTGCCAGTAGGACATGTCTAAAACCAGGGTAGGAGATAAATAGGTGAATTAAGCTACCATATGTCCAGTCAATTAAGCAAAATCCTAGCATATAAAAAAAAGTGCTGATGTGATTTAAATAGGCAACACTTTGCCAAAAATGTAAAGAAATGAAATTACAAATTAAACCATACATTGCTGAAACCCAACATGTTTATAACTACTGCACAAATATGTTGTAGCAGGAGAGTAATTGGCTTTCACAAATGCTTTTGTAAATCCTTCCTTACTTCAAGATCTTAGGGAAAACTTTTTACAGTTACTTATGTTAAGAAGTGTTCTTGCATGCATATATAATACATTCAAATCCAAGTATGTAGATTGCTAGTAAAGGCAAACATGTATTATTGATAAAGCATACATGTTTCCAAAATAGAAGACAAGATATTTGGAGAATAATAGCAGAATGGACAATATCTTCTGAGAGAAACATACTTAAAGTCATTGGGGGGGAGACAAAATTCAAAGATTTAAAACTTTTTATTTCATTTGGTTCCATATAGTCATAAGTCAGTTGATAATACTGTAAGAAATTACATTTAGCTAAGAAAACACACTTTTTCTGCTGACTCTGCCTTTCTATTTTCACTCCGCTTGATTTTAATTATAAACCATTAATAATTTTTAAGAGAATTAGTTGAACACTTACTATACCTAGCATAAGAAAGTTTGTTATTTCCTTGTCATCCATGCATAATCATGGAAGGTGTGAAAACTGTTCTCACTAGTTGCATAATGAACTAATCCAAAAAGAGAGAAATAAATAAATAAGCCCCATGTCATCCAGTTACTACCCATTTAATTAACCCCAAATATTATGCAATAAAAAATAAATGTATTTATTATTTCATACATATAATTAATTCCCCAGGTTTATATTGAGTTGTGGACAAATATCTAGAGCATGGATGTTTTATTTGGATGAAGGACAACCAGATCCATTGTGTGTCCTGTTGCTTCTACTGATAATTGAAGGCTCAGGGGAAATAGTGATTTATCACCTGGATACTTTATCGTTAAATTTATATATAGCATTTATTCCATGACTGATCAATAAAGAGGAAGTCAAGAGCAAATATCAGAGTTGTTTGTTTAACCCTCCATACAGCGACCTGTGGAATCAGAGCTGCATGACCTTGGTGGACATTGATACAGAAAGAAAGAAGGGAATAGAAGAATTCACACTGAGAACAGGCTTTTTAATCTGATCACTATAATCAGTCCAACTCTCTTATCCCAGGTTCTTTCCCTGGGTCACCTTCTGACCGCACTTGATTTGATGCAATATGAGATTTTGATAAGCAATTTTTTACTTACAGAAGAATGAGTAAAGGGGAAATTGCATAACCCTTGAAAACATTGGCCTGAGTGACAGTTAATTAAATAAAGCTAAATAACAGAAGATACTAACTTAATATCTAATGCTTTATGTTTCATAACATTTTTAAAAACATGATGCTAGTAGATTATGAACTGTCAGTGTTTTTAAAGCTAGCATTAACACAACATGACAGATGCTCAAAGATTTATTAGCCATTTTTGTAGCATCAGTTGTGCTCATATCTGTCTTAATGCGAGCTAGGGGTATTTACTGTGGCGAATAAAGCCCTAATCTTTAGAGGCAGACAGAAGGAAATTACCCTTTTCTTTAGCAATTATATGTGTATTTGATGATCACAGGAATCATATTTCATACATTATCTTCTTTGCCAGATTAAAGATTCATCATACTCAACAGTTTTCATTAATCTTCTTCAAATTTCACTGTAACTGCAGAATTCTCATGGAGACACATAGTCACTTGCCTTTGCTGATGATATAAAATATCACTCTATTTGTGGAAACAAAATAGAGAAACAATAATTTCAGAGATATAAAATATCTTGACCTAGATGTTGACCGTTTCCAACGTACAGAATAAGAAACTCATGAACATCAATGCAAAAATCCTCAACAAAATACTGGCAAACCGAATCCAAGAACACATTAGAAAAATTATCCATTATGATCAAGTAGGCTTCATCCCAGGGATGCAGGGCTGGTTCAACATACGAAAATCTACCAATGTAATCCATCATATAAATAAACTGAAAGAAAAAAACCATATGATCATTTCATTAGATGCTGAAAAATCATTTGACAAAATTCAACATCCCTTTATGATAAAAGTCTTGGAGAGATTAGGGATACAAGGGTCATACCTAAATATAATAAGAGCTATATACAGCA
>NC_022009.1:532958-563442 GCF_000317375.1 Microtus ochrogaster | reverse complement strand
TAAAACTGGACTCTCTGAACATGGCGAACAATGAGGGCTGATGAGAAGCCAAGGACAATGGCAAGGGGTTTTGATCCTATGTAATGTGCTGGCTTTGTGGGAGCTAGCCAGTTTGGATGTTCACTTTCCTAGATATGGACAGAGGGGGGAGGACCTAGGACTTAACACAGAGCAGGGAACCCTGACTGCTCTTTGGTCTGGAGAGGGAGGTGGTGAGAGGAGTGGGGGGAGGGGGAGAAGGGTGGGAGGAGGGGGAGAAGGGTGGGAGGAGGGAGAGGGAAATGGGAGGCTGGGAGGAGGTGGAAACTTGTTTTTTTTTCTCTCCTTTTCTCAATAAAAAATATTGAAAAAAAATAAAAGGGAATAGAGTAATAAAAATATAATTAGCAATGTAAAGATGAGGAATACACAGAGTCTGGATACTGTATGTTGATATGATGTCTTTGAATGTTTTTGGCTGCTAAAACATTCTAGATTATAATAACTGCTAGATTCAAGCAACCTGTATATTTTATAAATATCTTGACTTCAAAAAAAAAAAGTCAAATGTATTCTCTAATACTGTTGTCAGAAGTTGCTAGGATTTACTCACACTAATACTTCATCCATTTTTCTCTTCTCTTTTTCCTCTTCTTCCTTTTTTGTGTTTTTGCGTTTTGTTGCTGTTGTTGCTGCCACTTCTGCTGTTATTGTTGACACTGTGTCTCTTGTAGCTCAGGGTGATTTTTTTTGTTCACTATGTAGCAAGGGGACCTTGTATACTCCTGGTCCTCCTCACACTTTCAGCAAGTGCTGGCATTACAGGTGTGCGATGCCTGCCTGGTTTATAATGCTGAGGACTGAATCCAAGGCTTTGTGCATGTTAGATAAGTGCCTGGCCCTAATCAATTATCTAAACATATTAGAGAAACTGAATTTTTAAATGTCTCAATATAGGACAGGGTTCCATTATAAACATATAATATTTAATCAAGTATTTGGGTGTACATGTCAATTCTTAAAAGGTTTTACTCGGTTTTCCAATTTACTGTTAGTGTTAGTCTCACCAATCTTGAATTTAATCACGTGTGAGAGAAATATTTTAAATTAAGAAGTTGACACTGACTCACTTTTGGTGTGGGAAGTCCTTCTGTTTATGTGTTGCTTTTGTTGGTGAATGAATAAAACTGCTTTTGCCAATGGCTGAACAGAGTAAAGTAAGGCTGGAAAAGATTAGAGAGAGAGTAGGCAGAGTCAGAGAGAAGCTATGTAGCCACCCGCAGGAGAAGGCAGCCTCTGCCGGAGCCCACTAGAAACTTGCCGGTAAGCCACAGTCATGTGGTAATATACAGATGAATAGAAATGGGTTAATTTAAGATATAAGAGTTACCCAGAAATATACTTAAGATATTGGCCAAACAGTATTGCAATAATACAGATTTCTGTGTGATTATTTCATGAGTCTGGGTTGCCAGGAAATGAAACAGAATTTAATGCAGTTTCTTGCTCTGCTCTGTTTGCTGGCTAAAAACAGAGACGTGGCTCCTTTAAGAGGTTTTTTGATTCAGCTTTAGCAGTAAAAACTATGCAACTTCTTTAAAAAAAAAACAGCAACTTCCTGGTTTGCCAGCATGAAAGACTCTGACTATTTCAGGAGGTCCAGCTATGGAAATGTAAATGAGGTTTGTGAGCAGTGTGTTACAAACTGCTTAATGGCACAATATAGACCTCCTGTATACCTGAAACTGGGATGGTGTGCATGGCTTGCAGAGGTGGTGGACATTCCTCTGCCATGTAATTATAGCACTCAGGAGGCTGAAGCAGTAATATGGAAATATTACTAGAATAATATTATAATTATATTACTAGGGTAATAAATACTAGGCTAATTTAGCTAGGGTCCCAGAAACTCAACAGCCACTAAAGCTACCTTGAGATGGTAGAGTTTGGGTACCTGTCTTACAGATTTGAAGAATAAAATCTATAGACCAGAGGAGGTAAATTTTATAAGTATTTTATTATAGGGAACTTAAAAGGGTGAAGCCAGATATCCTGTACAGTAGGGCAGGTCTCCTGGAGGTGATACTCTCGAAGGTCATGGAATTATTAAGGCTTTACTGAATGGAGGAAGGGAGCTGGGATGAGCTGGACTGTCTAGGCTCCTTCCAGGTGCCCTGGTTTCTCATAGCTTCAGTCAGGTACCCAGTATAGTCTCCTGGAAAAGGCACTCACCTAAGGACAACAAAACCGGCTTCTGGAATCTCTGGCCCTGGTTATGACAGAACCAAAGACAACTGAACTTCAGCACATGCCTGAACTACAGAAAGAGCAACTTGACCACAGGTTCATGAACAAACTGGCTACTTTTCATGATGCTTTTATTTTAAAACTTCCTAGCCAACTATATTCGTCTGTTCTCATCAGCAGGGAGGTTGTTGTGTATCCAAGACCAGTCTACACTAGCTAATGAGTTTGAAATCAGCCAAGACTATATACCAAGACCCTGTCTTAAAATATTTGCAAGAAAATAACTGATAATTCAGCAAGTTTTCAAATGTAGAAGAATTGGTTTATTTTTAATTCATTAAACTTGGTTTGAGACAGTTTTTCCCGTGTATGGAATACATATTGGTTACTCTCAGGTCTCACCTCTCTACTTTCCCTTTCAACTCTTCATCCCCCAAAATTTTTCATGTGAACTACTCCTCATTTTATTCTGTTACTTTCGGTATTAACTGGGCATGCATATGTGATCATGAGTTTGTTGTTATCTGCCAGAGCCTGTTGGGCAGAGCAATGGGAAGAGAGCTAAAGATGGTAGCCCCTTTTTTGAAAAGTCTACCAGTAGTCCAGAGGTCCCTTTCCCTTCACTGACATATTGTTAATAGGACTGGGCTGTGTGACCCTGTGAAGATAGCTATCACTGTGCATAGAATGACATTTCGAAGTCCTTCATCCTATCTTCTGATCTTTCCTTTCTTTCCTTTCTTCTGCAGTGCTCCGTAAGTCTAAGAAGGGCTTGAACAAAACTGTTAGTAAGGACTAGGCCTGCTACTATTGTTTACTGTCCACTCTTGGTCAGCATGGTATTCTGCATTTACTGCCATTCTTTAAAGGGAAAGGCTTTTGTGATTAGGGCTGAGGTAGACTTCTGTCTATAGATATAAGGATAGATATTTAGCATGCAGGTTTTGGCCTTGTCCAATCTGAATTATACAGTCTTCAACTAAGCCAATGGCCTCCCTAGACCTGTGTTGTTAACCAAACCTAGGTCATCAACACTCCAATACACATTGTGTAGGGCTCAAGCTTAGTCATGGGCAATTGGTAACCCTGCTTACAAGAGTCAAGTTATTATTGTGCACAGGCATGTCTAGCTCAGCAGATTGGACCGCTGATTCACCGAGTTCACAGCTTGGTGAGACGGATGACGATGTTTCTCACTCAACAACCCCAGTAGCAATCTCCTGTGGGTGGCTGATCAAGTGCTAGAAAACAAGGAAGAAATTTCTAGCTCAGGACCAGCCTGCTCCCTCTATAGTTTACACCCAAAACATGTGATGTCTTTTATAACTACAGGATGATCTTATCCTGTAGTTCTGGGAGCAGCCGAGAAGATTGACAAGGACTTCTTGTGGGGGCTTCTTGGGCACTGCTGACCTACTCCTGTGATGGTATTTCTGGGAGCTATGTTTGTGTTCTAGTTTCCAAGAGCAGCATGCTACAGTCATGCAGGATGGCTCTCTTCAACCTTAATTTGCCTTGTCTATTTGAATTACAAGACAGCTGGCTTCCATATGGCCTCTTTATACTCCCTTTATTCTCTTTTTTAAAATTAAACATAAATTATTCTCTCATGTATGATCACAGTTTCCTCTCCCTCCACTCCTCCCAGTTACCCCCTCACTTTCCCTCTCCCCTAGATCCACTGTCCCTCTGTTTTCTTTACAGAAAAGAGCAGGCCTTTAAGACAGACAACCGAAACAAAACGAGGCACAATAAGACAATTAAAGAGCTCTTACTTTGAAACTGGACAAGGAAACCCAACATGAGGAAAAAAGTCCCATGAGCAGAACCAGCTTTCCTTCCCACGACCTCATCTCTCCAATCTTCCCACCTCCCTCCCTGCTCATACCTTACCACCAACACCCGGCTTTACTTTCATTTTCCCTAGGTCCTACTGTCTTCCCTCTATGAAAATACCCTCTCCACTCCAGGTCATCTTCCTACTTCCCTTGCTTCCATGAGTTCATCTCCTTAAAGAGCTGAAGAGCTGAAGCTACGATCCATATGTCTCATAGCCACTTCTCTATGGCTGTGAAGAGACAGAAAGACCAAAGCAACTTACAAAAGAAAACATTTCACTGGGGACTTGCTTACAGTTCCACAGGGTGTGCCCATGATCATCATGGTGGGTAAAACGGCAGCAAGCAGGCAGACATGGTGCATGAGCAGAAGCGCCTGAAATAACTCATCCTGAGTTTGGGGGCAAGAGACTGGGTCTTTCAAACCTCAAAGGCCACCCTCAGTATATTGATAATTTATTTGTACTTTAATAAATAAAGCTTCCCTGAAATTCAGAGAGTGAAACAGCTGCACTGATTAGACTTACAAACCAGCTGAGGAGACAAATACCTTTAATCCCTGTAGCCACACTAGTTTGCCATAGAAACCAGGAAGTACTGGTGCAGGCCTTTAATCCCAGCACTAAAAAGGAAAGGAATATAAAATAGGAGGAGACAGTGCACAGGCACTCTAATTCTGAGGATTCCTAGATGCAGGATTGTTCTTTCAGACTGAGGTAGAGGTAAAAGGCAGTGCCTGGCTGTTTTACTTTTCTGACATTCAAGTTGAACCCCAATTTATGTATCTGGGTTTTTATTAATCATGCTACAGCCAGTGACATAACTTCTCCAAAAAGGCCATACCTCTTGATTCTTTCTTCAAATGGTTTCACAAATTAAATACCAAGCATTTAAATATCCAAGGTTAGGATGGCATTCTCATTCACAAACACAATGTGAGAGAACATACAGTGTTTATCTTTCCAAACCTCAGTGACTTTGGTGGGTAGAATTTTCTAGTTCTATTCATTTCCTGAAAATCTCACAACATCATTTTTCTCTAAGCTGAATCAAATTTGATTGTGTATATGTGTTCCTGTTGTATAGCTACTTCTTCTGAATTTAAACATTCCTTCTGGGAGGAAGGGAGAAGTTCAAGAGAATCAGGAGGAAAACAAGACATCACCTGTCTTGAAAATGGGAGCTTAGAAGACGGTGAAAATCATCTCCTGCTTTATAAAAGGAGAAAACAGCAGTTGGAGGAGAACTCTGATCAGGCTAGCAGCAAAGAGAAGATTCTCCAACCTCTCAAGCTACCTGAAAATTGTGCAGAGAGCTCCAGGTTCAAAAGTTAGTAAGTTATCAACCAAGTTGGTATAGACCTTTTGGTGGTACAGCTGATTCTTGGTCAAACTACTCTTGTTAGTAACTTCCTAATAATGGAACCTAAGTCCACCTGATTCCAGAACCTGCACGTTTAACTACAATGGAATCATATTGCTTTACAAATCCTCAGATGTAACTAAAAGGGCAGTATTACTGAATTTCTAATGGGTAGTGTGGTAAATCTTCATAGATTTCTCAATTGTTGGGCTGTTTTATCCAAGCTTCTAGAGTGTATTTTATTAGTCTTTATCTAGACAAGACATTCGCCTTTGTTCAAATGATTGATGTCTGGCGGTAGACAGATTATTTCAGGTTTCATGGTTTATAGAAAGTTACATGCAAAAATCAAAAACTAATCATATTTTCCCTGCATAGAATCTTATATAATTATGCTTTTATTTACAAAATAAACCCAGATCTTTAAACAAAAAAAAAAGTAACCTCCTAATAGCCCTATTAGTAACACCAGTAAAAACTCATTATTTCCCCAAGCAAACTTTGGTGCAGTTGTTTGGTCTGTTCCATGGGTTCCTTAAAAGATTTTTCACTTGTATTGGTTTAGTAATATGCTGCTTGGCCAGTAGTCAGGCAAGAAGTTTAGGCAAGGTGACCAGAATAGAATAATTCTGGGAAGAGGAAAGGCTTGGTTAGCAGTTGTCACCCAGACACAGAGGAAACAAGATGAGAATGCCTCACTGAAAAAAGGTACCAAGCCACATGGCTAACACAAACAAGAATTATGGGTTAAAATGTAAGAGTTAATTAATAAGAAGCCTGAGCTAATAAGCCAACCAGTTTATAACAATGTAGGCCTCTGTGTATTTCTTTGGGAATGAAAGGCTGTGGGATTGGGTGGGACAGAAACCTCCGCCAACATTCCCTTTGTGTGATGAGACTGTTCTCTCCTATAGCACTACCATAATTTCATTACCCATGCCTCAGTTCTTGGACATCTGCTGTAGGAAGTCTTACAGGTAGTGGTTACCAGTCCACTGGGGCATGGCCTCTTATACTATATATGCTGATGCAGAGCCTGCGTCGGTCCTCTTTTCCAGCCTCTCTGTTCCTTTTGCGGGTTTTGTTTTCTGATCTTCATTCCAGGAGAGGATTCTAATTTGTGAGTTTACCCCTAAATAAATAACCACCTATTTCTCAATTCTAAGTAAGTGTGGGATTTCTTTTAAGCATCCATCTTCATTTGGTGCCCATGTGGATTCGAACTCCACAACTACAGGGTGGATGGCCTAACAGCCTAGCCGGTCCACAGCCCAGACAGGTCCCAATCCTGCCTGCTTGGCTTGCTTTTACCTAAGTGGTTTTGTTTGTTTTGTTTTGTTTTTTTTTTGTTGGTTTTTTTTTGTATTTTTTTTTTTTTTACAATACCCACCACAATGGAGTTTACTGTGTGTGGCAACTTGGAAATTTCCCAAGCGCTCACACTACTGCTGCATTCCCTGGGGTGGTTCCTTGCCACATGGTGACCCTTTTTCAGACATCTGAGCTTCTTCCATTTTATAGTCATTGTGACTAAGTCAGTGATGAGCATAGATGTGCAGGTAAAGAATAAGTCCACAGATGCCATTCTTTATATCCACTACCAAAAAATAGAATATTTTGCAAATATTTTCCTATATAGGAAGAACTTTAAATGTTCCACTCTAATCTGCAGGTTCTCCTGTCTGTCGGTCTGTCTGTCCTAAAACACTACAGTCAAGGTCTCAGTTGCCAGCTGGGAGTTCAGTCTAAGGCAGCAGCATCTTAAGAAACTGCACTACTGGTCATCTCCAGGCTGAAACTTTGAGAGTCTTGGGCTAATCCACTAGCAATCATGAAGAGCAGCTTACAAAGAAGGCACTAACTCAGATGGTAGGAAAAGCCCCCGTGGCATTGTGTTGCTAACTCCTGCTTTAACCTTATTTGTTATCACTTTGTAATATGCTATTTGCATTTTCAGATCGCATAATAAATTCACTGGAGGATTTTTCTGAATATATTCATATCCTTCAATTAGATGAGCAATTGAAAAAGTTATTCCTCTAAGAATGGATTTGATAGAAAATTCTACTTGTTGGCTTTTCATCAAAAACATCATTGCATTTTCAAAGCAATTGTTTGAAGCAATCAGTTAAATATCTAAATTTTATATGAAGTTTTGATCTTTGGTTGCTCGAGGGAAGACTGGATCCAGTATCCTGCTGCTCTGAAATGAACAGAAGCAAAGAAATATAAAGGTAATTTAACTTTAAATAAACCTACTGCTCAGCTATGCTCAGCGGTTATAAATGAATACATTTAAGGAACCATGAATACTTTATCAGAGCCATTGTTCTTTTCCATGTATTTCAGAAGCATTCCAAGTATCATAATTCCCAGTGATGGACTTGTAAATTCTCGCCAAATACAGTTTGTACTTAAAAACCCAAGGAAAGGTTGAGCTAATCATAATGGTCATTACATAACATTTTGCAGCTTGACAACACAAAATAACACATTCTTGCATGTGCAGTATCTAAGCAACTGCACTGGGTCTACCTGCCAAAAGAATGTAGGACCACCGAGATGGCCAGAGACGTTCGAAGACTTAGAACTAAATATTAAGCTTATCAAGTCAGCGCATTTATTTTGCATTTCTTTTCATTTGTTTCCCTGCTTGTATGTCATAATTGCCCATCAGCATGTCCACAAAGAACAGTGAAATGCTTTTTGGGTGTCACTGCTGTCCTTTTTAAATTCATCTCCAATTTGTACTTCCAAACTAGAAAATATGGTAAAATTCTCTGTGAATCCATCTATGCATTGAAATCAAAGATATTTTGGAAGTATTGTTCACTTGCCCACACACTTGCTCATTATAAAAACCAGTGTAGAAGACTGGTTATAGATGAAAGCATTCTTTTGGTCATAACTGAGTCTGAGTTCTACCACTTTGGTAGTACATGACCTTAAGCATTATTCTAGACTTCTTTTCCTATATTTCAAGTCAAGCAATCACCAAGAAAAAAAAAATACATGTGGCAGCAATAGACTCTTCCATGTATGGTTCATTAAAGGACTGAACAGAAATTCCAAGCCGGGTTTCTTGGTCCAAGCCTGTGGTCTGAGTTTCTTGGAAACAGAAATGTGAGACTCACTTGAACCTTAAAATTTCAATACCAGCCTGGGAAATATTGACAGAAATCAACTGCACAAAAAAATATAAAAGAGAGAAATCAATTTGAACAGCAAGTATTCAGTAAAAAAAAAAAAAAAGATTAAACAAAACCAACAAAAATTAAAAAAAAACTCAGTACTTTTAAATTTAAAGTTCCTGCTTTCTACTTACTGTGTAAAGTGTTATACTAAAAGGTTTAGATAAATAAACATACAACAGTCCTTCACTTGCTAAAGATAACTTAATTAAGGGAACAGAAACCAGTAATTATTATAGAACACTGAGACAAAATTATTCATGTTGTTTTATAAAAGTCTGTTGTACATGCCAGGGATAATAGGCATTGTTTCTTTTGGAAGATACAATCCTCTGAACTTGTTTCTAAACACACATAAATCTTGGGGTTTCAAATGACTTGTTTTAATGATTGCTTATTGATACAAAAAGGCTTGGTCCATTCTTCTAATATCTTTTTCTGTCGTTTATCTTATACCTCTGTGTTTACAGTAGCTGAAAGAATATAATATTCAACAGAAATATAAAAATAAAAGGATAAAAAATAGCTATAAGATACTGAACTCTTGAGCCGGGCAGTGGTGGCGCACGCCTTTAATCCCAGCACTCGGGAGGCAGAGGCAGGCGGATCTCTGTGAGTTCGAGACCAGCCTGGTCTACAAGAGCTAGTTCCAGGACAGGCTCCAAAACCACAGAGAAACCCTGTCTCGAAAAACCAAAATAAATAAATAAATAAATAAAAACAAAAAAGATACTGAACTCTTTATAAATTTAATGAATGAGGCAGAAAACCCTGAAGTTACACACTCTAAATTTTAATTGTCCTGAAATGGTTAACCCTTTAGAATACTTTTGCAACTCCTGATGTCCCTAAGTCAACATAATTGCCAATCATAATACCTAAGAAAGGAACCACCACTAATGTTCCCTGGGTTGACCTTTAGAATGGCTGTTTCACTAACTACATCAATAAAATCAATGGGGACAGGTGAAAATATATAAAACTTAACCATGATGCAGGGCAAGTGCTCTGGGCTTAAAAATATCTCAGGTTGATGCTCAATTTTGAATTTACAAGAAGGATGTAACAAACCTCTGAAGTAAAGGAGAAGAGATAAGAAATAAAGGTTGACTAGTTCTTGTTTAACCTTGACCTGGTTTGCCAGTCTTTTAACCATCTGAAAATGTAACTGTTGTATAACATTTACAGAGGCTCTGCTGCAATGCCCGGTTGAGTCACTACCAGGCATTGGTAACACCTATAGTTTCAAAGGCTAAATCTTTGTCCCATATAGAACACCATTCAGGCAAACCTGACATTTATTTTCATTTTACAAATAGCTCTTCCAAAAAATATTTGAATGGCTTTCTGCTTCATAACAATGACTGGTGACTTTGGAGAATCTATGAATTATTTCTTATTAGTTAAGCTCATAGTTGATAAGAAATGTTAAAATATTATCAATGAGAAAGATGTTAAAAGTCCCATATGGAAAAAAAAGAGGAGACAATATATATATTGCCGTTGAAAGTTTCTGAGGAAAAGTACGTGAGCTCAAATTGTATGTTCACTGAGAGTAAAAGAAAACTTAGTAATTCCATCATGTTAGGTGCCTTTGTGTCTCAGAATTAAAACAAAATCCTCCTGAAGCCCATATGTTCCCAAGAAACAGCTTGAGTTAACATTACTTAAGTTCTCAGAAACTTCAGAAAGAGACATTAGAGAGGGGAATCAAAATATGCCATGTTTCTAAAAGAAACCAGAGGAAAATGAATGGCTTTATCACAGGTAAGCTGTAGCTCAAATTAAATATCCACAATTATTTCCAACAGTTATGGGCATTCTTTTGTTGGGGCAACAGACTTGTTAGCTAAATAAAGGAGAGAACAAGATAGTTCATTTGTGGAAGAAAATAGGGAGAACAATATTTTGGAAACGTTTTGAGGGAGCAGAATTTGATGAGAAGGCAAGGAACAATTAATTTGCTTCCGATATTATATATCCAGAAACATGTCTAACGGGGACAATGTCATGCCTGGGGAGATCAGGAATTATGGTTGTCCAAGTGAAATCACAATGGCCCAGACCATCAGATTAGGAAAAAATATATTTGTCTTGTCGCTTAGAAAAGAGTTCATCTACATATTAGTCAGTTTTATGAAGATTGATCCCTGAAAGTCAAAATCCTTTGGTAAAGAACAGAAATGTCTACTCAAAATACAAGAGTACGTATGGCAAGTGTAAAAGCATAAAACACACAGGAAACATAGGACACAATGAAACAACGAAAGTTTTGCATAATAAACATAGGTCAAGAAGACTCTAAGGCAGCGGCAGTGGCATAGACCATACCTTCAAAATCATCACTTTCTCAAACAAAGAGCACACAAGAAGATACCACCTGACCAAGACTAGAGAGAAACAGCCATGTCATATCATAGTTAAAATGCAAAGAATACAGACTATAGAAGGTAAATGAAGGCTGCAAGTGTAAAAACAACACAAGTACCATATTAAGAAAAACCTATTCGAAGAATTGATTTCTCAGTGGACACTATGAAAACCAAAAAAAAAAAAAAATCCTGAAGCACACTGCATTCCTGCATTCTAAGTCCTCAAAAACTTTTATGACCAGTCTAGACTAATATGCCTAGAAAAAATATCCAACAATATTGAATGAGAAAGAAAAACTTCCAAAGACATAAATCATTACTATATCCAAAGGAAAAAAAAACAAAAGAAAATACAGAAGTTAATATTTCAGGCTAAAAAGAGAATTGAACATAACAGAGAGACTATGGAAAGAAATATAATGGCATAATTATTTAAATACAAAGTACCACTGAGAACACACAAAAAAAAACAAACCAAAATCAACAACACTATGATCAAAATTAATCCACACACCTTAATAGTAACTTTAAATAACCATGGACTTAAATATCCAGTCAAGAAACATAGACTGACTGAATAAATCAAGAAAGAGAATTTATCTATCTGTTTTCAATGAGAAACACACCTAAACTCTAAAGATAAGCACCAACTCAGGGTAAAGGGATAAACAAAAGTATTCCAATCAAATCAGGCTGCAATCAGGTTCATTAGCCTAATATCTGACTAAATAGACTTCAGACTAAGGCTAATCAAAAGAGATAACGAGAAATACCTCCTTCTAATCAAGGGAAGAGTTAGCCAAGAAGAAATGACTCTGCTAAACATATATGTACCAATATCAGGAGCTTCCAGTTTCATCAAAAGGAAAAATGTACCGCTGATTTGAAGACGCACATGAATGGCAACCCATTAAGAGCAGTTGATTTCTGTATTCTACTTTTCTGAATATAGAGGTCATCTGAACAAAAAAATAAACAGATAAACATTTGCATAAACTGACATGTATAGCAAATGAACCTAGAGATATCAATCAAATGTTTCATCCATACATCAAAGAATACGCTTTCTACTTAGCAACACATGAAGGCTTTTCTAAAATGGACCACATCCAGAGACATCAAACAAATTTTTTCCAAATTCAAAATGATTGAAACCATTCCTTGTATCCTGTCAAACCCAAATGAAATAAAATTTGAAATTGGCAACCAACAATTCTCTAGTAATAAACTCGAGGAAAATAAGCAACTCATTATTGAATAATTAATGGATCAAAGAGAAAAACCAAGAAAAGGAAATTTTCTGGAAAATGAAAACACAACACAGCAAAAACTCTGGGTTACATTGACAAGAGTCCCACAAAAGAAATTTTTACCTGTAAGTGATGCATTAAAACATCAGAAAGAATGGAAATAAATGACGATGGCTTACTCATGCATTTCAGAAATTTGGGTCAATAAAAATACAGTAAATTCAAAACCAATCAGTGGCAATCAATAATTAAAGCAGAATCCAATGAAATAGGAACAAATAAAACAATTCAAACAATGAATGTAAGAGATGATGTTTTGAGAAAAGAAACAGGAGACAGACCCTTGGTCCACCTAACTAGAAGAAAGAAGGAAAGAAAGAAAGAGAGAGGGGGAGAAAGGGAGAGAGAGATATTAAATATTATAAGGGACTATTTTGAAAATTTTGCTACATTAAGCTGGAAAACCTAAAAAACCAGATGCATTTTTAAATTCAGCAAAACTCCCAAAATTAAAACAAGATAAAGTCAACAATCTAAGTAGAGGAATAACAAATGAGGAGATTCAAAAGTTATAAAAAATATAACTTAAAAATCCAGCTTAAAAAAATGTCAATGTCTAGTTGGATTCATAGCAAAATTCTACCAGATTTTTTAAGAAGATATGCAGTCAATCCTTCTTATATTTTTCAAAAATAAAATAAAAAGAGAAAAGTACTGTCAAACTCCTTCTACAAATCAATATCACTTTAATATTCAAACCAGGTAAAGACACAATTAAAAAAAAAGAAATCTTCAGGACAATATAACTAATGAGCATAGCCAAAAAAAAACAAACAATAAAATACTTACAAACTGAATATAGACAGGCATCAAAAGAGATTATTCAAAATAACAAAATTGTCTTTATCCCTGAAATGCAGGGATGGTTCAACATATTCAGGTCAATAAATGTAATAAGTTACAAAATCAGACTTAAAGGCAAAATCACATAGCCATCTCAATAGACACAGAAAGGGGCTTGGATAAAACCAACATACCCTGATGATAAAATTCCTAGAATATTCAGGGCTAGAGGAAACACGCCACAACTTAAAGGTTATATTTGAGTGATCCACAGCCAATGGATCCTAAATAGAGAAAAGCAAACCATCCCGCAGATGTCAAGAACGGAACAAGGAAGTGCATTATCCCACTCCTCTACATTATACGTAAAGTAAAATTAATAATACAATTTTATAAGACAATTTACGAAAGTACTTCAAAATTCTCTCATGAGTATTTTCTGAAAATCAGTTGAAATATATACAAAGTTATACAGGATAACACAATCTTGCTATTAAAAATATAGAAAACATGTACAAGCACCAAAAACAGACCAAGCTTCAAAACAATAGTTTGGGAATAATATTAGAGAACTAGAACTAGGAGACTTGTGGCGTTCTTACTGGAAGATGAATTTATTTAACCTCTCTAGAAGGAAAGTTTGTGGACATAAGCAGCATATGGTCTGTTCTGGAAACATAGGGAGAAGGAACCCACTATCTGGAGGTCTGTGTTACAGAAGGCACAGTGGAAATGTATCATACTTAAATACTTGTTGAGGAAGCACAGTTCCAAAAACATCTCAATGTCATTTTTTAAAATTATTTTATGTTCTATGCTCCAATTACATGTTCACAAGAAAATTTTTGTCATGTATTTGTCATAATTGTACATACATTTTAATGTAATATTTTATTCACTTTCTAGAATTTGACTATTATATTCATTATATTTTGATTATATTCACACATACCTACTCTTCCCCTAACTCCTCCTAGATGCACTCCCACCCTCCATTCCATCACAATTTTCTGTCCTCTTTTTGCACTTTTATAGCTCACTGAGTTCAATTTTTGCTCCCCTTACTAGCCAATAGGGCATAGTTGACCCACCAGGAGCCATACTCTTAGGGAAAGCTGTGTGTTCTGCTTTAGAAGTCAACCATATACAGTTGTCAGCCTGGGACATGGGATTTCTTTCCAAGCTGGAGTGTTGACTAGTCTGATCTTTTCAGGCCTTGTGCAGGCAACCACAGTTGCTATTAGTACAGTGTTGTAGTAGCCTGGTCTGGCCCTCCCTGACCTCTGGTTCCTACAATCTTTGTTTTCCTCCTCCAAAATAGTTAGGGAGAGATTTTGTCACCCTCCCAAGAAGTATGGTGTTCTTGATAATCAGACCTGTTTGTTTGTGAAGTTTATTGAAATGACATTATTTGTTTATAATCATATCTATTCTATGCCTTTAATGTTATGAAGAATTTTTAAATTTTAGAATAAAGTTGGGTGATCAAAAGAAGTTGCCAAGGTAATTCAGAATTCGCACATATCCTTTCTAACCTCTTCTGTTAACATATTTTCACACTCCCATAACTCACAAGCAAAGAATCAACCTTACTCTAGTGCTATTAAACAAACTAATCATTTTTATTAATTCTTTGACTTTTTAAAAGAAACTGGGACTCCATATCTTCCAATATGGTTTAAAAAAATAAACAAAAAAGCATAAAAAGTTATTTTAGTAAATTTATTTATTTTTAACGTATGTGCATGTATGTGTCCAGGTTCATGCATGTACACCACATTCATGGAGTCGCTGCCAGGTGGACCCCTAAAATGGACTCATGGACTTCCGTGAGCTGCCAGAGTGGATGCTTGGAATGCAGCCTAGGTCCTCTGCAAGAGTAGCAAGTGCTCTTATTACTGAGCCATTTCTCCAGTCTTCTAGAAAGTTGTTGCTGCTGATGTTTAATAAGAAAAGTTCTCAAGAATGTCAGGTATGGGGGCAGAAGACAAGAGTGAAGCAGAAATTTGTATCAAGAGAAAAACATTACTTTGAATTTTTATTTTTCAAATAAGTTATAAACAAAAGATCAGAAGTTTTATGATATAGTTTAAGAGGAACCAATAGTAAATTAGTTCCTTATCTCCCATTTCTTATGGGAGAGTAATTGCTAACATGTCCGTGCAGAATGATTTGATGATGTATCTCAATATTATAAAACTTCTCATCTTTATCTTATTCCATAATTTCCCTACATGAAAAATTATGAACACAAGATTATTACCTTTCTGTTAATAAAATAATTCATGCAATCACTAAATTAACTGTAAATAAATGAAAATTCAACCTAACAGAATCAGTAATAAAAAAGAAAGAATATTCCCTGTGATAGTTGAGATTTTTTTTTTTAAATAGATAGGGAATTTATTTCTGGGAGAAATAAGAATATTCTAAATTTGATTATGGCAATGACTACAAAACTCTGTGAATATGCTAGAAAATCTTTAGTTTTGCAGATTTTGTTTTGGATTATGAGAGGAATTGAACCTATGCCTCAAACACAGAAGGCAAGTGGTCTATCAGTAAGCTATAATCGTAGTCCTGATTTTTATACACTTAGTGTATATTTACATATTGTTTTGTATGCATTTGTGGGTGTGTACATATATATTTGTGTGTGTGCATATTTGTTTGTGTGTATGTTTGTGTGTGGGGGTCAGATGTCAATACTAGGTAAATTCACCAGTTGCTCTCCACCTTATTTCTTGAGACATGCTTTCTTATTGAACCTAGAGCTCATAGATTTGGCTGGATGGACTGACAAATAAGTCCTCCTGTCTCAGACTCCCTAATATTGGGATTACAAGGATGTGTCACTGTGCTTGGCTTTTTAATGTGGGTGTTGGACATCCAACTCAGATCCGTAGGTATGTGTGGTAAGCACCTTGCTCATTAAGTCATCTCCCTAGGCCCTAATTTTTATAGTTTTAATAGGTAAATTATCTAGAGTAAAATTTATACCTCAATATATTAATATAAAATATTAAATATGGTAATATTTGTTTCCAGTCAAGATGAAGTAACTAGTATCAAATATAAGTTTCTATTTGAAACAACTCCCTTTAAAAATCCAGAAGTATTCAATGTACTGTTTTTGAGATACATCTATCAAACAACAAAAAACAATGACTCCTGAGAAATGAGAAGCAAATGAGGCAAACTCAATGCTTGCCTAGTTACTGTCATCAGAGATTTTTCAGGTCAGAACACAAGGAGAAAGAAGTCACATGGATACCAGCAGACTCCATAAGTGGAGAAGATGGAGCTGATAGTCCAGGCACACTTAAATAACTGGAAGTCACAGGCCACCACCAGAAGAGGAAAAAGCTGCACAAAATTACCCTGAAAATCTGCAGACTCCAGCAGTCAACAAAGCTCTGATTAACACACATATGTCAAGAAAAATACTTCAAGGCAGGAAAAAGCCATTAAATGTAATCCAAGAGTCACATGGGACCAGTAACATTACTTGTTCCCACCAGCCAGAATGGAATAACTAATAATTCACAAAACATTGGTCAGAGTATTCAAGAAGATCTTGTCTCAGTAATGGGAAATAATTACCTCTATATTGAATAGTACTCCAGATTCACATAACAATCCTCACCTGAGTGGCTTCCATTGATGGAATATTCTTGTTGTGTTTTCCTACTTGCTTGCATGTGTAGTAACCTATGATATCATGCCAACTATTGTGAATCTCACCTTGTGTTGAATGTTTTTGCATTGCTTTAAGCCTTAAAACTAGCTGTGGGATACAATTATATTATTTAGGAAAAAAGTGTTTGACCCTTTGAAGTCTTTTAAGATTTGTTATGAGATTTTTTATTAGAAATATGTATTACCTACACTCATCCTTTATGAACATAATATAATTTTCTCTCCCATTAATGGTCCAATTATAAGAGTTGCTTTGCTCATGAGGTGTAAACAGAAGGGCAAAAATAACTTTAAAACTACAGGATATTGATTTTAGAAAAATAATACTTCAGGTTTGTAACTGGAAGTTTCTCTCCTGCCAGTTCCTAAATAACCACTCTGAGGCTTAATGTTAATTACAAACTGTTTGACCTGTTAGCTCAGGCTTTTTATTAATTATCTGTCACAACTTAATTTATGCATTTCTATTATTCTATATTTGCCATGAGGCATGTGGCTTGTTACCTCATATCTTGCTTCTCCAGAGACTGCTGGCATCTCTCTGACTCCACGCTGTTTCTCCCTGTACCTCTGTTTGGATCCCCCCCCAGTCTTTATTTTTCCTGGCTATTGAACAAGTTAGCTTCTTTATTAACCAATAGTAATAAAACATATTCACAGCATACAGAGGGGCATCCCACATCACAGATTCTCTTAGTTTTCTGGGGCTTAGGTAACCAAACAACCAACTTAAATAATAAAAAAGCATCATTCCCCAGCTTACAGGCCTAGAAGTTGACAACCAATGCTGCTTCTTTCTGGGGACTGAGAAGCAGATTTTTCCCATTCCCTCCCCTGAGTCTAGTGTTTTGCAATAATTCTAGGAATTCCTTGCTCATAGAATCCTGGCCATTGTCTTTGTCTTCTCTCAATGTCCTCCCAGTGAATGTATTTATATCTAAATATAACTTCTGTGTAAGACAGTGATCCCATTCTCATTTAGTTCCTTAATATGTCAATGTGACTATCATCTAAACCACTTAAGACTTCAGTGATCATCTTTCTAAATAACGTCATGTTCCCAGGGGTTTAAAGTGTCCCAAACTGTCAGCTGGGAAGAGGTAGAGGACAAAATTCAATTCCTTTCACAAATAAGTGAATAAAAGTGATTAAATATTATTTTTATAAAATTTACATATTTTTGAATAATTATTTACTTTATTTAATTATGTTAAATATATAATTTGATTTATTTTATTGGTTATAGATAGATCATACAAAAATATAAAAGCAATAATCATATAGTGAAATCAAATACTTAATATAAATCAAATACTTAATATAAAAGGCAATTTTTAACTTTCATAAGAAAATATACATAAATTTCTTTCTGGCCTCAGGAAAGGAAAACATTTCTTAAACATGAAATAAGCTATATGAAAAATGAATTTACTTAAGAAGTGATATTCATAAAAAATAAGTAAAAGAAATCATAACCTTAAATCTTAAAAATAATCTGTAATAAAATTCCTGTAGTCACACACAAAAAAAAAAACAGAAATAGTCAAATAAAAAAAATGACCAGATGATTGTTGACTAAGGTTTCTGTCCCACCCAGATCACTCAGCTGTTCAGTCCCAAATTAACACACAGAGGCCTGCATTAATTATAAACTGGTTGGCCTATTAGTTCAGGCTTCTTATTAATTAATTCTTATATCTTAAATTAGCCCAGTATTCTTGTCTCTGTTAGCCATGTGGCTTGGTACCTTTGTCAGTGAGTCATTCTTATATTGCTTCCTCTATGAGTGAAGACTGTAGACTGACTCCTTCTTCTTCCCAGAATTCTCCTATTCTCGTTGCCCCACCTCCACTTTCTGCCTTGTTGCTCCATCTCTACTTCCTGCCTGGCTATTGGCCAATTAGCATTTTATTAAAATAATTCAAGTGACAGGATAAAAGACCATTGTCCCATAGCAGATGATATATAAATAGATAAAAGAGACAAAAGCCCTACAAAACTGATAAGCATGTTAAAAATTATTCAATGTATTTTATAATCAAGAAATGAAAATTAAAGCAATTAAGTTTCTATTTTATACCAGTAATTTGGCAAAATGTGACAAGTCCACAGTTTGCAAGGATTAAAACCAATATAAACACTAGCATGCTACATGAGTGTATCTTTGTGGTACTGTTTAGTAGTCCTCTCCCTTCAGCAAATGCCTTAGCAAACGCCTTTGCTAAACAGGGACATGTAAGGATCTTTATAGAATTCAAATAAAAATTTAAACAATCATAAAAGGATGCTTATACCAATTACAGCAAGTCTAACAATCTAGAAGAAATAAAAATTAATAATCTCCAACCATACGTTCAACAAAGATAGTAAAGTAAAATTCCTTTCATGGAAGTCAGGGTGTATAAAAGCATATCTGATGTTATTCTATTTACAAGAGTCTAAGGAATTTAAGTCATATAACACATAGAACTGTATAACTTAAAAACATTTGTAGAAAAGTAGAACAATTTTTTAAAAGTTTACCTGTTTGTACTTAATAGATTATAGCAGAAAATGAACAACCAGGAAGTAAATATTGAATGGGTTAGTAAGGCACTCCTCTCCCACAATACACTTTGGAATCTTCGCAGCTTTTAAGAAAAAATAATCACAAAACCATTGTCCCTGAAAAAAAGAAATCACCTGAGAGCAACCCATGGGTGTGACACTAAGATTCATCTTTCATCTTCAATTTGTAAATAATTTTTATGTTTTATTTGCCATTGCAAGTAACTCAATATTTGTTCACATAAATCTTCACTAATAAATAATGTACTCTGAATTTCTTTAAGAGGCAACAGAAGGTGTGGATTTGGGTAGGATAGGAGAGGGAGTAACTAGGAGGAGTGGGGATGGGAAACTATAATCAGAATATATTGTGCAAGAAAGAATCTACTTTGAAAGAGAAGCAAATGATGGATTTGATTTTTCTCATGTTACCTTGGTCAGAGTATCTAGTAAATCATTGTACTTTCTCCTTATCAAAAATTAAGCCTTAAAATATCTTATGTAGTCCTTAAAAACTTATTTGAACTTTGTTCACAGTTATTCCCTAGACTCACATTGGAAATTTTAGCAAATTTCTACAAAGAAAATGATGATGTTGATATATGTCAAGAAGTGTTTTAAACAAAATATTTTAATGAAATAAAACAGAAACTATTTTAAGGAATGGGGTTATTCCATTTTAAGGATTCATGAGTTTCAAATCCATAAAGCAGCTTAGCAGGATTTGACAGGAATTAACACTGTTGTCTTGAGACAGAAGTCCTTCTAGAAAATTGAATTTTTGCCCTTTAGACCTCTAACAGATTGAGTTAGGTCTGCTCATATTATGGAGAGCAATCTCCTTCACTTAAAATCACCTGATCAATGATGTTAACCATGTTCTCAAAATACCTTCATGGCAATGCTAGATTAGTGTAGATTAAATTATAGAGAAGGATGCCCTTTTCAAACGGACAGATAGCAGCCTTCTCAGCAGGACTTACAACCATCTGCATCTAATCTTATTAGCCAGAATCCAAGCATGGCCTAAAAGGAAAGAAGGAAGAAAGGAAAAAGGAGAAAGGGATGAAAAGAAGGGAGAAAAAGATGGGGAAGGAAGGAAGGCTGATCTCAATAACCAATAAATCCTGATAGTGTACTGCTATTTATCCCCTCCAAAGGCCTGTACATACTAGCATGTGCTGTATCACCAAAGCTGTATCCCTGATGTGAGAGTGTCATATATCAATCTGTGGATTTCATTGGATAAGTAATAAACAAACTGCTTGGGCTCATAGCTTAGAACATAGGTGGGTGGAGTAAACAGAACAGAATGCTGGGAGGAAGAGGAAGTGAGCTCAGACTCAACAGCTCTGCTGTCTGGAGCAGAGACGCCATGCTCCCAGCTCCTGGGCGGACACGGGGATAGCTCTGCTCTCTGAGGCACACGCGATGAAGCTCCGACCCAGGATGGACGTAGGCTAGAATCTCCCTGGTAAGCCACCTTGTGGGCTACAGCAGATTATTAGAGATGGGCTAGTCCAGGTGCGAGAGTTAGCCTAGAAGAGGCTAGATAGAAATGGGCCAAGCAGTGATTAAAAGAATACAGTTTCCGTGTAATTATTTTGGGGCATAAGCTAGCCAGGTGGCCGGGGTGCGGCCAGGGTGCTGGGGACACAGCCCCACTGCTCCTATTACAACATATCCCCAGTCTTCAGTGTTTTAAAAAATATAGTTTGGTTACCAGATTGTTTTGACAGTATCAATTATGGCTAAGGAAATGGCTCAGTGGGTATAGCATTTCCTGTGCAAGAATGAAAACACTTCAGACTACCTAGCACTCAGGTGTAAAAACTGGGTGTGGCTGGAAATGCAACCTCAACACTATGAGGTAGGAAGCAATTAGAAAAATTTCAAGGGCTTGTGAACCATACAGTCTAGCTGAAAAGCTAGCAAACTTCAGGTGTAGTGGGAGACCCAGTCTGCCTCAAGGGAATAAGACAGAGTGATAGGACAACTGAGTCCTCTTTATCTGTATGTATGTGTATGTATGCATATGTATATATGTATATGTGTGTATGTACATGGGTATATATGTATATGTGTGTATATGAATCTATATATCATTATTATAAAGAAAATCATATTTATAATCATATGATGTAGGATTCCCCTCTGTATGATATGAATATGCTTTATTACCGTTGGTTAATGAATAAAACTGCTTTGGCCAATGGCTTAGCAGAGCAAAGCCAGGTGGGAAATATGAACAGAGATATAGACAGAAAGTAGGCAGAGTCAATGAGACACCATGTAGCTGCCAAAGTAGACAGACCCCCAGAGCCATTTACCAGTAAGTCACAGCCTCATGGCATTACATAGAATTAATAGAATTCAAGATGTAAGAGCTAGATAGAAATATGCCTAAGTCATTGGCGGAGCAGTGTGGTAATTAATATAGTTTCTGTGTGAATATTCAGGTCTGGGTTGCCAAAAATGAATGAGTAGTCTCCGCCTACAATTATATGTATGTATTTTCATAAGCAGACCACCACAAAAGTATACGATGACACATGTCTGTCTCTTAGCAGTGATCCTTAGTGTATTTTGATCAAAATTATATGAAAATTTTATTTCAACCAACAAGAGAAACTCAAATGAGTCCCAGATTCTAGAGACCATGTTACTGGCACCTTCCAGGTGTCTCAACCTCCATCAATGCATCTTCTTCCCTGGTAGTACTCAAACTGAAGTGGTAGACTCAAGTGGGGAGCAGAAGATGGCAACTTCTTTCTGCTTACTGTCTAAGCATAACTGAAGACTTGGAGTTTGATTCCAACATGACAGCACTTAAAGCCAAATGCATATCTCTTCAGACTAAATGACAAGGAGACATTTGTGGAAGAGAATGACATCCCCTAAGAATTTAACATCTCCGATTCTTCCCAAATTTGCCTTTACCTTAAACCAAATGAAAAAAAAAGTCCCTGCAATTGGTTAAAGTACTGTATTCTGCTTCCAGTTAATTTTATGGCATCTTAATTATTCCAGAGAATGGACTCAAGTATATCTCAGAGTATTATCTCCTCCTCTGAGCCATCTTCCAGGGATGTCACCTTGTTGGCATAACCTTGCTTAAGAGCTTTCACTTCAGTAAAACTGGTACAAAAACAAATTTTAAAAAAATAGGTTCTTTTACTAAATTTGGATCAGACAGTCACTTTCTTGACAAAATATCCAGTCAGCAGTTTGATAAACATATAGATTCTACTACCTCGAACATCATCTATTGATATCTTAAAACTAGTAGCTTCTGAGCTAAAATTGGTTCAAATGTGAGACATACAAGTGAGGTCAACTATGTAATGGTCTAAATTGATCGGGCCAAGTCCTTGGTGAAAACATCCTAATGCGCAAAAGAGAGGTCACTGTGACCTCTTGTATCTCTGTGTTTCTGGAAGCAACAGGACTGTGTGTGACTTGCTATGACCATCAAAAATACAAACTAGTACAATACTCACTAATACAGGTTCTAAGGTCATTAGAATATGCTTCCTGATTTCCCCAGCCCCAGTATCATCTTATCTTTGATCAGTAACAAGGTTGTTTATGTATTTAGATCTGCATTCAATGCTCTGTTATACACTAAACTTAGGTTTGCATTGGTTTGACAAAATCAACAATACAGTTGAACATGTATTCTTCAAGTTTTAAAGAAGTACTCTCTTGGATGTTGTAAATTCATAGTAATAAACTTAGAGGCACTTGCTTTCTATGGATCTGCTCCTACCAATGTGTTGGTGATGTCTTACTATATTCTCTGAGCATCTCATAAAATTAACCACCTTCACTTGAGAATAGTATTACTATAAATGAAACTCAAAGTATCTAAGAATAAACCCTAACTTTATCAGACTTAAGTGCATTATGTAGGCTCCAACATCAGACAAAATGGAAAGTCTCATTCCCCTCATAGCCTGGGAGCTATGCATGATTTGACCTAGCTAATTACTAAATGGATTTCTTGGTCTCATAGGATGATGTAGACATTAAATTCCTAACTTTTCTGGTGTAATGAATGTAGACTCACCTGGTTTTTGTTTTTTTTTTTTTTTCTTGAGTAGACCCGAGATCGCTGTATATAACTGAAAGACCTTTAAAAGCCCCTTGTCTGGGCTTCTCAATCACTGTAAACATATCTATCCATTTAAATATGAAATACTGAATTTAAAATGTTAGCTCCAAAGACCATCATTGGTCATGTATTTTCTTTGTCCCCAGAGAAAAATCTTGCCCTGTTTATTTATGTACAATGACGGCACCACAGTTACCTAAGGTCTCCCCTGACTTGATTTAAAAATAACTCTTCGATCTCAGTATTCTTCTGGCTACTCATACTTCACTCCTAACTAAAAATACCATTTTTCTCCTACAGTGACCTCCTACTTAGAAACCTAAGGAGGGGGCGCTTTACCCAGACATGTGATCTATTCTACTCAGTCATGCTCAATTCCATCCCTTGCCAGAAGTCAAATGTGCACAGTTGCTGAAAATGTAGCCTTTCTTAAGCCTTCCAGGCAGTGGGAAATGGAAGAAAATGTGTTTGGACTGTGAATAGGCTTCGGGGTGGTTCACGGCTTTTCTATGCCTTGAAGATAAGTAATTTTTAAAAGGCACATGGTGCTCCATGTATGACAATCATAGGCAGCCCCTCCACTCCCTCGCTCACAATGAGCTAAATTCTCACTACTGCTTCAACTCACCTTTCTCCCAATTCTAATCTTTTATATGCAAATAAAGCTAATCGCTTACATGTTTAGTTTATGCACTCAAGATTACCATCAATAAATAACTTAATGTGATTTTTCATAAGCAAAAAATCACAAGAATCCATCTAGAACCTACAACCTTGAACTTTGGTACACTGGAAATGTCTGTAAAATTTCTGTTAAAGTCCACCACAGGAGACTTGATGAGGAACTGTTAGGCACTCATACTGCAATAAATTCCCATCAGCCATAATCATATGCAAACATGTAACTGAATAGACTTTGTGTGTGTGCTGGGCAACAAAATAAATCTTTAGAAATTTTGAGGAACTAAAATAAATTATTAGTGTCAATGCCACTGAAATCAATAAAAAATAGAAAACTTAGAAGATCTACATAAACTTTACCTGATCAGGGAAGAACTCATGACTGAAAATTAAGCAGTTTTTTTTTTAATGTCCCAACTTTTGAAATGTGACTAAAACTCAGATTTTAAGAAAAAAATGTAACAAGCCAATACTTTGAAATTTTAGATGAAATAGACAATTTTATGAAGATAAAAGTTGCTATATTTTTTCAAGAAGAAAGAAAGTGAAAAGTATTTCTACAGCCCTTTAGGCAACCTCTTTCTAACCCTGTTCTGTCAAACATTTAAGCACAAGTAATTTCTGTCCTACAAAGGCTCCCCTCAGAGACTGCAATATGATGAAGCGTGGCTCACTTCAGTGTATGAGCCTTGCTTCATTTTTATATTGAACCTGTAAGCACAATGCTGAAAAAGAAATTTCTATTGATTTTAACTCAAAAATGTATACATGTACACATTTGCTAGGAAAAAATCTGTTAAAAAGTAGCACAAAATGATACAAAGATAATACAGCAGAACTAATTTCACTCTCCACAGAAACCCAAGGTTAAGGTAGCATGAGAAAACACCTCTTGTCATTTGCCACATTAGTACATTAAAAATGAAGTCAGGCCAGGTGTGACTGAATGCAGGAAAAAGTAATAGACAGGAGTCTACACTCATTAATTATATCATCTAAAAGTCTTCTTGGATAGCAACGTATCATTCAAGTTCACTGATAAAAATGTGCTACCTTTGCAGAATGCTGGGTGTAAGGCAAGTGCTAAATTACATGCTACCGCCTTATTCGCGATGCGCTGGTATTTCAGAAACCAGACCTTTAGGGAAATTCCATGTAGATGAGGATATGTGAAATCCTCAAGATGGGATTAGTGTCTCTCAAGAAAAGGGCAAGTTTTCCCTCCCCTTCTCATCCTTTCTCTCTGCCTTGTGAGACTACAATGAAAAGTTGCCATTAGATAGTCTGGCCTGACCAGTCACCAGATTTTTAACCACCTCAGCCACTAAATCTGCCATTTCCTGGATCATAGACATCTCAGCCTCCAAAACTCTAAGGAATAACTGTATTACTACACTGTCTTATGTCTAAGACACATAGCTTATGTATTTTGTTACAGTGACCAGATAGGACTAAGACAAGGCTAAGAATATGATTAAGAGATTGTGTGTGTGTGTAATATTATATATGTATATACATATATATAAAATCTTATATGTATATATAATCTTAAAACTGCCATAAAAATAAAATCAGGTTAAGAAAAGACCTCCTAGCAAACTGGAAAAGAAAAATAACTTCCTTAACTTATAGAAGATATTTCTGAGAGACTGGAAAGATACCCCAGCAGGTAAAAATCCCAGAAGTTTCATGGTAAATAAACTAAACCAACTTCAATGGATTTCTCTATAACCTCTGCATACACACTGTGACTGTGCTATCCACCCCCAAACACACAAAATAAATAAATGAAAATTGTGCTTACTAGAAGACACCTATAGAAATAAATGTTCATTTCCTATCTAATGACAAAATAATGGCATTCTTTTTCAAGGTAATATCCAATAATATTTCACTGACATACCTAGGGAATTTGTAAGGAAAGAAAAATAAATAAAATTTATCCAGGTTGAAATTGGAAAAATTATTATTCACAGGTGATAAGAATTTGTGTGAAGAAACTTTTAATATTGACTGTTTTAGATATGCATTTTATAAGACTGATGAATTCTAAACTAATATAAAACAATAAATAGTACTTATATTGTAACAGCAAACAGTAATTCTTTTATACGGAATTGCTAAAAAATCCACAAATATAAGATGTCTAAATAAAAAGATGATCCTATAGAGTTGTAACATATCAATGTTTTACAGAAAATGATTGGAATGCTTACCAAGTAGAAGAGATTAAGGATGAATCAGAAAGCATACTAATATAATAATGCCAAATCTTTCCTGATTGATCCAGAAATCCAAGAAGTCCACTCAAAACTCAGCAAATGTCATTGTCCTCATTTTTTTATGCAATATGATAGTGTCCTTTGGAAAGATATTTGAAAACAATATATCTTATGAATCATCAATTCCGTATATTAGAATACCCTAGAAAAACTCTATAATACCATGTACATGCAAGCTCAGAGTAATTGTTCAAGCATGATGATAGTACTTCTGCTCAGAGTAGCAGGAATTTTCATATTGGTTTTCTATTGCTGTCATAACCTGATGTGGGATTCCCTCTGTATGCTGTGAAAACCATTGGTTAATAAAGAAGCACTTGGTTAGTCCTTGAACTCTCTTCTATAACTTCACTCTTCCACGTATCCCTACTTTTATGTAAAGTCAATTGCTATTAAAAATCTCTTGTTTACATGATACACAATAGTAATAAACTTCTCTAAATGAACTCTTGATTGGTATAGTCCATAAAATCTAAACAGACAATTATGTAGTAGCATATTCTATACATATATGATATCATAGGTGAGTCAGTTGGATATACAGGTAATAATTTCAGTTAATGGAATGCATAGTTGTTGTCTTGAGGCTGTTACAAATCTTTAGTCTTATGCAGAGTAAAAGTTCTTCACCTGTCTTTTGATAATCCCTTGAAACACACTATAGGATGATTAGTGGTAGACCCTGGGTCTAGCTTCCATATCTCAATCCAAGGAGACAAGCTCTCTGTCAGATATGATTTTCTTTACGGGCAAGAAGAAGAAAAAAAATGCACCTCAATAGTTTTTATGCCAAGTCTTCTCTGGAAACACAGAGTGGTATCACTGCTGTGTTTCTCATTCATTGAGCTCTCTCTAGTGTCTGACAGTGTACTGAAAATCATTTCATTTAATCTCACAAAAAAATGTCTAACAGAACAATGGCTTCACTTTTTACATATGTTACTGGTGCTTTAAGAGTTTGAGTGGCTTCCTACAATCCACATGTGAGTGAGTGCGGATCTGGGCAAGAAGCCCAGTTCTGTCTGAATCTGATGCCTGCATCAAGTTACCATGGGATCCAAAGTTAAAAACAAAACTGAACAAATCAACAACATCCATAAAACATATTTAAGAAAAGAATAGTGTTCTGTGGCATCTGACATTTCCTGTTTGGGCAACAATTAACCTTCTTACTCAGTTCAAGCAATTGAGCTCCTACCCTGATGAAAAAATTCATGAAACGTTAAGACAGGTCACAGAGACCATGGAGGGTCAAACAGTAAAATGATGGTACTGATTCTCAACAGACTGAGCCTCAAGCTCTGGAGTCAGGTGATCTGAGATAACATGATAACTGCACAAATTAATAAGGAAGAAAAAAACTTTGATATCTCTGATAGATAATTCTGTTATTACAACTGCAAAATCTGAACTAAATTGATTTAAAATATAAATTTCTATTATTTAATAATTTTTCTCACTACTTACCAGGAGAAACAATGCTTTCCTGAATAATATATCTACTTTTTATTATTCACTTCAAATTCTCTAGACTCCTATAACAAAAATGATTTGTGTAATTCAGCTCAGATTAACTTCTTAAAGAAGTTCAGATATAAGGCCAGGTGTGGTAGTACACACCTGTAATCCTGGCACTCAAGAAGCTGAAGCAAGAGATTCTCAAGCTCAAAGATAGCCTTGGCTCTTAAAGAAGTTCAAGGACATTTTGAGCAATATAGCAAGACCCTAACCCTAATTGCTATGGTATATTTCAGTAGAGAATTCTTGCCTACCAAGATTGGGTCCTAGATTCAACTCTTGACACTGAAGGGAAAAAAGTGAAAAACAACAGCAACAACAAAAACTTTAAATCCACTTTGGACAAAATTACAGAACTCCTATTTATTATTTGGTCACAATAAAAGGCTCCAACAAAACAATTTCAGGATCCACATTGGACCTGGGTCTTAGAAAATAATGGGACATGGTAAGCAAAAGAATGAAAAGTCTAGTCAAAGCTAAACTAAAGCAAAAACCAAAAAATATTTATTAAACCAAAAGCTAATTATACCTAGGTACATTGGAAAGACCACAAGAAGGTTAAGTGTAATGCATGCATTTGGGTGAAAGGGGTATTAGCCATGATTTCAAGCTCACTATAAGGCACTATACCTCTTCAAAAGCAGCAGAGCTGGTAACTGGCAGGGATCCAAGGACAAAGTAACCACTCAGACCTGCAGGGTAGGTGTGTAGAAACGTTGCCATTTCCATGAACGAATTACGGTAGAGCAGAAGGTAAGCAGAAGCACTTTGGTATACGCAAGCTCTGCTCATGGCCTCACATTTCATTGCTTAGGGTATTTGTTATGTTGAATTACATCCAAGCTCCATTTTTCTGGTAGGGCCTGAGGATTCTACAGTGAGCTAAAATAATAATGCCAAGAGATTCTAACAGAGAAGCATTACCATTTTAGAGATGTCCCAAAGTTGAATATAAAAATCCCTATCATCTCCTCCCAGCCTCCCATTTCCCTCCCCCTCCTCCCACCCTTCTCCCCCTCCCCCCACTCATCTCCCCCTCCCTCTCCAGTCCAAAGAGCAGTCAGGGTTCCCTGCCCTGTGTTAAGTCAATAAAAAAAAAAAAAAGTTACCTCAAAAAAAAAAAGAAAGAAAAAAAATCCCTATCATTGCAAAGTTTTCTAAGAGAAACTGAATCTAAATATTGAATTATTTTCTAAATTAAAGTCAAAACTCAATATAGCTTGCATTTGTAACTTACCACTTAATCATTATATATCACCCTAAACAGCTGACTCTACCTGGCCCTGTAGAGTAGAGGTAGTAGCTTTAATCTGCTAAAGCCTTGACTGACTCACAGCAATCAGCACTGTCTTTAGTGATTATTGCTGAATTATTTAACAATAAGTTTCCTTTGAGCATTACTATAAAGAATTTAAACTACTGTGTGTCAAGTAACAAGATGTTCATGGCCCTATCCTTACATCATTCAACTATATAAACCAACCTAATTCCTGCCCACAAATTTATTATTAGGAGTAGGTATGAATGTCGTTGGAGTCAGTTTACATCTATTCTTTTTTTTTTAAATCTAGTGCTATGAACATGAACCCAAATGGGAGATGTAACCCATATCTCAATTATAATTAACCTGTTTGCCTTGTCATTTTTAGAGTTTTGGAAGTTGCTTACAATGCACTTCCTGTTTACTTAGGTAATATTTTATCCTTCTTGAGTCTTTGATGGAGTTGAAGAATTTATAGTTATAGTTTTCCTTAGATATGATAAAAGATAAAGAATACATAAGTATTTTAATAGTAATTCTTACTTGATACCTGTTTTGTTATGTGTAATTTTACTATGTTAAAATTAAAGCCTTCCTTTTTGTTTTTTAACAGAAAAGGGGAAATGGTGTGGAAGGTCTTTCTGTCTACATGTTGCTTTTAATGGTTAAAGAATAAAGAAACTGGCTTGACCTGATAGAGGAGAATAGAAGTAGGCGAGGGAAAACTAAACTGAATGCTGGGAGAAAAAGATAGAGTGAGAGAGAAGCCATGTAGCCCCACTGAAGACAGACACCAGAACTTTAGCTAGTATGCCACAGCTACATGGTAATACGCAGATTAATAGGAAAGGGTTAAATTAATATGTAAGAGTTAGCCAATGAGAAGCTAGAGCTGATGAGCCAAGCAGTGATTTAAGTAATATAGTTTCTGTGTGATTATTTGGGGGATGAACAGCCAGGAAACAAACAAGCAGCCTCCTCCAATATGACAACACCAAAGACAGCACAATTTCTACCCAGGGCAAAATGCTTTTCCTCCAATGCTTCCATATGTAAATTTCACACAGCTCATAACATGTATGGTTTTCCAATCTCAAAACTATAAAGACTAACCAACCTATATGTAGCTCTAATTGCCCTTATTTCAAGAGTACATCTTTTGTGGGGTCAATCTGGCTTTTATTATTGTTGACCCTCTAGTTCTTATCTTCCTCATCTCCTGAAGGCGAATTTAATTAATCCAGGCCAGTGGGTACAAGAAGACAATTTTAATATAAAAGCACACTCACACACCCGG
>NC_022009.1:469254-525993 GCF_000317375.1 Microtus ochrogaster | reverse complement strand
ACCGTAAACCGGAAACAGGAAGGGCTCCAGTCTCCCGTTCCAATTCATTAGTAAAAACATTCGCCCGAGGCTGTCCCGCCCCAAAAGGCGGGGTCTCTCTACAATCTCCCCTTGGAAACGTTCATTAATGTCTAATGGACCAGTGGAGTTCCCTATCCCCCACAGTGATAGGGTCCTCTCCAGCACTTTTCTGAACTTTGGTAACTTTGTTTCTCCATTTCCTAAGCATACTATTGCTATTTCATTATAACCACAAGGCAACAGCTTCCAAAACCCTGCACAATCTGGCATTGGCCCACATTAGCAACCTAATCACTTTCCATATTCACTGAAGCCTACCCTTCCTTTATGTCTGCCATTCAACAGACAAACCATTCCATTTCTAAGTCTTTGTTCTTGCTGCTGCTTCTGTCAGGATGCTGTTTCCGAGGATTGTGTTTGCTTGTTGCACAATTAGTTGATACTATACAAGTTTCAACTCAACCTCCTCAAGAGAAACCTTTCTGTACTATATTGCCGTGTTCTTTAATATCATCAAATGCACTACTTCATACACACACACACACACACACACACACACACAAATATGGGCCATTGTAACCTAGATGCAAAAATTCTGAATTATTCAGTGCTTCAAACAGTGCCTGGAAACTAATGAGTGCTCGTTAAATATTTCTGAACTGACAGATCTGGGGAAATCTGTCAGTCTGAAAAGCATACCTAAAATCTATTAGAACATCACCCAAATTTTGAAAATGTGTGTCAGATTTTGTGTTCAAAACCATTTTCAATTCTGAACTTTTTCTTTGTTTCCGATTTTATCATCCAATTCTAGGGAACTGGTATGATTTCTCTCAATAATCTCTAATAGCTATCTTGAAAGCCTAGTGATGTCTTTACATTAGAAAATTTATTATCAGTATGTTTCATATATATTCAAAAATACTCATGCATTTTTTGTTCTTTCCTGTCTGTAAGAGCTAATATTGACAGTCAACTTGAGAATCATCCATGAGATAAACCTTTGGGCATCCCTGTGAGGGCTTTTTTTGATTAGGTTAATTGAAATAGGAAGACTTACCCTAAATGTGGGCACTGACCTAGATTTAGGAGATCTTGGGAAAGTGCTTCACCTTCAAGTATTGTTGCTGAACTCATTTACACTGCTACTTATTGCATCCTTTGCTGACATCACAACACAAATTCTTCTATCTTCTGATGTATATTAAAGACGAGTGGAAATCTGCTGAGATTTCAGCACCAGACTGGAACTGTTGAGACATGTAACCTTGTATTTACTAAGTTCTCAATCTCTGCAGTATAAGGACAGCCATTGGTACATTATCCAGACTGTGTCTTATATAAGCCAATCTAAAAACTTCCCCTTCGATGTATTTATTTTATCTGTTCTGTTCCTCTCAGAATCCCTGACAGATCTTTCCTCTTTCAATTTGTTTCTTACTACAAGTATATGTTCTCCAGATCACCTTTTCTAAAAGTGATTCTTTGTCATCATGTTTCAAGCATCATTATACTCCACTCTTGCCTGCTATACTCTTCCTAATTTCTGACACCTGGGAGCTATAGGAAATAAGAAAACAAGTGATACATGACAATAATCCCTTCACTCAGGAGGAAAAGGCAAAAGGATCTTAAGTTCAAGGCTAGTGTGGACTGTGTAGTGAGTTCTGGCTGGCCTGGTCCACACATCAAGACCTTGTTTCAAGCACAATGACAAAAGAGAGTAAATGTGGAGGGCAATGTATTTCTCACTATGCTCCCACTTCAGTCCCCTCCCTGCCAGAGCACAGAAGGCTAAGATAAGAGCTCCATTACACCCTCACCATGTACTTTGTTTCTCCAGCTCCTACTGGCCACACTCATTTCACCGCACTTGACACGTGTAACCAGACACCTTGGAAAGCTAAAACCACATTAGCTTTTAAAATTACACTCCTTAGGGGGTGTGAAGGAGGGACTCTTAAAAGAAATCCTGAACTAGCTCAGAATTGAGAATAACAAAGGGTTATCTATTTAGGCATAGACTCACAGATCACAATCCTCTGCTGGAATGGGGAACAGCAACCAAATCCCACAGCCAGAAAAGAGGCCTGACTCGTGCCTTACATTGGCATAAATAGTATAAGAGGCCACGCCCAAGTGGGCTGGTAACTTAAAGGCTACTGGTAGGAATTCCTACAGCAGGGGTGTTTTTCATTTTTAGAGGAGTAGGGGAAGGCTCTTCTAATGATGAAAAAACTATTATATAGAAACAAGATCACATTGTTCATTCTTGTACATTTGTTAAGTGAAATTTGTTATTTAAAATAAAGTTATTCCACCATTTTCTTTCCTTTTATGTAGCTCTTGTGTGCTCTCTTTTCATGGTTCTTTTAGAAAATGTATAAAGAAAAAATCCTTCTTCAGTGCCAGTGAGATATGTGAGCAAGCTGGGGTGCTTGCCAACAAGACTGAGAACCTGAATTTGACCTCTGGGATTCACTAGGTGGAAGAAAACTGGTTCCCTCCAGCTGTACATGGATACATGCATCATGGTACTTGTACATAAATAAGTTAAAATAAATAAATAAATGTAATGAATTTTTAAGGAACACTCCATAAGAAGTATGCAAAGGCTTCAGATTTAGATACATTTGCATTTTATGATGCTCACTCCTTCTGAACAAATGGCAGTAGACAGAGGGTCACTGAAGATCAGAGACAACACAGACTGTGCAGCTTCTAATTCTGGCAGACAGCTACAGCCAGAAGTTTGCAAAGAAATGTGAATTGGGATTTTGCAGAGGCAGTAGCACTCACTGTGCTCAACACAGTGGTGTCAAAATAGCCAAGATGTGGAAACAAGCTCCATGTCTATGAACAAATGAACGGATACAGAAAGAGTGATATATAAACATACAATAGAATCCTCCTCACACGTCAGAAGGAAGGGCATGCTGTGATTCGGAGCAACAGCCAAGAATAGTGAGGACAAGTAGCTTAGCCAGCTATAGGATACAGACGTTGCCTGATTCCCACTACATGAAGAATCCAACATAATCTCAGGAAATCAGAACCAACTGCTGGTCTCCACGGACTGGGGAGGGAGAGAAATGAGGAGTTGTTCACTGATGGCTGCAAAATTTTCTGTGTGTGTTGTGGTGCATGAGAGAGCCACTGTGTAGTGTGGAAAGTCCTTCATATTAGCTCAGTGAGCAGAAGATTACTGAGGCCCTGTCTCATGTTGCATGATTTTAACACAATCAGTTCTAGGGTTTTATATATATTTGGCCTATGTATCAGCAGTGAGGGGGCTTTTATTTTATTCTTTTCCTTTTCGTTTAAGGGCACTGTCTACTTTGGCAGAAGAGTGTGGCCAATTTACATTTTTCTAGTTATGTAAGATGTTATGTGTGGAAACTTGACTTAAAAAGCTCTATTTCGCTTCGGTGATATTTTAGCTTCTTTCTCAAACATGGTATGGTGCCTTGGGAAATTGCTACTTGGTTATCTTGTCTTGTCCATAACTCTGGCTCAGGCTTTGCCACGATGTCCATGAAGTCTACCTCCACCAGAATTTGTATCCAGTGTGCTGGTACCCTTGGACTTACTGTACATTGTCAGCTGAACCTTATGCTGTGTTTTCTGCTTTGGTAACCCCATGCTCAAAAGACACTTTAGGCCTATTTGGTACATCTAGCATAAAGTTGGGGAGAGTTAGATCAATATCAAGGAACTTCACAGGAGAGAGGATCCTGGAAAATACAAACAAGAGGGCGGAATGTAGCCTCAACTGAAAGAAAATCCAGAAGGGTTTGGCTCTATAAAGCACGAGAACAGAAACACCTGGTGAAGAAGGGTTGGATGGAGGATGGTGATTAGCAGTCACTGAGTTAGGCAAAATTTTAATATGCCTCCATTCCTAGAATAAACCATAGTGAATCCTGGTCCTAAATGGATTCAATTGGTTAAAAATAATGTTAAAAAATAACAAAAAAGTAATGTTAA
This sequence comes from Microtus ochrogaster, assembly GCF_000317375.1. NCBI lineage: Eukaryota > Metazoa > Chordata > Mammalia > Rodentia > Cricetidae > Microtus > Microtus ochrogaster. The sequence goes on along the minus strand of NC_022009.1, from coordinate 521,985 downwards.
TCATCAAATTGATACAAGTAGTAAGTGCTATCAGTAGCTAGATAAATGTCGAAAGGGCGGTGGGATGAGTTTCATCTGGCTAGCACAGAAAAGCTAGTCTGTGTCAGTCCTGAAGCTTCCATGTCCGTATCTGTGAATGGACTCATATGCTGACTGTACCACAGAGAAAATATAGGACCAGGATTCACTATCGTGAGCTGTGTAGGAAATTCAAGGCCATCCTGTGTTACATGGAGATAAACTGACTCTAGCCCTCTTCCAAATCAGAAATAAAGACAGCTCAGAAGAGCAAGTAGGAAAACAAAACAAACAAACTAAAACTCTACAGTTTATTCTTGCTTCTCTGTTGCATTATATTAATACAAAGGAAACTTGTATTTTAGAGCTCTTTTTCATAAACTATACCCATTTTTAATAATTCATATCTTACAGTAGCTATTTCATTTTTTAAGAAACAAAAATTGTATACTCAAATAACACAGAGTTTTCCCACCAAGTACACAGTTCTACTAATCCCAGACTATAATTGAAGAACTATCTTAGCTTTTGTATTATAGTAACTGTCAGCGCTAAGAAAATGGCTCAGTCATTAAGAGCACTGGTCATTCTTCCAGATATCCTGAGATCCATTTAAAAAGCCATGAGTCCAATATGGCAGCTCACAACTATCTATAACTGCAGTCCCATAGGATTCTATGTCCTCTTCTGTTGTGCATATATACATATGAACAAAACACCCATGTACAAGAAATGCATAAATAAGTAAATACCTATAACATAGCAGTTCCTCAGTTATTATTAGTTTCAGTCCTAATGGGATTAAATGTAATTGCATATATACCTGAAGCATATTTTAGCTTAATTCTTTAGAGTATAAGATTATATATAATTATTGAAATTTACATTTCAAAATTTATTGTACCTAGTTAAACTGATGATGGATGATAGATATATTTATTTGTTGTAACAATATGATTATTATAAACTATATTGTTTTGCTAAAATGACTAAATTGGCAAAATTTTTAAGATGCCAATGACAGAACTCATCCTAAGCTGATCTTGTTAATAAAGTTCTCTTTGTGACTCTGATTAGGGATCTTGAGGCGTGGACATCATTTTCCCCACCAACTCTAGAAGAGAAATTTCTTTCTTCTGTACCATAAGCCTTAAAATGGTAGTCTTAACTTGCTAGAAAGCATCCCCCATGGTCTTGCAAGAGTCTGGTCCAGATTGGCCATGTATGATAGGACAACCTTGTGTACCTGTTAGCTGTAGTAATAAATGAAACAAAAAGTAGCAAACACACATTCTCTCCTCAGTAGACATAAAACTAGTGATGCCTCCTTATTGTCCCATACAACATAAAAGATAATAAATTCAAACAGTTTAGCGACTATCTATTATGATTTGCATGAGCTTCAGAGACCAGGACACGTGTATAAACTTGAAAAGCAACAAAGGGAAACACTGAGAATGTTTCCTCTTGAAAACCATGTATATCTTCCTTATTGTCTGTTCCCAAGTACAAAAGTAAATTGAACTAAAAGCTGCTTAAGTCAAGTCCTATCTATGCACTGTGTTTAATTCTCAGACAAGAAGCCAATGACCTGCTTGGATTGCTCTTGGGAGAATCAACAGGACTGGAATCTGAAGAACAGGGAAGGACAGATATAACAAGGAAAACGCCAAGTTCCTGGTATATTCTGCTGCCATGGAGATTGTTGTAATGTATAGTTGCTTTAAAGAGGGGACTGTGAAGACAATTTCTCCAGTTCTGACAAATCTTATAAACTATCACCTATCAACTCAAATTTATCTGGATGTTAGTTTTCTCAAAGGAGACTCAGGGCCTTTGGTTGAACACTGACACTAAGACTAACATGTTATAAAGGCTCAGATCAAGGTCTAGGTATAAACTTACTGTGCACATGACAAAGACCTTTCAATAATATTGTTCAACTCTAATCAAATTTATAGAAATTACTATGGACTTAGGAAGCTAGAAAGCAGGCCTTCTGACCACAGGCATTGTGCCCTTCAATTTCTGTCTCTCTTATTAGAGGCCCCCAGATGGGAATTCTTAGAAACAATGGTCACTTCCTTTCCTTCTACTATGATAGCTTCTATTGTCTCTGTCCAGTTGGAACTAGCATACAAATCAAAGCTCAGTTGGCTTAGGTGATGTAATCATTTATCAATGCATTAATGAAAGATCTCTTGATAAGTCATCACTTCAAGATGACTTGATAAGCTCATATCACACTTTTGTCACTGCTGGTAGATCTTATTCTACATGTGGTGGCTTCTTCTCCATCATGAGTAAAGGAACAGTTCCAGAGAGAGCCTCCCCCGAGTAAAAGGTAGTATTTGTTTATTATCTTCATAAAAAGATAAAGCCCAAGTTTATGGGAAGGACTTAATTGGCTGGAATAGTCCACTTGATGTTTGGTGTGGAACCTAGTACTGGAGACTTTGGATAAATTCCATGAGAGATTACAAAGGAAGAAAGACATGTGACTGTAAGGTCAAAGAAACACATGGAAGTAGCTGAGAGAATTTCTGCATACTCTTGTCAAGGTGAAGGGGTTTATGTTGTGCATTTGAGCTGCATGGCCCTGCTCCACTGCCTATTTTATGGATCCCAGACTCAAGGTACTACACTGCTTTGTTTCTTCTATCTGTAAGGGCCTCCATATTAATGGAATACTATTTACTAGATTCTCTTCCTAAGCTACAGTGATATCAGGGATATTAATGAGCAAATAGAAAACCAGATGGTGAGCTCTACAAATTTCCTAGGACTTCTTGTATGAAGACATTTTGAGAACTTGACAAAGAGGAGTTTGAGACCACCTTTGGGTCTAAGATGGCAGTTCTCGACATGTGGGTTACAATCCCTTTGGGGGTCAAACAACCCTTTCACAGGCATCACAGAGCAGATATTTGCAATACAATTCATAATAGTAGCAACATTATACTTATGAAGTAACAATGAAAATCATTTCATGGTTGGAGTCACCACAACATATGAAACTGTATTGTACTTGGTGTGACTATATGATTATTATAAAATATGTTGCTTTGCTAAGAAGACTAAAGGATATTAAATGGTCACATCATTACAAAGGTTGAGAACCACTGGTCTAAGATAGAGTAGCTTTATCCAATGTTAGCAAATAATTTTATACTTCAATATGTGGAATGGAGGTAAGTAATATTATAGAAATTAATCAATGTAACAAAAGAATATTAATCATGAATTTATCTGGAAATAATTGAGAAATATAAATTATTATTCTTAATAGATAGACCCAAAAGTACTATATAATATAAGTTTAAAGGGACTCAATCTAAACATACAATGATAAAGTTAAGATTAGCAAAATGAAGGGATCGAGACCCTACACACCACTGTGAAATCCATATATCACACCTGCTCTAGCTTCAATTCTAGTCCTTCAATCTGGATCAGTTTTAATCTGTCTACTTCCTACTATTTAGCAGAGAACAGTAAATAAATTTGATTGTCAAAATTGTCTGTATATGTGTAGATAAATGTGTGTGTTAGTGTCCTATTTTGTTAGTTGTTTACTTATTAAAGTTATACATTTGTTGAATATTAATTGTATGAGCACTATATCATTTGACATTTTTAAGTGTATTCTAATCTGAAACATTCCTCATATAGTACAGATTTCTCTCTTTTGTCAAATTATTTAAAACATAGAGACTAGGCAATAGCTAATAATTAAAAAATGTTAAAAGAAAAAGAAGAGAATTGAATAAATCTATTTTTTAACTTTTTAATATAATATTTTATTAATCCTTTGTAGAGGTCATACATATATAAAGTATATTTCCATAATAACCCTACTTTACAACCTTCCGCCAATGTCCTGCTGAGTCAACCAACCCCTCTCTCTCCCCCAACTTCATGTCCTTTATCATAATCATCATCATCATCATATTGTCATCATCATCATCATTTCATTATTCCAAGTCTAATTAGTACTGATCATATGCGCATGGGCATGGGCCATCCACTGGGGCCTGCACAACACACCAGCAGCCACATCCTCAAAGAAAAATTGCTCTTCTTCCCTCGTCAACCATGAATTGCCAATACTTCTTTTCCTAGGAGTGGAGCCTCAGGAGCTGCTCCCAATGCATACTTATAAATTTGTCTGTCTCCCCCGCTTACCTAAGTTCTGCCCTATCAACTAGGCCAAGGCAGTTTCCTTATTCATTAAAAGCAACACAGACAGAGGAGCTCCTACACCACTAAAGGCAGTGAAGTTACTGCGAGTTGGTGTGTTCAAGAGCCATGCCATATCTTGAAGCAGCACTGCATGGCTTTCCTCTCCATCCTCCCACTCATGTTTCCTCACTGCTCCCACTTCTGAGATGTAGGTAAAACTGATAAAAATGACCCATCTGTTCTAAAACACTCATACTCATTTATTCTCGATGCTTTGACCAGTTATGAGTCTCCACACTAACCATGACCCACTACAAAAAGAAGCTTCTCTAGACAAAGTAGTGAGTATAAACCTAAATACTTAGATGCCAATTTGACAATATGAGCATTTAGTGAAACAGCAAGCTCCCCGAGGCCTATTATTCTCCCAGTCAGGACAGCAGAATACAGGTAACATGAAATAACAAGGGGGAGATACTAAGGGTGAAATTATAAACTTAAATTTTAAAATATCTATTAATATGATGAGTATCATATGTGACCTCCTCTGTGAAGTAAATTTAATAAAGGGTAAAGTAATTTTCACATTGATTTTTTAACCTATCAATAAATTCATAAGAGCTTGGGAACATTAACCTAGCTTAATAGATTAAATAAGATCAAAATTTTAAAAGAATAAAAATATTAATAATACTTATGATGTAAAATATAAATGGGAAATCACTTAATGTCAGGAATTTTTCTAAGCAAGCAAAATACTTTATGAAATTACAAAAACTTGAAATGCCACTAGCACAATGTAAAATTCTTAAGGCTTTAAAGTGAATGCTTAAAATGCACATCAAGTTGTCTCTTTCTCGGTGCATAACCCATGAAGCGGTTTTTACTTTCTGTACTCTGCACTGTTAACAATGCATATACTGTTCTGCAATAAATTATGTCTGCTAGAAAGAGCTGCCAATCCATTAGTTGATGATCAGGCAGATAGAGAGGCTTTCCATATTTAGTGTTTCCAAGGAAACCCTTCTCTCAGGATACACTCATTCAACATGTGAACTTGATGGTATTGTATTCGCTGTGTGTGCTCATGAGGGGAAAAGTAAAGGAGAGAGATAAACGTGAGACTGTATTGGGTCCAGGGCAATGAAGAATATTGAAGGAATTGCTTACCAGCATTGATTTGACTGAACACAAGCGAGATGATGTCTGAATGAGGGAAAAGGAGAAAGCGGGGAAAAGTAAGCAGGCTCCAGGAAGCTTGGTAGGCGAAATATTTCAGGAAGGAATGTCATGGTGGACAACACTGGAATGCCAATGCACGAGAGCTAAGACGAGAAAGCAAAATAACAGAAATAGCAGCTGCAATCAAAGAAGAGCAGGCAATGGACTTTGGAAAATACACACCTGATAATATGAGCTAATCAATATTTATTTATATCAATGCTCTATGATCAATGTGGTAAATTTCTAAAATTGATGATACACAAATGAATCCATCAAATCTGTGATTGCAACATCTACCTTCTGTGGTACCCTTGAAAAGCTTTCGGTATTATTCTTCTTTTGTACAAATATGAGGATTTCCAAAATTCTAAGTTATGCATAATCATGGAAATATTACCTGAGTGCAGAAGGAGGGCAACACTTGTTGGCTCCCAGCCACCCATCTAGCCCTGAGGTTTTGTAGTTTTTGTTTTGTTGTTTTGTTTTGCTTTATTAGAAGATTTAAATTACTGCTTCTATCTCACTGGAGACAATGGGTCTTTTTTAATTGATAATTTATTATTTATTTGACTTTAATAAGTCATTTGTATCAAGAAAAATATCCATGCTTTTTTAGTGTTCCAGTCTGATGGAGTATGATAAGGCAGTGGGGTGCCTGATTCTCATTCTGGTAAGGGCAAGGTTGGTTTCTTGAAGAAAATGTTTCTAGGGATCCACAGCTGGTTCAAAGGAATGGAAATGGTCTATAAAGGAATTCTGAGATGGTCATTGACCCATAAATATATCTTAATTAAAAAGTCCTATTAATAAAGCACATGCCAAAGTTTTAAATGAAAAATATGAGACATGATATCACTGTGTATCCCTGATTGGCCTGGATCTGCTGTGTAGACAAGGTTGGCATTGAGTTCACAGAGATCTATCTGTCTCTGCCTTCCCAGTGTTGAGATTAAAGTTGTGAGCTATCACAGTCTACTTAAGTGAAATTTTTACTTCATTTTAACAAGTAAACAAATACTTTTACAAGTCCTTAACTCAGTGTTACAAATAGGGCAGCTAATAAGTAGCAGTTCTGAGAACATCCTTTTCTCTCTGGCCAGTGTTTGATTGCTGATTTGAAGACACTAACTAACACCTAGGCCTGAACCATTGTTTATGCATTTAACAGTTGGTATTCAGTTCTTCTGGATTTCAATGTCATGGGATACAAAAAAAATCATGGAATTTTGTAACCTTTATCAGGCATTTTGAAACTTTAGGCCTGTGATTTAATAGAATCTGCACATAAATGGTAGATGAAGTACAAAATGATGCCCTGAGGGAGTATTATGAACTGCAGAGATTTTATTTTATAGAACAAAGTATTATTGTAATCCAAGTAAGATACTTTATTCAAGTTTTCTTCTTTATCCATTGTGCATGCTATCCAAACTCATATAAGCAGAGGAGCATCAATAAATAAATAGATAAATAGAAAATGAAGACTTTAAAGTTCATACAGGGTACAACAGTGTGTAGTTTTATTGTGTACTGTCTGTCTGTTCATTTTGTTTTAGAGGGTTTGGGGGTATGGGGAGGATATATCCATCTTATAACATGCTTCTGGAACATTTTTCAAAAGCTGGCTGTAATATATTCTTGTTTCATGACTTTAGAGTTAGTGTGCTAATCTTATATGCCTACTTTTTACACTGCTCCTTTACTTCCTTCAGCACTTAGCTTTGTATTAAATTTTAGAAAGGGTGGCTCTTCCATCTTTGTTCTTTATCATAATCTAGAAATTCTGTAGGTCACTTTGAAAACAGCAATTTTATTTCATTTTTATTTTAGTGTGTGTGTGTGTGTGTGTGTGTGTGTGTGTGTGTGTGTGTGTGTGTTGTTATGTGATGTGATGTATAGGAGTCAGGGGACAACCTGTAGAGCCAGTTCTTTCCCACTATCGCATGTGTTTCAAAGATGAATCTCAAGCTAAAACTGCTGGGTTTGACAGCAACTCCTTTACTTGTTAATCCATCTCACCAGCTCATATTTCTGTGTTAACCTTAAAGTCAGATTGACAATTTCTACGAAATATCCAAGATTTTGATGAATATTATGAAAAATATGTAAAGCAATATTTGAACATTTCTCCAAAAATTCATATAGAATTTCGTTAGGAATTTTAAATGTAATGTAAATTCAGAGGTGGTGGAGAAATACAAGTGATTAGGTCATGATGGCTCCTTCCTGAGTGTAGGATCTCACACAGCACCAGGTCCCTTCTGTTCACCTCCTGACTTCTGCTATGAAAGAATATAGCATTTACTATGTTCAGGTATGATCGCGCTTTGGGCTGACGAGGGAGGGGGACTTTATTGGGGGAGGGGGAGGGAAATGGGAGGCGGTGGCAGGGAAGAGGCAGAAATCTTTAATAAATAAATAAATTTTTAAAAAAAAAAACCTGCCATTTATGCCTTTACCAGTCATCGAATGCAGACACTTTGCTCTTGAACGTCTCAACCTCCAGCACTGTGAGAAACAAGGGTCTGTTCTTCATAAATTATGCAGTCTCAGATAATCTGCTAAAACAGCACAAGTGGATTAAACATTGACCATTCCTGACTTGATAACAACTCTTTCACTTCATTATTTGGGCCTTGTTTATCAATTTCCTCTAATAATGTTAAATAGTTTCAAATAGAAACATCTTAAATTCTCTTGTTGAACTTATTTCAACTTTACTATCTCTGATGGCATTCCATTTTGTTTTTTAATATTAAAGTGAAACTTACTACGTTGACTTTCATGATAGTCTGTGTAGTGCAACACTGGCTGAATCATACTCTGACAGTATTTTAAACAGAATCACTTGTTGGTATTGTTTCTCATTTAATTTCATGATAGTTTTAAGTGAAGCTTTAGAGAATGATGGTGAGTGAATGGCTTTGGAGAAGAGCAGCTGTCCTCATAACTCCAGATTCAAATTCACATTTTTACATTTGGTACCAGGGAGAACAAGGCACAAAGAAAAGGGTGTTGTTAGCAATTGGGTGCACATTTAAAACACCTATATATTTATTTATTATTTACTTAAATCAGACAGCAAGATAAGAAGCAAGGGACAGTAGTAGCTAATTACATGATGAAGAAGAGCTGTTTCATTCAGCATTATGAGCTCTGCTCACCTTTGAGGAACAGCATTTGACTTTGGTCATCATATTCAAACAAAAAACATTTGGAAACACAAATATAAAGAGAAGTTAAGTCTGAGTGATGTCACCCTACACTCTCAGTTCCATACCCACACATCACTTGTGTCTATCAGTCTAAGGACAGGGTGTTTCTTCTGTCAATTTCAGGCTCTATACCTCCACTTTCTTTTTGTTCCCTAGTTGTGTTCAGTGTCATGTCAAAGTTCTGTATGATGTAATCCACCCAGAAATGAGAGCTTTAAGTCAAGAGTTAGTTCTGTGAGTGATACCAGCTGCACAATCTTATTTTGTGTCCTTTTTTCTCATAACTGTCCATAAGCTCTTATGATTACTAAAAATGACAGAGAAAGTCAAATCACAATACAGAGATTTCGGCAAACTAAAACTCTGCTCCAGAAGACCTTCTAATCACAACATCACAAGGAGTGAGGGGGGAAGTTAGGATCTGAATTGCTCTAAATCCAGCAGCAGTTTGAACATATTTATAAACAACTTTAAAAAGGATCCTTCCATATTTTTTCAAACCATTTTACCTAAATTAACCAAAGAAACAAAGAAAGGTGTGAGTGTACTTATATGTGCATATGTGTGTATTCCTGTGCATTCATGCATCCTATATGTATGTCATATGTAGATCAACCTTGTAAAAAGTGGTTTGCACCATACATGTTTTTCTTTTCTATCATATATCCTAAATATCTTAATAAATGTTTTTCTTGGGGCTGGGGAAATGGAAAAGCTGTTGAAGGGCTTGAAATGCAAGTAGGAGCACAAATCTCCAGGACCAGCAGTGGGGAGGCAGTGAACTGAGAACCCCTGAACCTGACTTTCAGTAGTCTTGACAAAATGATGAACTCAGGGTTGAATAGAGACTCTCTCAAATTATAAGGTGAAGGGTCCAGCAGATGGCTCAGTAGGTAAAGTACTTGTCATAGAGCCTCCTAAGCTGAATTTGGATCCTTACAGCTCTCGTAAAGCTGGACACAGTAGCTCATGCATCTGCAATCCCAGCATAATTCTGTGGGGAGCTGGGATGTGGAGACAAGATAATCCTAGAAGCTAACAATCCAAGTAGCCAGCTCTACACAGTGAAAAGCAAGAGGGATCATGTCCCAAACAAAAAAGAATACAAGAATCCACAGCTCAGAATTCCGCATATGCATGCCTGTGTATATACCCCCTAGTGCACACACACACACACACACACACACACACACATATGTGCACTAAAATCATAATAAAGTGGAGAGAAATTGAGGAAGACATTGCCCTATGGTTTCTAATATGCATGTCCACACATGTATGCTACACACACACGTAACACAAGTAAGCCTACATACATGTATGCATAAACTCATAGCAAAAACATAAAAAATAATACTTCTTTTAAATACCTATGAGTTTTAATTGATATTTGCAAATTCTTGCTGAATTTCTATGGGTTCATAATGGTAGGAGACCCCCACACAGGCATGGTACTGCACATGCAGCCCAGTGTCTTGAATCCACGCTGACATCTTGCCCCTCTTGTTTTTATTTCGAGTTCCATAGTGAACGAATGCAGAGTGCTTTCACTGTTTCCTGACTGGCCTTACTCTGCTCTTCTCTAACTGCCATTTGTGGAACTGGTGAAATGTACACATGAGTAACCGAGCCCATAATTACCAAAGTGCACATGCAGCTGGCATTTAACAGGAGGCTAAAAGCTTCCTGTCCTTTACTGCAGTTCCTTTTCCAGCCTTAAATTTATCCTCTAATATATATGAGAGCTTAGGGCATACTTTCTCAAACATAAATAAATGGACGAATTCTGAGCTAATGACATTCTAATAAGATAAAGAGCAAAATTGTAGGTAAGGTCTTTTTGTTCCCCTCTAGTTAATCTTTTTTTTATTCTTCTAGTATGCAGTTAATGGTGATGTATGCATTAAAAACTTTCCAGAATTAATCTTCTGACTTTCCATTTTGAGTTCTTATTCAGTGACACATTGAACACTCCAAATACCTTGTTCACATCCATGATAGTGTTTATTACATGTGTGTAAGATGATGATCTGTGTATTGATCTATGTGCCTTTCAATCCTCAAAGTCTTGTATTTGCCCTACATCTCATGTGTTTTGTAGATGATGACTAGGAACTGTATCTACTTGAAAATAAGAGTTCCTTGTCATTTCACCTCTGTGTCTAGTGTTCTTCTATTACTTATTTTAAATCAGTGTAGATTGCATTCCCATTTCAAACTGCAATTAGAAAGCAGCAAGAGTTATTATCTGGCCTTTTCAGAAGGAATGGGTTGGATTTCCATTTATCTCTCAGCTTTCGGAATCTTCTGTATAGAAAATATTCAGTTTGAATTCAGAAAACTCAATTTTTAATTCAGCAACTCATTCAATTTTATTAAAGAAATGTATCCTCATTTGATATGGGATTAAATCAATCTGTGGTGGAGCAGTTCATCAATGTATTTAATGTGCTCCATTCATATCCCTTCTCTGTGAAATCAGTGTTGGTCAGATCTCTGTTTGCTTTCTTGTTTGTTTGTGGTGCCTTTGTCTTATAAGCAAAACTTGGTACATCCAAAACATTATGAGCTACAAGCAAAGAATACTAGCATAATTTTTTTTACTGATATTTTTGTACAAACTGAGATGAACAGCTCTAAAGAGGGAGGTTTTATTAGGATATTAGAAAAAGATAAAAATGTCCCCTTGGGAATTGGTGGCACTTAGTTCCTTGGAGGACAGACAAGGAGGTTCCTCATTAGATGCCCTCACAAAGCCAGAGGGCAGCCGAGGCAAACGAACCTCAGATGTAAAATGAAGTAGAAATCCCATTTCTTTCAGAAAATCCATTAGGCATTAAGTGAAGAAAAAAGGGGCAATGACAAATTTCTCCAACTTTCAGATGTTGGATGTGACCTGAGCAGTATTCTTTTTAATAACCATGACAGAGAAGAGAAGACTATATGGCCAGTTTTGTCTTTCCAGATCAAACCCTATTCTACTCTCAGATTTAACAAGGATTTCTACGGTGCAATATTTTGGCAAGATGTCTTGACACAGACTTGAAATGCAATCATTTTGAGAATTAATGCAATCATTTTTACTTCTCTTGGTTTGGATCATACAATGTAGAAGAAAAATGTTATAAGGTACAAAAATCCTCTTTGTAGAATATCTCTGGGAGGGTGCCTGGGACTTTAACTTCACTGTTCAGACCATTAGGGCTTCCAAAGGCATGAACAATGCTGGGATACCACTCCAGTGTAGTCACCGAGCCAAATACACCCACTGGCATTCTGATGCTTGAGTTATTATTACATTTTAAATTGACAATAAAAATCCTGCTGGACAGTTTATGGTCTATAATCAAATCAATGTCACTAGAAGGATGAAGAAAAATTTGCAATTCAGGTCCTAGAGTCATCATGGACTTTTGTTTAGATTACAAATAAAGGCTCAAAAGGAAATACAGCTGATGTCGAAGTTGGGAAAAAAAAAAAAGAACAACAACCATACACACCCCTCTTATAGAAAACACTAAAGTTTGTTTAATGTTCAATTTGTTGCTTACTGAGGTCTTATATCTAGTTTGGAAAGTCTCTGGATCTGGTACCACTTTCTTATTTGCACACAGCTAAGGTCAATGCTATTTACTTAATTGGAAACTATGCTAAGATTGGCATCCATCACCTTACAATCATCACTGTTATTTATACCATATCAAGAGACACCAAGATCCGTTGGCCCTTCTTGGTGATCTTGGAGTGAGCAGATATCCTAGATCATTCCCCAAATAACAGATTTTTATGGATCAGTAAAAAAAATCAGAAAAGAAAAAGAAACAAAACAATGGAATGACTTAGGTAGTGATGGGGTTTATTCTTCTGACAAGCATGTACTTCCTATCACCAAAACAAGGAAATGAAAATTTAGTTATTAAGAAACAGGAAGACTTTCCTTTAAGGTCAATAAATTTAACTTTGTGGGGAAGTAAATACTTTATCTTTACTTTCTTTATGTTCAAGAGTAAAGGAGAAAAGTCTTTGTGGGAAATTGTAGTAGAAATGCTTTGTGAGATGGTAGCATATGTTATTAGTAGGGTCTCACTATTGCTCAGAGGAATCAGCTCTCCTTTCACATTTACTGGTTACTTAATAATAGCGAGACACTGATGCAGATCTACTGTCAACACAGTGAGAGCCTACGCCTCTGCCTACAGATACCCCAAAGCCTAAAAGAGAAGCTGCTGCAGTGTGCTCTTGTAATCCCAGCACTTAGGATCAGAAGTTAGAGGTCATCCTTGGCTGCATTCCTGAGTTCAAAGTCAGCCTAAGCTACCTAAGATCATGTGTCATAAAGAATTACACATGAAGGAGAAAATAAACATAATAAATAATAGCAAGATAAGGAGATATACTACAGAAGAGGAATAAGTCAAACTGATTAACATTTACTGAAGAGAATAAGGAAAGGCATCATGAGGAGATTAGAAAAGGAAATAGATCTAAAACTACAAGGATAGGTCAGTTCCATGCAGGCTCCCTGGTTGTTGACTCAGTCTCGGTGAGCCCATATGATCCCAGGTTACTTGATTCTGTGAGTTTTCTTATGATGTCTTTGATCCCTCTGGCTCCTATAATCCTTTTTCCCCTTCTTCTGCAGGATTTTCCAAACCACCCAATATTTGGCTATGGGTCTGCATCTGTTTCCATCAATTGCTGGATGAAGCCTTTCTGATGATAATTGGGCTAAGCACCAATCTGTGTTTAGCAGTATATCTTTAGGCATCATTTCATTGTTATTTTCTCCCTCCAGTCATCTTTGGTTCTCTCCTAGGTCTCTGAGACATCCAGCTTGTGGTCCTAGAGCTCAAGGAAGTGTCAGGGATGGTGCATGGATGTTGCAAATGTATAGCTTGATCCATTTGTCAGACTCCAAACAGTGAGAACAGGGGCTGTCTCTGATTCTTTTACTGACTTTTGGGACCCTGTTCCTCATACTGTGTCACCTTGTCCAGCCTTAATACGTGGGGAGGTGCTTAGTCTTAGTGCAACTTTGATATGCCATGTTTTGTTGATACTCAGGAGAGATCTGCTTTTTCCTAAATAGAAATGAGGAGTAGATTGGAGGGTGGGAACATGGGCGGGGGAGGAACTGGGAGGAGAGTAGGAAGGAGAAACTACAATCTGGGTATTAAATAAATACATAAATATTTTTAAAAATTTCTTGTACAGTGAAAAAACTATCACACATAAAGGGTGTGTGTGTGTGTGTGTGTGTGTGTGTGTGTGTGTGTGTGTGTACACGTGTCCATGCCTGCATTTGGGGAGATGAAAGAATGGAGGAAAAACGTGGCAGAAATTAACAGGAACAAAGAGCATTAGATTAGAAGTTTATGCCATCTCTCAGCAACAGTCAATATGCAATCATTAATGTTTTTGAGAAGAAGATACTATAGATCAGAAATGCTTTGGGGAAAACAATTTTTCGAATTTTTAATCTTGTAAAGATATAGTTTACGTTATCCCAAGTGCAAAGTTCCTTGAATTCTCTTTCAGCTTTCAGATGTAATTACTCTCCAATGGTAGACCCAAAATTAACATGTGAATAGGAGCCAACTATGTTTAACATTCTCCTGTTTCCACATTACACAGGTTCCAGGTTAGGTTTCTATTCTTAGGGAAATGGAGTCTGTGTGTGCAAAAGATATAAAGATAGGGAATGGATCTTACCACTCACTCCACCAAATGGTGAATCTGATCTGCTCTTAAACTATGTACAGAGAGACAATGCTGCCATTCCATGGTTTCAAAAGAAACATAGCAAGCAGGAGCTAAAGATGCTTGAGCTACCAGCATTAACTTTTCTCATAAGATAAACCAGAATGGAAGCAACAGGCAAACCTCAATTAGTCTCATGAGCTCGCTTGAACACACATGAAGGTAAAATTCTGAAGATTCCCATCCCTTCCATCCTCAAAACCAGTGGTGCACAGCCCACAGGCATTCAGGCCCTGCCTCGATACTTGTGAGAATAGTACACCTGTCTTGCTCATCTCAATCGTTATCAAATACTTTAAACTTTAGTGTACTTTGGTACTTTGTGGTTTCTTTTTTCAAAATTAAACTGAATTTCATAGTGTAGCTTGTATTCATTACCTCAATATCTATTCTCAATAAAAGGTTTATCTACTAAGAAATGAGATGTGAGTGTATTTTAGAAGTCAAAAAAGAGTGCATGACAGTAAATTAATCCATTCTTTGGAAAGAATATTAGGAAAATGACATTTGACAATGAAGTGGGCTGTCTATGACTATTCAGACTGTCAGTAGACTCAATTAAAAATTAACTGTGGGGAGTTATTGAAATGTAGGAGATAAAGGGACTGGAGTGGAACAATCAGTAGACATTGAAATAACCCTTTTTTGCTTGACTCAGAAGTACTGTATTGGAGACAGACAGGCACGTTGAAACTGCCTAACAATCTGAAAGCTATAGTGAGTGGACTCCAATCATCATGGTTCCATAAGTCTCTACCTGTGAAGAACCAAAAAAAATGGTAGAAGTTCCACTTAGAGCAGATTCAACCACTGCCCATAACTTATATTGTCTATTAACCCTTTGCCCACTCTCCTTCCCTGAATTCTAGATAATCGCCAGCCTCGTTTATTTATTATTTATCCCTACCCTCACCCTCAGACCTTTTCTGGGTCTTCTGTGTCTTTCATTCTATAGAAACTCTAGGCGGAAACAGGAGCCAATGACTACTTCCTGTCCACAATTACCTTTGAACATTGCAATCAGTTGTATGACTGGAGTTCATTTACATACTTCAGATTACTAAAATTTTATCATCAGCCCAGATCCTTTGCTTTTGGCTACAGCATAACTTATTCAATGTATCTTCTGCCTATTCTGTAGTAATACGAGCGGTGGGCTGCTTCCCGCCACTCGGCTAGCTTTACCCAAAATAATTACACAGACACTGTATTCCTTTAAACACCGCTTGGCCCATCATATCTAGCCTTTTCTCGGCTAACTCTCGCTCCTGGACTAACCCATTTCCAATCATGTGTGTCGCACCCCAAGGTGCGCTTACCAGGAAGATTCTAGCCTATGTCCATCCTGGGTCGGAGCTTCATCGCGTGTGCCTCAGAGAGCAGAGCTCTCGCCTCTGCCCGCAGGAGTGGAGCATCGTGTCTCTCTGAGGCGTCTGCCCCTGAGAGGAGAGCTGTCGAGTCTCTGACCTCACTTCCTCTTCCGCCCAGCATTCTGCTCCTCCCACTTACGTTCTAACCTATCAGGTCAAGCAGCTACTTTATTTAATCAACCAATGACCTTCCTCCATCACCTATTCCTTTGAATTTATGGTAAAATATTCAAATCCATTGCACTCTCTTTCCATTCTCAATAATAGCATTCCATGACTCAAACACAAACTTTGGAATTATGTTTTACTCTCCTCTCACGCACATAGAACACCATGTCCGGCAAAGCCAGTTGCCTTGTTAGAAACATATCAATTATCTACTCATGCCACTGCCTCCAATGCCTCTAGGCTCTATCCCCACCTCTTGCCTCAATGCCGAATGACCTTGTTTAGGTTGCAATTAAGCAACATATTTACCCAAAACCTGCCACTGACTTCCCACTACCCTCCAATTAAAGAAAAGGCTCTAAAGACTTCTAGGGCCACACCATCAGACCTCCATGACTTTGCTGAATCCCCCCACCATATTTTTCTATTGAAACAAAGTCCCACCCTGTAAATAAAACTCTCAGCATCTGCTTGAGGTTATTGTACTTCCTCATCCACTGTTCTGTTTCCGCT
This sequence comes from Microtus ochrogaster, assembly GCF_000317375.1. Classification (NCBI taxonomy): domain Eukaryota; kingdom Metazoa; phylum Chordata; class Mammalia; order Rodentia; family Cricetidae; genus Microtus; species Microtus ochrogaster. The sequence continues at coordinate 505,535 of NC_022009.1, read as the reverse complement.
CTTTCCTAAGACTTATCACTACACAACCTGCTAATTATTTAGATATTTTACTTATCTTCGTAACTTACATGCTCCATATGTTCTCATTCATTTTGTTCATTGCAATATCCCTGTCCTGAAGACATGAAAAATTGAATCATAATAGACATCATTTATTATAGGCTAACTTTGTCAAGAAGTATTCATCATAATGCAGCAGTTAATATTAACTTCTACAACTACTCTTAAAGAGATAAGCTATTATTGTTCATATTTAACAAGTATTAAATAGCCCCAAAAGTTCTCAATAGTGTATCTATAATCAAGCAGTTGGCAACTGGTAATGAATTAATGCTCATTCATAAGATACATATTTATAAGAACTGAATTACCCCCAAGGCAGAGATGTTTTGGAAAAATGATCCTCCACGTCTCTAAAATGTGATTACATTAATTATATACTCTTTTGAGCATGCACATATGTATAAACACTTGCCTTAACAAAATTTTCATGGAAAATTAAAAATTATAATATAATCATTTCTAAAATATTACAAATAATATAGCTCCTGCCAGGGAAATAGTTAGATACATGACAGGTAATTTTACAGTTTTTCCATGACATTTCATTCTCCTTGGCTTTTGTTAGCACCTATCCGGTTTACATTATTTCCCTACATACTTCATAAGACTATGAAAAAAATCAGTTGGTGTTTTTAATTTCAGAGAGACAAAAATATTTGAAAAGTTTTATACTACTTTAATACTTGAGCCTTTTAACCTTGAAATAGGCATATATGGTTGAACAAAGTTTTAAAACTATTCAATGTGTCTTTTAAAGAAGACAGAGTCTGTCAAAACACTTAATATATGTCTTATTTGCCTGATATTGTTTAATAACCCAATCAGTTTTAGTAACTGAACTATCAGTATAGTCAAAAAAATCAAATAAATTTTTATGAATTTTTGAATGTTTTATTTTTATTGTAAGAAGTTAAAGCCGGGCGGTGGTGGTGCACGCCTTTAATCCCAGCACTCGGGAGGCAGAGGCAGGTGGATCTCTGTGAGTTCGAGGCCAGCCTGGTCTACAAGAGCTAGCTCCAGGACAGGAACCAAAAAGCTACGAAGAAACCCTGTCTCGAAAAATAAAAAAAAAAAAGAAAATAAAATAAATCAAAAATAAAAAGTTAATTAATGATAATGTTATGGTTTGTTTTTCACCAAAAATTGTCCTGTCCGTCAAGGTAGTTCTGATGGTGGTGATCAGGACTCACACGGTAGAAGGAAATCATTACTCAAGTCCTAGACGTTGCCCTCTGACCTCTGCATGAGTGCCACCATAGTTATAAGTGAACATACACACATACACACACAAAAATAAATAAAGGCAACAAAAATAAAAATGTAAAGCTTATGTTTAATTTCAACAAAACATAGGAAAATGTAGACATAAATTATAAGAAATCAGATTCGCTATGCAAAGATCTAAAAGGCTCTCATGGTGCAGGCTTAAGTGTGAGGTGAATTCTGAAGTGCTAGGCAGGCAGACATGTACATACTTTTAGACTCTTTGTCATAATTGCACATTTCTGTCACTTTTATTTTTGTTGTTTCTTAGGATAAAATCTTTCTCACTGAGGAAAAGTAGTAAATGTTAAAACACATACACAAAGCCAGTCCTGAAGAATTTTAGTAACTAGTAATTATTAGCAAACAACACATTTTCCTGAATTAAATAGCATATTTAATTCATTTTTGACATATATTTTAATTGTCCATTACTGAGATTACTAAAACATTTGGGAATTTGGTTAGATAGGCATTATCTGGAATGATTTTTAAAGTTCTTTTTTTTATATACTACCTTCCAAATTCGTAGGTAAAAATGTATTTCATTCTTAAGTTTTCATTGAGAAAAGAAAGGAGACTGAAACTATAACTGAGCCTGGTAATAGTAATATATATGTTTAATAGTAATATAATATATGGTAATAGTAATATAAATATTTAAATTATGCGTATACATTATATACGCATAATTTAAATATTTACTAAAAAAATCCCACCTTATGGTGAGATTCCAAGAAAAGAAATCTCTGAAGATATTTACAAGAAGCTGAAAAAGTTAATTAAGTAATATTTTATCTAAAAAATAAATAGCTTTATAAGCCATATTTAATGGTTTCAATGGGGCAAAAAAGAGTAGTATTTTTCTTTCTTTAATTTTCAATTTTATTCATTTAGCAAACTTAGAGATTTACATGTTTGCCAGGTTCAAATGCAAATTTTCCAAGACAATTGTCATCTTAGAAGGAAAGGATTTTATAAATTCAAAGTGCAATTATTTCACTACCTTTGGAGGTTTAAGCTTTATTATTTTCATCTCAAACATCTCAGAAACAGATAACACATCTATTGAAAAAAATTAAAATGAGGTTATTTTGACCTAAATAATGACTAAAGCCTTAACCTAAACTATGAAAAATTATAACATAATGTGCTCTCTTTTCATATTACACTGTTTTAATCTGTTTATATCATTGAAAAGCTTATAAATGTAATTCATTGGTGTCAAAGTATAAAATTTCTGAAATAAGAAGTAAAAGTAAATGAACTGTAATAATAGTCCTTGAAAGTCAAGGCTGTAACACTTATCAAAACACTTTGTGCTCACCAAGATGACAGAAATAATTAACTATGCTAAACTAATATATAGGAAATTTACAAGCCTTCTGAAATTTTAAAGTTTATAAATATAGCTCAATTTCAAAATTATCAGCACGTATGTATAGCACAGCTAATCATAGATGTCAATTTGACTGGATTATCTTGCCTAAGAAACAACCCTGTGGGTGTTGTGTGTAAGGGGTTTCCAGACTGTAAGACTGAGAAAGGAAGGCTCATTCTGAATGTGGAAGAGGCCATCCTAGACCTAATAGAAAGGAGGAGGCAAGCTGAGTATCAACATCTGTCTCTACTCTCCTGCCCCCCACTTTTTTCTCCTTCGTGTACTGCATCCCCTCCAACTGTGAGACCCAAAGAACCCTTCCTTTCCTGTTCTTGTTTTGCCTTGTTTTATGTATTTGGTCACAATGCAATAAATAGCTAACACAAACTCAAATTCATGTCTTTAGCAGAGAAAGCCACATCATGCAAATTTAAAGTATCTAAAGAAACATCTAACTATACAAAATTAAGAAATGTGAAATAGAGGGTGTACAGGGTGGCTAGGTCTATAAAGGCATTTGTGACACCACCCTAATCACCAGAGTTTAGTCATAGAACCAACTTCGGAAACTGTCCTACAATGCACACATGCACACAAGTCCTGCATACACACGGGGCAGGGGGGATAGGACAGGGAGGAAGAGAGAGAGCATGAGAGAATTTTTAAATATAAGCTATTAACAAAATTGGAGGTTATATGTTTTGTTGTTAATTTCAAGTAAAATTCAGAGACAGAGACACCATGAAATTATTTTTACTACTTTATCCTGCCTGGCCCCCCACCTCAGGATGTAATAATATTCTTTGCTGTGTGTTGCTACATGTCCAGAGTAAGCCTTCCTTTCTTAGTGTTACAGTCTGGAACTCCCTTACATACAACCTCCACAGGGTTGTTTCTTAGGCAAGATAATCCAGGCAAACTGACAACTTTTAACTCTTTCCTCACTTTTACTACAAGACAAACTTCAAAGAATATAAACAATTTTAATCAAATGTGGACACCAAAAACTTTTTATTTTTGAAACAATCTTACTACTTATCTCAGTCCAGCCACTATTTCATACTCTTCAGCCTCCTGAGTGATAGGATTACAGATATATGCTAGACATCAACACAATACAAGTGGAGTTAATACAATCACCAGCTGGAGGTGTAACCTAGGTGTGATGGCCAGTGTTAAACATCACCTTGATAAAATCTAGGATTCCATGGAAGATGACCTTCTTGGCATATGTGGGGATATTGTTTTGGTTAAGTTAATAGATGTAGGAAGACCCACCTACTGTGAATGATACCCTTCCCTGGTTAAAATCCTGGTTTATAGAAATGACCACAGGGAACTGAGCAGAAGCCTGCTTCTTTATCCCTCTCTGTTTCCTAACTGTGGGTAAGATGTGACCAGGATTTCCAAGCTCCTGCTGTTTTAGTAAGGCTGTTTGTTTGTTTCCTGACCACCCAGACTCCCAAAATAATCACACAGAAACTATATTAGTTAAATCACTGCTTGGCCTATTAGCTCTGACTTCTTATTGGCTAACTTATATCTTAAATTAACCCATCTCTGTTAGTCTGTGTATCGCCACAAGGCTGTGGCTTACTGGGTAAAGTTCTGGCATCTATCTCCAGCGGGGCTACATGGCTTCTCCCTGAGTCCCTCTTCTTTCTCCCAGAATTCAGTTTAGTTTTCCCCACCTACCTATGTTCTGCCCTGCACAGGCCTAAGACAGTTTATTTATTAACCAATGGTATTCACAGCATAAAGAGGGGAATTTCACATCACTGCTGTCTTGATATCCTTGCCAGCCTTGAACGGTAAGTCAAAATGAACCTCTTCTCTTAAGTGAGAATATTTTATCACAGCAACAGCAGAAGTAACTGAGATGCTGGCATATCATGTTTCAATTCAATGCAAGCTAATGATTTCTGCAAAGTGACATTAGTGACCCAAATCTGTAGTAAAAACATGAGTGTTTTGTGTGACATTCAGCAACCTAACCTCAGATCCTGTGTATAATTTACTCTTCAGTCTACTCTTCTTTAACAAAGCCTGAATTTAGTAACATAATTCTATCAAACAGGACATGGCAAAACTAATGAAATGTCATTTCTAACACTAGGCTTTCAAAGACTGGCTTTTGTTTTTTGTTTTGTTTTGTTTTTTTGTCTCTGCGTCTCTTAGTCACATTGATGAAGAAAGGCCAATGCAATGATAAACAAGAGATCTCACCAAGCAACCTAGGAATTATAGGAAGAACTATGCCATAAAACTATGCATGCAGAAGCAAATTCTACTAAATAAATCTGGAAAGGACTGGGGTCCCAACCTGGTCCCTTGACTGCATCCTAGGATACAACCAGACTGGAGAGCTCAATTAAGTCAATATTGAATTCCCTTCTCTAATCGGGAATGCAGTAAGTAACTAAAACTACATAATGATAATAACATCGTACTGGCTGGTTTTTGTGTATCAACTTGACACAAACTAGAGTCATCAGAGAGGAAAGAGACTCAGTTGAGGAAATACCTCCATAAGATCTGGCTGTGAGGCATTTTCTCAATTAGTGATCAATGTGAGAGGGCCCAGCTGATGGTGGGTGGTGCCATCTCTAGGTTGTTGGTCCTGAAGGTCTATAAAAAAGCAGACTGAGTAAGCTAGTGTAAGCAAGTCAGTAGGCAGTTCCATGACCTCTGCATCAACTTCTGCCTCCAGGATCCTGCCATGTTTGAGTCCCCTTTCTGACTTTCTTCAGTGATGAACAGCAATGTGGAAATGTAAGCCAAATAAACCCCTTCTTCCCCAAATTGATTTTTGGTCATGATATTTTGTTGAAGCAACAGAAACCCTAACTAAGACAAACATACAATATTAAAGGAATAAAGTTGAATTAATATAAGACAACATATAATGAACGAAGAAAATGTTTAAAGCCTCAGTGAAGCATTGTGAATGATGGTTCCTGATAAGAAATATTTCTGAAGAAGATTGCCCAAAGGGGGGTAAGGGTTCAAAATGAAAACAGATGGCAATCATCTAAATTACATGGCACTAAGGAATCTAAATGCTATTCTATAAAAGGAAGATGGGAAACCATTAAAGATTTTTAAAGGTAGAAATTATGTCATGGGGTTCATTTTGGAGGACAACACCAGAAGTGGCAGAATGCAGAGAAACGTGAAGCTCCTGGTAACAAAACTTCTAGGATTAGCAGAGCATGTTGTGATGGGAAAGCTGACTAAATGTCTTAAGAAGATGGCACCAGATCTGTAAGCCATGCTGACCTGGAGAAATGTCACCATTATGAAACAAAGGAGTGAGGAAAAACAGAGGAGCTGTGCAAAGGGCAGAGCCAGTTTGTTTGAAGTGGACTTGTTTGAGAGGCAGCGGGAAATGTATACGATAACAAGTCAGCAATTTCCAAGACAATTATGATGCATAACAACCAAGTCAGAACTGCAGGTAAGGATTTGGGAATAATTAACTTAGCGATGCCAGGGAAAGCCATGAAAAGAAATGAGGCAGCCCACTGCGTGCTTAAAAATCTCTCCTTGCTCTCTCCAACCAGTGGGGAAAAAATCATTAAAATATCCACTTAAGCAGTCCAAAATGTCAACATACATTCCACAGTCTAAACACACAATTATTACTAGTTCTCCTGGCATAGCAAACACTCCTGCACGCCACAACTTAAATCCTTGCAAATGCTATTCTAAAATGTACCTTCCAAAAACATTGTTTGTAACCTTCATGGAACTACAAGTGTCAGTTCATTTAACTTCTAGAATAAATTATCCTCACAACTAAAAAGCTAAACTGGAGCAATAATTCAGATTTACTAATTCATATACACAGTGGCATCTATGGTATATGTAACATAATGCTAACATTTAAAAAGTAATCTTTGAATAATAAAACAGAAGAGAGGAGATGGAAGGGGGGCTATGAACTTGTAGAAAATGTTTTGCCGTAGGAGGCAGACTGATGAAAAATAAATTAGGGCAATTAAGGGATTGCGATGGTGAAGTGGAGATGCTCTTCCACTTCAGATGGGGTTTTGTCTTGTTAAAGCCATGTAAATTGCACACCTACGACGCATCACGGCTCAGCACCAGTACTCTGCAAAGCGCTGGGTGGTTTTCCTCTCGGCTGTGCAGCTAGAGCACACCATCATTCTTACCCTACAAGCCCAGGAAAGGGCCTCTGTTCAGGTTCTGAAATACCTTTGCAACTAGAAATGTATCATGCTTGCACCCACCATAAAGCAGAAAACTTGTAAGCTTTCCTGTCTCTGGAAGGGAATCTTTCAGTCACCTCCTGTTGCATTTTTAGTTTATTAAAAAAAATCAAGTTAATGTTTTGTGACATTTTGTGCATTTAAAAAAAGAGAATTTTTATCTATTCTGCTAGGAATTGGAATGACTGTCAATCGGTTCTTTAACCGCTCATACTGAAGGGTCACAATATATCACCCTTTCTCAGAACTATGGAACTCTTCAACGCATTTCATTTTCTTCCCTTGTCCACATTTATGTGCTTGTCTGGGCCAAACGCCCTTGTTCATAAGCAAAAGCATAGCTGTTCCCATGCCTTCCAGAAATTCAGTGACACTGTATTATGGCAACCTCCACTCAGTACTTTGGGCAGCAAAGAAAGCCAAGCAAGCTCTGGGCACCGTGGCAGCACAAGTGAGGTTTATCTCGCTTGTTTGCGTTCATGTGTTCCTTCCAGCATTTTACTTGTAGTGGGACATGGAAGTTAACTGTTACTTAAATTCCATTCTTTCCTGTGGTCACTAAGTAAATTAATAAATAAAAGTATGAATTCATGTGGGTTAGGGTAAATTATGTATCATCATTAAATTTTCTTTTGTTCCTCATGTGTAAAACTTCACTGTTTTTTTCTATTACTGAAAAGTCTCCATTCTAGTTTATAGAAGCAATTTAAAAAATGAAAGATTAATCCTGCTATTCTCACATGACAATGCATTCCAAAGTCAACCTATCAAAAATAATTGATGGCATAGAGTTGTTCTATTATTTTTGTAGAATAAATTGGTTTTGAAATAAGTCACAGTATCATAAAATAATATTGTAGTTACAAATAATAACTATGAAGACATTATTAGGTGATAGGCATTGAAATAAGAGTCTCAGAGAGATGGACTGACTCATTAAAAACAGAATACTTAATAAGGAGTAGGAAAGGATTCAAATCTAGTGGTAGAATTCAAGGACCAGAATTATAACTAACATTTTAGAGTATGTACGATCCAGAATTTTATGGCATTTGGGATATAAAATATAATTCTAACACGATATAATGCTCAAAATACCACTGTATGATACCAGATGTAGACAAAAAGGCTTATATACAGTGACTATAAGTGATAATAATATGTTACATGTTTTTAAAAAGCTTAGAAGGTAGGATTTCAAATGTTTTGCCATCATTGATAAATAATTGAGGGGATAGATATATTTAATGCTATTTAAATATTGCACAATTAAACATATATCACACCATCATTCTATGAAACCCCTATGTACAGCTTTATGTTTTGTATAGCTGTTAAAATAAATTTCATATAAAATTTTAAAATGGTGGCTTAAAGTGGTGATCAGTTACCTTCTGTGGATAAACAAGTTCCCTTTTCACCTATTTCTTCCTATTTGAAATATTTGAACAAATATTTAAAACAAATCAAGAAGTTGGATTCTTATCTATACTTTCAATCACTAAAAGTTAATGAAGAAAAAGCCTGAAGGTCGATAAGAAGACAACAGAAAATACACAAACCTTCTTGAAGAGAAGTTTTGGGAAGGTTTGGGTAAAATCTCAGATTTAGATGGATCCTCTCACCAGAGCCAGGTGAGTTCGATTATAAAAGGCAGCTCCAAACCTCATCTGCTAGCAACTGAGCAAGCTTCCAGGCCTGGATATCTATCCTTCAGGGCTGAGCTGGTACCTTCAGAAGTACACTCAACAGACCAACAAACTCCCTGAAATTCTGCCATCATAGACAGAGTTCAGAGCCATGTGTGGCTTCAGAAAGAGTTTGCTTAAGCCTAGCAGGAAAGAATTGAGATGGAAATTTAAATCTTTAATAATTGTTTTCTCTGTCTCTTTCTATCAAAGACATCTAACTGCTAATCAGAGCTCCTGCAAGGCAAGAGATACTATTACAGAATTATCACCTGAGTGGATACAATTCTATTCCAGAGGAGATATTTGACAGATTAGTTAGCTCATGTCACCTTTTCACGAGAAGCTGTTCAATTTTTGTTAGAGTTTTAAAATACTTGAAATGTTTCACAGACAAAACTCCAAGGAGCCCAGAAATGCCAAAATGACTCCACTACGAATCAGAACAAAGCCTTCTGCATTTAAAACACTTGGTTAACATCCCTCAATGTGAGTTAAATATCTTTTGTGTGCAGAATCCAAAGCCATTATAATATCATTCCTAGTCAGCTGAGGCCTTGACTGCTTTGAGTTCCTCTAAATACTATCTCAAATCAGTAGGAAAGCAAATCCCCAAAGGCAGAATTTAGTTGAAACCTAGAAGCTTGCATTTTGCCCCTCTAATTCAACCCTCCTCCCTTGATAAATCCTCAGTGTTCATACTTGACCCAACTTAGATATTTTTCACTTTCTGTTCAGCACCACCTGGCACATAGCTCTTTACTTAGATGTTACAAAAATACTAGAGTCACATACCAATGTATATATGTGTGTTGACGGAAGGATATATAAAGGGGTATGTGTATGTATGTATGTATGTAAGGCACTACAAATGTGACGAACCAGATGCCTGGTAAGAAACCTCCCAAGCAGCTTACATGTTCTTCTCATTGATCCTTCTCACAGAACTCCATTCTATGTATTTCTCATCTATGACATTTTTATACTGTTTCCAATTTACCTTTGTTTCTGTGACTTTTTTCTCTGCTGTGTTCATTTCAACTTCAAATAACCATTTATTTCTGATACTGAACAGCTCTGTCATCAGTCTCCTTCAAAAGCAGACCCTGAAGGGCTCCTTCTTTCTAATGTAAGGAGATCTCTCAAGGTGTTTGGTTAAAAATGTCCATCTGCCTAGTAGAAAACTCACGGCACTCCCTTAGGGTCAAAGCAGGGACCTTCAGTTATGTACTAAACTGCTCTGCCTGTCAGTCTGTTCTCAAATAGCTTTGTCAACTAAATAAAATGCTTGTGTTAACAAAAAGTTAACTGAAGCCAACAGAGTATTCTCTTCATTTATGATTAAGTCATAATAAAATATATATAAATTCATATTATATTTAAATTGTTGCTTTTCAACCTTAAAAATGACATGTAGCATGGCCTTAATTAGACAAAAATTTCCATAATATTTGCATGATTTATGAACTGCAGAAAACCAATTAATTTCGTTGTTGTCACTTAATTAAAGCAAACAATGTTTTACATTAATTACAAAACTAACAGAAATATTGAGTTAATTCTACCAGCTCATGTTTTGACTGAATATCATGTGCTTGTATGAACAAGGGCTGCATATGCACATATCCATGTCTCCCAAGTTTTCTTTATTATAAGTGAGATTTCTTTAGAGTATTAGCCAAAGGTAATGTTTCCACAATTTTGTTATTTACTAAAAGAAAATAAAGAGACTATTTGGTTAAATATTTTCAAATAATGTCCATTTATTTTTGTTTTTGTTTTGCCAATAAAGCATACTCCATTAGCAAAGGTACCATTAAAAGATAATGGGACAGTTAGGCAGTGGTCTCACATGCCCTTAATCCCAGAACTTGGGAGACAGAGACAGGCAAATCTCTGTGAATTCGAGGACAGCCTGGTCTACAAAAGCTAGTTCAAGGACAGGCTCCAAAACTACAGAGGAACCCAGTCTCAAAAAACAAAACAAAATAAAACAAAACAAAAAAAGATAAATGGCCGATTAAATATGATACCCATATGCAACTTAAACAGAGAAAGCGTTCTAGAGTTATTTATTTCAAACTTAAATTTGGCAAATAAAATCAACATTGTTGAAGAACTGCCATATGTGCCCCAACCAGAAAAATTGCGAATTTTCTTGGACTGAAGATTTATGAAGATTTCCAATCATGACCCAAATTTTATATTCATTTTAACTTCCCTCAAAGAAACTGATCAGTAATATATAATGCTACATAGCTCAGAATTTAAAGGGGCTACCTTCAGATATGACAATAGTCTACAATTTTCAAACAAAGGAAACAACTAAATCATATCATTGGTATATTCAATTATTTCTAAGTTTAAAACCTAACATCTGTATGAGAAAGCAGCAATTTCAGAAAATATTTCATTCAAAAATAGTGATTTGGAATATAGATGCTTGTATCTTTACTTTCTGATTATTTAATTTTTTTGCATTTTTGCACATCAATTGTTTGGCTGTGTTTTGACTTGTATTGCCCCAAAATAGACTTGAACGTGCATTTTTTTTCTTTGTACCCACTCTATAATATTTTCTCTACAATTTTCATCTCGTAACAGCCGAGCCAATCTGCTGCCTCCAACCACAACTTGACACCAAAACTTCTCCCAAATCACTCTGTTATTTCAGTTGGCTTTCCTTCTAAATACAACTGTGAAGAATAAATCCAAGTGAAAACAACTTAGCAGGAAGACACATAGAGAAGTATAGAAAATGGGAGAGATAGAAACTGGAGGACACAATTCATCCTGACAGATAGGCAAAACATAAAAAAATATAAAATTTATGCTCACAGTCTACTATAACAACTTTGCAAGCTAACAGTCCATCACTACCTAAAACCAACTGAATGACCAGGCAAAGAGTTTAGAGAACTACTTTTTAAAGGGATCAATGGCCATTCATTCTCATTTGCAAGTGTTCATTGCGATGAGTCTGGCATGAGACCTCTAGTTTCTGCTGCACCACTGATAATGGACTCTCACTGGAGTTGCTTATGTATATCCTGTTGTTGTCCCATGTCATGGAGATCCTGCTGCCTTGAATCTGTAGGACTGTTCACTTCCATATGTTCCAACAGTTGATAGATGTGGTGGATGCTGGGCTGGACCAACTCACAGCCCTGGTTCTAGGACTGGGTGGTAGCTGGGTTGGTCAACCCAACAGGTTTCCCTTATATTCACTACCTACCAGGGCAAGCACTCCAGCACTGCCTTGGCTAATTCACCCAAATGGTGCTTGGGAAATAAATATGAACATGAAGTAAATAAAACTACACCCACATCTTTCACCGTGAGCAACATTCAACTGGAAATTCATTGAGGACCTCAATCTAAGACAAAATCCCTTGTAAGTGCTAAGAAAAAGAGGAGGAAGTACACTAGAGACAAAGGCAAGAACTTTCTGAATGAGACACTTTCAGCAAAGGAAATAAGACCAAGAATTGATGAAAGGTATCTCATAAAACACAAAAGCTTCTTTAGAGCAAAGAAAACTGTCAAACCAGATGAAGAGGCAGCCTACAAAACTGAAGAAAATCTTTGCCAGCGTACACCTGCAATAGAGGATTGATATCTAGAAAACAAGGAGCTCAAAGAACTAATCAACAAGAAAACAAATAACCCTATTTAAACAATGGGTAATCAATAGGAATAGTTATAAAAAAAGTTAAACACAATTTCAAGTACATTGATGAAACAAGAATAACAAATTATACAGACCATGGTAACCCAGACACAGAAAGATAAAGTCAGGAATCTTCAGATTTTTGTGTTTAACCTGTGGTACCTACCTGTAGGAAGAAAGGAACTAGAAAGGGGTCATCGGGTGGGGATTCCCCAAGTGGAAGGGAATAGTATGATGGAGGTCATATGAAAACAGAGAGGGATGTGTTGGGATATTGAAAATTTAAGCAGAGATAACTGTGGGGGGCAGGTAGATAAAAGGGGAAGAAGGGTTAACCAAAAGTAAATTGCATGAAAAAATCCATACAGAACTTAATAACTTTGTAAGTCAATTTTTAATCTGTTAGTTAAAAGAGTGGAGAGACAGTTTAGTTGTTAAGCTTTTATGACTCTTACAGAGGACCGGAGTTCAGTTCCAGCCTCACACTAGGAGGCTCACAACTACTCAACCCTCTTCTGGCTTCTTTGTCAATGCACATATGTCACACACACACACACACACACACACACACACAAATACATCTTTAAAATAATCTTTAAATATTTTGTGTGTATTTGTGTGTGTCTGTGTCTGTCTCTGTGTGTGTGTATGTTCTATAAGTTTTTGAAAAAAATAGATCCTATATATCTTAATATGCTGATCCTGAAAACAAGATTTGCTGTCTTGGCTGATTTTTGTCAAGTTAACACAAACTGAGAATCTACACCTAGGAAAGGGCAATCTCAGTTGAGGAATTGCCTCCATCAGACTGGTCTACAGGCAAGTTGGAGTGATTTTCTGGGTTATTGATGTGGAAGGATCCAGCAAATTCTGGGCAGTTCTATTCCTGGGTAGGAGGTATACATAGAGAGATGACAGATAGATAGACAGACAGATAGATAGATAGTTAGATCTAAGTATAGAAAACAGACTGAGAAAGTGATAGCCAGTAGACAGCATTTCTCCATGACTTTACTTCAGTTCCTTACTACAGATTCCTGTCTCGAGCTTCTGCCTGCCTTTCCTGAATGGTGTTTATCACTACAATAGAAACCTTAACTAAGATAGTTACTAAACAAGACCCTGCCTTTTCCTATGGTATCTTGACAACTGATACCTGGACTAAAGCATTGTCATAGCTTCCCCATAGATAGGCTTTTCCCAAGTATCCTATTTTTATATATTCCTTAATGCAGCAGCCAGAATCAGCCTTCAAAAGGCAAATCAGATCAGGTGATTAAAACTCACAAGTGATTGCTTCGCACTGCTAATATGGTCCAGATAAGGAACTGTGTGCCTGCCTGACTTTGTCCTGACTCCGCCTGCCTTTGATTACTCTGATTGCTTGACAGGAGGCCTCTTCCACATGCTGAAGTCTGCTGGACTCACTTGCACCTTCCTTAAGCATCTGCTATTTCTTTCTCTCTGCCTGAAATGGTCGGTCCCGACGAACTGAGAAAGAGGAAAATCTCAGAGAGACACATTTATGAGGCCAAGAAAAAAAAAGTCTGAGAAAATGCTTGGGATAGGGTGGAAATATATCCTGCTGAGAATTTGAGACAACAGCTCCAGAGTTCCTACTGTTCTGTGTTTACAGATTTCCTTCTAGATCATCTGTACAGTAATTCTATTTCCCATGGGCTGTGGCTAAAGAATTTGTATATTATACAGATGTAGTAAAGACCTTTTGATTTTCCCAACTTAGCAACCAGAAGCCTACATTATACCAGGCCCTGAGCCTAGTAGCACGTACCATATCAGCTGTCAACCTGTTTCTCTCAGAACATAGAATCTTCTTGATAAAGCTTCCTCAGAATTATTTCACGTTACCTTTTCAGCAAAAAAATTCCCCAATGCTAAATTCTGCTAGTATAGAAATAAGTTGATTAAAAGGTTCTTTTTGGTGAGGACACCTAGGAGCAGAGTAATATGATGTAGCTGTCTGAATGGCTAAACTTTCAGTAAATGAAAATCTTTCTCTCCCCACCTTCCACCCAGCAGCACACCCCATCCCTTTCAGCACTTTCACAGCCACTGAATTCATCCACCAGGTTTAGGCTTAACAGGTAAATCTAGAGGTCAAAATAAGAAAAATGATATTTATTACTAGCCAGAGGCTTAGCAGAGCTTTCCTTATCTGGGTGTTCTATAGAGAAGTATGTTTTGATCAAACTAACTAGAGATTTGCTGTATTATTGCTAAAACCATAGAGTTTGATTTTATTCAGAAGTCTAAAACTTAACCTTTGAATATTCTAAATTCGTAAGTTCATAAAATTCCTCAAGAAAGTTTTTTTGGTTTTCTAATATTGTGATATTTTAAGTTTTATGGCAGTGTTTTGATAGTTAATAGTTTGCAGTGCTTTTAGTCTATCGATTTTTATAAAGACAGAAGGCGAACAATGATTTCAGACACATTGTTCTCATGCCACACTCCAGGGAAGTGAGGAGGTTTCTTTCTGTTGTTGGTGGTAGATTCCTGGTTTTGTTTTCTTTTGTTTTAATGGTGCTGGCAATAACCCCTAGAGCCTCGAAAATGCTAGACAAGTCCTTTCTTTCCTTTTGAAACTGTTCTGACTAAGCTGCACAGGCTAATATTAGCTCATTTAGAAAAATAAGAAAGGAAGGAAGAAGAGACGGAGGGAGGGAGGGAAGTCGAGGGAGGAGGGGAGGGAGGAAGACTATCCCCATTCTGAAAGGAAATATACACACAGATCCAGTCAGTGCCCTATGCATTTGAATATTCCAGCAAGCGCAAATATTAGGAAGGGGAGAGAGATGGTGTCTAGTTTTCCTCTTATTCATAGCCCTCTTGCTCTCAGTCTCCCGTGGTCGAATGTGGGACATATACTACCATACTCAGCTAAGAATTTATACTTTGTTATTTTTCTCTTTAATAGTTTGTATTTCCTCAGAAAATTTCACTGGGTGTATATTACCCTTAGAATTGTTTACTTTTAACTATAAAACTTGATTACAGGGACAGAAAGCCTCCTAAGATTCAAAAATCGGTCTTTTTGTCAATACTCATTTCAAGTCCATTCAAAAACTCTGAGAATTCTAAGCATTAATTTAGACAGAACTGGTCCAGAGTAATTCTATCAACAAAAATGATAAGCTCCTAGGAATTTTTTGTTTCAATTCAATGATTTTCAGTATCTGTTTACTACAGTTCTCTCAACTCCACTAAGTTCAGGACCCATGAGACTGAGGTCATACTGAATAAGAATAAGATCACAAGCTTTTTCATAAACGGTTTTGTCAAGGTATGAGTGTTATAAAATTTACAATTTGATAAGGTTTTGCATACACATGCATATAGGAAACCATGTCTGCAACTGAGGTATCTTCGTTTCTCATCTCCACAGGCTCCCAATGTCCATTTGTTTATTTAGGTCTTAGACTAAACAGTAGTTTAGTAATAGTTAATAGGATCTGCCTTCTTGATTGTTAAGTGCTCAGTGCTGTGCTTTTAAGCAGTGTTTTAGAAGAGATCTCTAGAATATGCTCAGAGGCCTTCAAGGACCGGCAGGTGGCATTTCTCATGTAGAAAAACACTGTAACACAAGAGTGTACTTCTGCAGCAAAAGAGGATCAGCTTTCAGAGTCAGTGCTACCCCAGCTTCCCCCACCATGAATAATCATTAATGGTTCCCTGGAACTCTCCACAGCATAGCAGGTGTGCCTCTGCGTGCTGGTGACAGTGTCACATAATCAAAGAGCTGGAAAGGATCTGCAGGGCCAGCTCAGACAGCGATTCTTATAGGAAAATGAGACCCAACTAGAATAAGTACCATGTTCTAAAATGCTCTGTGCAGATAATTACAACCCATGGACGAGGCTAGTTTACCTCTTAAAAAGATTCCATTTGAAATTTTCTTATAATTGAAAAATATACTAATATGCCCATCCTATGCATATATAATAATCTAAAAATCAATTCAACTTAAATAACCGTAACTCTAAAAATAATTCTCATATATAAAAGTTAATAGTATTTCCTAATTTTCTAAATTATTTTGTGGAAATAGAGACCTTTATTGTCTCAAATTTCAGGGGAAAATATCCATTTCCATACAAATGTATGCCTTTCCCCAAAAGACATCAGATTGAACATGATGATGTTTTGGGGGAAAAGGCATACATTTGTGCACCTCATCTTCAACCTCTGGATTCTAATCTTAACTTGCAGAAGGACAAGAAGCAGTTACTTAGCTAGGACCAATCCCATTCAGTGAGCCAAATGAGAATACCACAGGCAGACCAGATTTGACATTATCAGTTAATAATGCACTGTGAGATGTGAAAACTGATGTTTTCTTCACTCTAGTTTGCCAGGAATCATAGCTCCATTGAAGCTGGCAGAAATTCTGTCCTCACTAATAGTCTGTTATAGGAAGTCTTACAGCCAGTGGTTACCCGCCCACTGGGACATGGCCTCTTATACTATATAAGCTAATGTAGAGCATGTATCTGCTTTCTTTCTTTCTTTTTTGTTTGCTTGTTTGTTTGGCCTCTCTGTTCCAGTTGCTGGATTCGGTTTCTGATCTCCATTCCAGCAGAGGATTCTGATTTGTGAGTTTACCCCTAAATAAATAACCATCTATTTCTCAATTCTGAGCTATTGTGGGATTTCTTTTAAGCATCCTTCCACAATAGTCTCCCAATTCTTTCCCCCCAGTGTCAGTCTTATCCATGAATTCACCCTTTCCACAGCAGAAGCAGCAGCAGAGCACAGCAAATCAGAACTCAGATCTGCTCCCTCCCTGGACCACAGGCTGGAGAAAATGAAGGAAGAAAGACTCAAACTCCAGCACCTGCTATAGTGTAAATGACCATACTTCCTTATAAAATTTCAGAGATCCTGCCTAACCCCAACATGCTTCTCTGAATGAGATATTTCAAATGTTTTTGGCCCCAAAAGTGAGCATTTTTAACACATGCTGCCACTTTTCTGTTTGACACATTTTCATTGAGAAAGAAATTCAAATACATAAAATTTTCTTTTTGAAAATGAAATTAAGAATAAAGTCTATACCTACTCATTGTTAGTCCTGTTCCATTTAAACTGGTAACCCCATTCAGCAATCCTTCTTCTAGATCTGTAGGCCTGAATTCTTTAACCTTGTGTATATCATATGTATGTTGGTTATTCTTCATGGTTTCATTAACTTGACATATTTTAAAGATCATGTGTGCTACAGTATATATATGCATGTTAACACAGATTTCTGACTGTTATCCCATTATATAGGTATTCTACTTCAGGAGCTGATAAACTCTTGACTGTTTACGCTTTGGGACAGTATGAATTGAGGCTGATGTGAACATATGTGTATAGGGTTGTATACATATTCTCACCTTCTAAGTATACAGCAGTGGAACTACAGGATCCATTTATGCTAGCTAAATGGTTAACATCTACCTTAAACACAATGAATGAGAGAAAGGACTGACTCCAATCATGATGATATTCTCTGCCATCTTAAGAATATCAAAACTTGTGCGCACATGACTGAATCATTTAGTAATCCTGTACCATATGAGAATGTGACGACTTTCTCCATGCCCTTGTCAACATACAACATCTACTTTTTCCTACTTGCTTTTTTGATTGATATCCACTCTCAGTAGATGTTATAGAGTAGCTCACTGTGAACTTGATTTGTATTTTTCTAGTAATCAAAAAGCTGGGTGATTTTTCACATGCTCATCTGTTATGCTAAAGTCTTCTTTGGAGAAATTTTAGCTAATCATTTGGACACTTTTAATTTAATTGAGTAAATATTTTTTAGTTGTAACTACTTTTATGTCTTCTAGATGTATTTCAAGGGTGCTCTGTGGTATGGAAATACTTTCTATCGATCTTTACATTATCTTTTCAATTTTTGTAGCATCCTTTCAAGTCTAAATGGTTTTCTCCAATTTCATGGAGTCCTATTTATTTTTGTTTCTGTCTCTTGAGGTTTTGGTATTAGGTAGCTCTTGCTTAATCCAAGGTAATGACAAATTATTCATATCTTCTAAGAGTTTTATAGTTTTGGGCTGCCAAACATGCCTGTGACTTATTTTGAGTTTATTTTCATGTCTTGTATTTATTTGTCCCAGACCCATTCATTGAAATAAAATACCATCATTTCCACAAGGAATTGACTTTCTGTCCTTGTAATAAATCAGTTGACAGAGGTGAAAGTTTGTTTCCCTAGATTTTATACTCCATTTATTGAACTTTTGCTACTAAGACAGGGATACACCTTTACAGAAACTTTTGGAATCAGAAGGGGGAATGCTCAAAGATCATCCTTTCCCCCTTATTTTAGTGACTCTTAATTTCCTCAGATGCACATAAATGTAGAATGTGCTTTTAGAAGGACATTTTGGCAGAGATACAAAGAGTCCAAAGATGATGTGACTTACACTGCTCGCTCACCTATGATCATCATCTTCTGATTATAAATGTAGGAGATTTTCTGTTGTTTGTACTTCTTTAGATTCTTTTCAAAATATTTTGTTCTTATTGTCTATTAATTTTTAATTTTCCTTATCAATTTTTTATCCTTTCATTTCTAAAGTAGAATTGATTTTTAATTGAATATTTCCATGTTTTTTTCTTCTGCATGGGAATACAATTTTAATTTTTTTACATGGATATTGTATCTTGAAAACTTGTTCAATGTGCTAGCAAATTCTAAAGCTATTTTTAATTTTGTCAGCTATTCGATTTACAAAATCACGACCTCTACAAATGAAATTAGTTTTATCTTTTGTTTGGCAATCTGAGCATAGGTTGTTTGTCCCACTCTGGCTATAACCTCCAGCAGATGTTGAAATGACTAGGATAGAGGGCAGCCTCATTTTGTGCTGAACTCAGAAAAAAGCACTTAGTCCTTCCTCAGAGCATTCACTTCAACTGGTGGTAGTTTTATAGGTGCCAAATCATGAGACTGAGCAAGCAATTGTTGTCTCTTTTTCTATATTTTTTTCTACAATGAAAAGAAGCTGAACTTTGTAAAACGCTTTGCTATTATTGGTTTTCTACTGTGGTGACCATCTGATTTTTTGAATATTAATAGTATTCTATTAATATTATCGATTGATTAATTTTCAAATATTTAATCAGCCTTATTGATTAAATGATCAACTTTGTATTCCTGAGGCAAACCACAGATCAAAGAGAGGAACTCTGTGGCTGCACACCAAAAATAAGAGTATGAAACTACCTCACAGAAGCTCACTAAACAAACAATGATAAATAATAAAACAAATGCTCGGGAAAGCATGGCTTTTCTAGATTGCCACGTTGTATGGCAGTGTTCTGGCACGTGTATCATGAAGCAAGAAGAGAAAGTAGAAAGTGTGGTCTTTACAAAGGAACAACAACAAAAAAAAATCAACGGATACAAAATGCTTACAGAAAGCAGAGAGCTTGAATTTAACGCATATGTTAAATACTCCTAGATTACTGAGTTAAAGAAAGGAAAATCCTAAGAAGCACTAGAAAATCTGAAAACATTCATGCAAGTAACATTATATGGACTGAACAGGTCATTTTTAGGAATATATATGTATATACAAATGCATATATGGATGCTGTTAATTGAAGGAAAATGAATAAAGTGATCTCTTTAAATTCTCTTTATCAGTGCACACCCCTAGTGTATTCCAGCCTTGGTGCTCTGAAGACCTCTGTCTTGTGTGGGGGCTTCAGCATGACCCCAGCTTCACCCTCAGCCCACGCTGAGACATGAGGGCTTTCTCTGGTATCTGATGAACTTTGCATAACCCTGCACATGCGCATAGTCTTCAAGACCCTCAATAATACACACAAGCTTCTCAGACTTAGCTCGGCCCACTAGGAATACTTTAGTTCCCTCGATTTCTCTTTAAGCTTTCAGCTCAACCTCATGCTTGTTTCCACAAATATCAGTGATGCTGAGTAGTCATGCTGATTCCTTTTTCTTCGTTTTCTTTTTTGACTAATCTCAGGGAGAGGGTTTGCTCAATAACCTTTAAGGCACATTAAATACAAACAAATCCTCCGAAAGACTTTTCTAAGACTCCATTAAAACCGGTCAAGGATTGATAATGATGTGCGTGGGGCTTTTCAAACCTGGTTCTCTACTCTCAGGACTTTTGAACTGCTGGTGTTTCTGATTTCCAGGGCTATGCTGGGGAGGGGGAACAGGCAAGTATGGGACTTTCTGTTCTTTTGAACAGTCATTGCTCTGGCACAAATACTTCCCGCCTTTCACAGAACTGTTACAACTCTGATTCTTTCTTCTAGCTCTGAAAAAAATGAGTCTCAAAATTCTGCCCATGTTCTCATTACTTCTATGCATATTTTCAGAGTTCTTTCGTCCTCAATTTCATGAACACTTCTTCTGTATTTTTTCAGTTAAATTATATTTAATTTATAGAAAAATCTCTAAATTACTTCCATTCTCTTATAAAATTACTTATATCAGCCCTGTTTAGTTGGAATCTATATACAAATGTCCCCCTATGAGGCTATTGATTCTCAACATGGTGGCCACACTGACTGTTTGAATCAGATAGGTCTAGAAAATCCTGGCTTGGTCAAGTACATACTTTGTGAACATTAAGTTTTTAAAATTCTTAGTCTTATTCTTCAAAGCAACACCTACCTGCCAGGGTCACAATGTAAATAAGAGTTATTAGACACATAAAGAAATCAACACCTAATCAGCTTCCCCAATATTCTCTTTTGTTGCCTTTTTAGGCTATTCACTCATGGAGAGAATTCCTAGCTGTGGTGCTTAGATCTTTAGGATACTAATGCCATTGGCTGGAAATGCCGCCATGATGCCCACCAAAGAAAACGGATGTTGTAGAAATGGAAACCAAATAAACTCTTTCCTCCCCAAGCTGCTTTGGTCATGTGTTTCATCACAGTGCTAGGAACTGTAACTAAGTGCACAGGATCTAGTCGATCAATATTCCAACATGGGTCAGGGAGGAGTTTATTAAGTCCCACCCCTAGCTGAGACTCAATTGGCAGCTAATGGCTACTGGGGAAGAAGAGTAGTTTTTTTGTTTTTTCAGGGATGCAGACCCTGAAAGGCTACCCATGCCCCAATAGATAGCCCTATATCTGTGCACATGCAGGCAACGCTAAGGAGATTTAGTGGGAAAAATTAAAAAAAAAGACAGGACATTTAGGTAGGAGGAAAAAAAAAGTGGTCTTGGGGGGGAAGAAATAAGGAGTGCATTAAACCCAAACACATTATATGAGAGTTTGAAAGTCTCAACAATAAAGAACCACTGAACAGCAATGAAGAAAAATAAGAAATAATGATTCATTGTCCATCCATCGTTTATTCATATTTTTCTGTGATTCATCTTGACATATAAGTGAAGAAAAAAAGTCCTAAAGCTCAAATCCATGTGTGTGGTTGTGATGTGTGAACCATATCAACTGTGCACTACAGTGCACAATGCTGTGATGACTCTACATGTGTGTAGTAGAAAGCCTGAGGCACACTCCACACCAAGAGGGAAAACAAAGGAACAGAGCGCTGCTTAGCTTAAAGACATAAGGGAAGCCGAGAAAAATGTATAGCTCAATAAAATCAATTTTTAAAAAAGCCTAAAATAAAAGACTTAAGGAGACATCATCTCTTACTTTTGAAAGGTTGTTCTGCCGCCATCCAGCTGCAGGAAAAAAAGCATCTCAAGCCACCCATTTGGCTTTACCATTTTCATCTGCATATGGATAATCTACTAGACATGAAAAATAAACCAAGAGCAATAGGCTCTGCTCACTAAAAGCTTCCCTAACAGAATGAGGTCAGTAGGGCAGGATCACAGTCACTCTCATACCCAGGAACTTCCCAAGAAGTTCTCACACCCATGAGATTTCCAAGTCCTAAAACAGAGCTGGCTGAACCACATCAGAAGAGTGAGAGTGTGCAGATCCTAGGGTTAGGTAACAGACTGGGATTGGGAAAAGTAGATTCTGAAAGTAAAAAGGAGACTGAGGTTCATCCATAAGACCTGCCATAAATTTAACGTGCCTGTTCTTTGTCCTGCACAGAGATTTACGAGTACCATATAATTTCAAGGTTTGATTAGGCATGTGTTTTCAGCTCCTACGTGGTAATCTTCATTACAAGTATCAATAACCATAGGAAAGACTTACAGCCATATGGGCTCTGTAAATGGCAGATCAGAATGAAAAAAATGATAAAATAGATGTGCTTTTCCACATTCATTTCTTTAAGATCTAGTTGTGGTCAGAGCATTATGAATAAAAAGCTGGGACATTTCCAGCAAGAATCCATGTTTTTAGCAGAAGGCTGGGGAAATTCGAGCCTGGGAAAGTAATGCTAATGCAAACTGCTTAGTCAGGAGCATGAGACAAGTAAGGATTGTCCCTGAGTACACAAATGAAAAATTATCCTTGAAGGGGTTAACTTCTGAGTAACATGTATACATTTGGAGGCTAACTGGTCACTTGGAATTCAATTGAGTTTTGTAAAATGGTGAAAAACACTGTTTGTTAATAATAGAAACCCCCATATTAATTGTTTTTCGATTGCTGTGATAAAACACCATGACCAACAAGGCAAGCAGTAGAGGAAAGAGCTCATTTGGGGCTTACCTGGAGCAGGAGCTTAGAGTTCATTCACATCCCAAACCACAAGCAGGAAGCAGAGAGCACACTCTAAATGGCATGTGTCTTTTAGAATCTCAAAACTATCCCCAGTCCCCACCCCTGGTAAAATGCTTCTGCTAGCAAGACTATAATGCCTCCTATTCTCCACATCAGCCACCGACTGGTGATGAGCTATTCAAATGCTGGAGACATACTGGAAACATCCGTTCAAACTACCACTATGCCTTCACAAGTTGAAAACTAGGTCAAATAATTCCTTTGATATAAATCACCTAATTGTGCCAAGGTTATAAACCCTTGCTAGGTTTACAACTAGAGTTTGGGACTTAGTTGCTTTGTAATCAATAAGGATCTGTGTTGGCCACCGATATTTAGGGGCTCTTCAGAAATATCTCTTTAAACTTTCACAGAGAAATGGCTTTTATTTGGGAATCGGAGAGGCTGATACAACCTCAGCTGTAAAATTTGCAAATAACAGAGAGCTCTGAAGCTGGTCCACATGACTACAGATTCCCAGAAGTGAAGCGAGCTTTATGCTTTGTTTTCCCTGAAAGTTTGGAGAGTATATTTTTGGTGAGAATAAATGAGCTTATTGATTTTGGAAATTTTTGACAAAATGAAACCAAATGGATAGAGGAGATTTGTTTGCAAAATAGGAATCTAGAGGTCACAGACAGCTAAAATACTAAACAGCCCTACAAACTCCTAATGAAAACATTAGTGTATTTGTTTTTGTGTATGTGTGTGTATGTGCGTGTGTGAATGTATGTATGAATGTGTTTGTGTGTGTGTTTGCATATGTGTGTATATGTGTGTGTATGTCCGGGTGTGTGTCTGTGTGTATGTCTGTGTGTATATATGTCTGTGTGTTTGTGTGGGTACAAGCAAGTGGTCATTTATTAGGTAAATAAAAATAACAAAATCTGATTTAACTTCAGTTAAAAGTCAAACATAACCAATTGCCAAATAAAGATTATACAAACAACAAAGAAGATCAGAAGATTGAAAGAGACATAAATGTAGCTTGAATTGAATGAGAAAACATACCTGTAAGAAATTATATAACAGGAGAGAGCATGGGGCCACATAGAAGGAGAGAATTTAGCAAGAAAAGACTTACTCTGAGGAGCTCAGGTAGAAAAGTTGTGTGGTACCCTGTAGTCACCTAACAGAATGTCCTGGGGTCTGCCTGCAAAGGCCATTGAATTATCAAAAAACTGAATCATTACTATGACACTAAGAATTCAGACTTCTGCTCTCAGTTTCTTAAATAGCATAATGCCTGGAACAACTCTACATAAATAAGAAAATGCATAGCTGGGCTGAAAACTGGAATAAACAAAACCTTTTATTATTTCAGACTCTACTTCCGACATATTGAACCAGTACTTCAAGGGTATTGGCTTTACAAGATGCTAATTATCAACCTGCCACAGGAGGTTTTATAATCAGCCTATCTGAGGAAACTAACGACCTCCATTCTATCTGGCCTGGGAGAACAAGGGAATAAATACAGTTGGAAGAAAGAGAATGTTCGGCTGTAAGAGCCAATGTGTAAAGGACCTTACGGGACAAACATCTGTGGGGGTTGACAATTTTTATCGCCCTATGTTGATTGCACAGAATTTTAAATGGTGTTTCCATGCAGGCATCTAATGTTCTTTGATAATATTCACACCTTCTATTGTTCTACTTTATCTGTCTCTACTATCTACCATTCCCCTCCCCTAGTCCTACAAGCCTTCCTTTGAGTTTTATGTTCTTATATTTTTGCCTAGCTCTCACATAAGGGAAACTATGCAAAACATGTCTTTGTAGAAATGAGTTGTTTCACTTAACACAATGATATCTAGTTCCTTTATTTTTCTTTTATTCTTTTTATAACCAACTAAGATTCCATTATGTATATACATTATATTTTGTTTGTCAGTTCAGCTGGCCCCATCTTTACCATGGTGTAAATAGGTTTCATCTGAAGCTATCAGCCCAATTTTAGCTGCAACTTAAGCTGCTAAATTAATAAACTCGCCTTTTCATTCTATCCTTACTGCATTCTAGGCAACATTTAGTAGAATTGGCAACTTGAGGTTTTCTAGTCAGGAAAACCATACCATTTATTCCTACCACCTGCAGCCACTTTTGCCTTCCATAATTATCTCTTTTGTTCCCTTTAAACAGTCTTCCCTAAGACCCTGCACAGAGTCCCTTATTTGCCATCTCCACAGCTACTATTTGGCTGGCCTCATCTTTCCAATGGCTGAAACAAGTCACTTGCAAAGCTACCTTGTCTATTCACAGATGAGTTTAAAAATTACGTTTCATCTCATTTTTTTTTATTTTGAACCTTCCAAGAAGCCAGACAGGCTTTCTTGACTTTCTTGACTTTCACAATCTGTTGCTCAGTTATACTTTCTCTCTCAGGAAGTGGAAAACTAAGAACCCAAGAGGTTTATTCCTCCTTCTCTCTCAGATCCTAAAACTGTCCATCAGGAATTCCAGACAATTCAACCTACCTCTAAGTTACCTTTTGACTCTCTCTATGTAACCACTGCTGTGACTATACCACTGCAGTATAGTCACAGCTACAGCCTGTGGCAGTAGCTGCCTGGTCACTTCCTACTCCTTCTGTTGACCTCTGCTAATCCATCCTATCCTCAGAGCAGCAGAGTAAACTTGGGGAAATTAAAAATGTAAACCAGATCTTGTTAACATCTGCTTAATCCCCTTCAGGATTTCTCATTGTAATTGGAATGAACTGCAAAGGCTTTATGTGCCTTAGCCTCTGGTTCTTGTTCTCTTGGCCCTACCATGCTTGTTTGATGCACAACAGCTGCACTGGCCTCTCTTCAGCTTTCAGAACAGGCCAAGTTGTGTGTCTGGCGGGCACTTCTCAAATATATTCCCAGGGCTGGCTCTTCAGAACCTGTGGGTCTCTGCTCACATTTATTTCCCAGCCCAAAAAGTCCTTTTATGACCACTTTGTAGAAGTGGCTCTCTTTCCCCATGCTTCCTCTGCTATTTTTTTTGTGCTTTTTTATTGCTTTATAAATAATACCATTCAAAATTTCCACCTCCTCCCCCCCTCTCATTTCCTCCCCATTCCCCCACTCACCCCTGTGGGAAGTCCAAGGCCCTCCCCACTCCATCCAGGCCTAGGAAGGTGTGCACCCAAACAGACTAGGATCCCAAAAAGCCAGTACATGCAATAGAAACAAGTTCCAGTGCCATTATCATTGGCTTCTCAATCAGTCCCCATTGTCAGCCACATTCAGAGAGTCTGGTTTGATCACATGCTTGTTCAGTCCCAGTCCAGCTGGCCTTGGTGAGCTCCCATTAGATCAGTCACACTGTCTCAGTGGGTGGACCTACCCCTAGCGGTCCTGACTTCCTTGCTCATCTTCTTCCTCATTCTGCTCTTCAACTGGACCTTGGGAGCTCAGTCCAGTGCTGCAGTGTGGGTCTCTGTCTCTATCTCCATCCATCACCAGATGAAGGTTCTATGGTGATATTCAAGATATTCATCAGTGTGGCTATAGGACAAGGCCAGTTCGGGCACCCTCTCCTCCACTGCCCAGGGTTCTACCTGGGACATCCACGTGGACATCTTGAATCCTTTCTAGAGCCAAGTCTCTTGCCAATCCTAAAATGGCTCCCTTAATTAAGATAGCTTCTTCCCTGCTCCCAAATCGGTCCTTCCTCCATCTCAACCTTTATAGGACAGCATCAGATTTGGTTCCTTCACGGTACTTCTCAACATCAAATGGTATCTCTGCATTCCAGTGTTCCTGCTGGTTCGTTTCTACAATCACATCCTTATCTCTTGGAAATGAATATTTCCTTTTATCTCTGAAGTGATGCTCATCACTAAATTACATTTTATTCTTTTGCTTTATAAAGAGGTTTTTTATTATTTTTAAATACATTTTCTTTGCCATGCCATTCTTCGTTCTCTCCCATCCTCAGAACACTATTTTAATATTTTAGTTGTGCTTCCCTTCAGTTGCTAATTCCTAGACCTGTACATTTCATTTGCATACATATTATTGACCTGTAGACTTTATTCTTTCTTCTTGTTTTTCATTGTTCAGGAATTTAGTCTTGGGACCTAGCCCAGGTTGACCCTAATGTCACATTCTTCCTGCCTCAGCCTTCCAAGTAATAAATGTGTGACTTTGCTCCAAGTTTTCTTTATACTTCATTCAGTCAGCAACATGCTTTTTAAAAATCTTTGCTCTTCTGGATCTAACTAGGCACTGTTTTGAAATGTAACATACTATTACACATATATACTCCATCCATTTGTTGCCTCAAGCTCCCTATTATTACTAACAAGCCCATGACAAATATCTTTGCACATATGCATCAAAACATGCTTCTCTGGAGGAAAAAATATCTAGAAGTTCATGAGCTATAAGAAATGTCAGCATTTAACTTGACTAAGCACTATAGAACCAAGCCCCAAGGAATGCCTGCTTCAAACCCTACTGCGGTGAGAGACCCTAGATACCTCATGTTCTTACTGTTATTTAGCATATACCCTGTTTTCTAGTATTTGCTCATTAGACCAATTTATTAGACCAGTATAAAATAATAGCCTATTTTTAAGTTGTGCTCTCTAATACTACAAACTTAAGCAAGTCTTCCTATGTTTGCTAACTACATGAAATTTCATTTCTTCCCCTAGATCATTTTTATTATTGAGCTTTATAAATGAGTACTGAGTTTCAGCAGATTCTTCATCTACACCCACTCAGTCACATTTTAATATTCATTCTATAAAATGATAACTTATCCTAATTTATTGTTCATAGCCTCGGGAAAAAGTATACTTGTTCTTAATTCACTGTTTGCAAAGCTTTGTTTAGAAATTAAGTACTATTTTGGAAACAAATAAGTGGTCTTACATGTCTATGTTTGTACATTGTTAAATGATTGTAGAGTCATAATGGTAGTCATCAAAAATAGTACTACTTGAAAAGCAGTTATGAAAGTGATAATACTACATTTCTTAGTCAATATCTGTTTGTAGACTGAATTGCACTATGCTGGCATTGATCTTACCCATATTTTTGGTGGTTTGGGGTTGAGAACTTCATTTCAATCACAGAGGCATCTAAATATGTCCTAAGTTTGCAAAATCAACATATAGGGTGGCCATATTGACTTTTCCTCTGAGCTGTCTGCTGCCTCTTTTTGCTATTAAAGCATCCTCCTTTTTCCTCCACATGAGTTGCCTCATAGTTTGTAATGCAAGGAGCATTTACACCTTCATTCTGGAGCGTGGTTACAAATTCTTTTCATTTATTTCGGTATAAAATGAATTCAAAGATGCAGTTATACCAGTATCTTTTTTTGCCTTATGTAATTTAAAGGTTCTGTTCACTTGTTTATGAGCATAGGGTCTCTCTGTCTCCTAAACTGTAAATAATTCAAACAGTACAGACTTGTGTTAGTAAGACTAACAGCAATAGTTTTATACTTATAGTGATTAAAATACTTGTGAACAGATTGAAAATACTTGTGATGGATGAATAACTGTGACCCAGGTTGTCATCTATGAACCCATGCATAAAACATCAATCTTTAAATATTGGTGTTATTTTTGCTACATTTTAGAAACTAGGAGTTGGAGCTTAGTTGGAACTTAGATGGAAAAAACTAATTACTGGTGGTAGTTCCTTGGAAGTACCTCATTCTTGGTCCATTTTGGTATGCTTCTGTTTCTGCTTCATTTTTTTAGGAGTAAACCACTGGCATATACACATGATGGCGAATATGCATGTGCACTTAAACAAACACATGTGCATGTATACACACAAACACACACACACACACACACACACACACATACGTGTCTTCTCTGCCACAATGATTTACCCAAGCACATGTGGATTATCAACTATGGGCTGAGATTTAGGAAACTACCAACCAAAGAAAATTCTACTTAAGTTTTTTATCAGGTCTTTGCACAAAGGTAGCCAAAAACAATTTAAATGCTATTAAGTAGAAGAATGGAAATACAAATTCATTTTAAAAATACTTTTTTAATCCAAGTTTTACAGTTAAACCTCAGTGAAAAGAAAATGGAGCAAAAAGTAAATATGGCCTATTATCTTCAAGAACAATAAATTCTGAAATGGAAATAGGGTAGGACTATCATTGTATAGAATCAGAATAATTCAGTTTAATCTAAAATTGGAATTTATTGAGTAGACATTGCAAATGTAGGTAAATTGATAGAAGCTATAAATGTATGCCTCTGAACTATTAGATTATATATATTGCATGTAACTGAAATCATAAATAAGTTTAGTTTTTTGGAAAATGGATATGTAGTCTAAATTTAAATCTTGACAAACAAAATTCTCTGAATTTTTCTGTGGAGGAAACAGGACTAAGAAAAGAGTTTTTAAAGAGGTATGCATCCATATGAAGCAGTCATATTGTGCATTCAAAAAAAGGTAAGAAATTCTGGAATTGCATGAAAAATATTTAACAAGTGTAAAGCATTATAAAGGCTCCCCATGCTGCTCTGGTTGGGATTTAGACAGGTAAGCCTAGTCCAGAGTGATGTCTAATGGCGTAAGTAGACTTTTGCCTCTGTAATAATTCAACTCTCATTAAAATAACTCAAGATTATTCACCAGCAGGTGAAAAGACTCCAGAAAAGAACAGTGGAGTGACAAGTCTTTTGAGAACTAAAATGCAAACTGGATCAGAGCTTTCCCTCCTCCATTCTCTTGGCAAAAGAGAATGCAAAGTAATGAAAAGGGTCCCATCTCTTGACTGGAAAGTTTGCAAAGTCACCACTCAGAAGACAAGATAGAAAAGAGGCCGTTAACCAAAGGCATTAATGCTGCCACTCAACCTGGAAATCCAAAAGCATCTTCCAACTCAAAAGTCCTTTTTAAATAAAAATCTGAAGATAAACAAGGAAATATGTATTTTAGGGTTACTTTCTTCAGATTCAGACCTATGGGAAAAAAGTATAGGAATCCATTCATAGTTGGATGTAGACTAGTCATGTATGTAGACACTGTATGCTGGAGACAGAAGGCTAAGGCAGCACTCTGGGCCAGTTTCCAAGGAGAACACAAACAATCCCCTAACTGTGTGTAATAGAGCTCAGTACAGGGCACAATAGGACCTGGAAAACCATCTAAGTATTATCCAAGCATTGTTTTGAAGGACTGGAGAGTGAGGAGAAAGTCTAGACAGGGGAACAGCAAAGGAGGAAGTCTGATGTTCAATGGACACCTTTCCTCTTGTTCTACCTCAATGACATGAGACCTCTTTAGTGACACAACACAGAACTCACCTCTCTTTTGGATTTTTTTTTCATTCTCCCCTCCTTCCTTGATCACCTCTTCATCAACCACTAGTCAAGCATATACTACCTAGTTTACGCCGTATCCATCTTATCTCTCCTGTTTTCTGCTTCCAGGATTCATTAAGACATTGCATCTCACTCTCCTGATCTTCCTCCAAGGGCTTAGATAGAACTTTGTTTTTAATTTTCATGAAAATAAGAAGCACACATTAAAATTGAAAGCACTGACAATCTGATCACAAATTCTTGCTATTTAACTAATCAATCAAAAAGAATAAGGTTTCAAAAGCTGATGCTAGACTATAGCAAAAGAAAGTTCCACAGGCAACAATTTCCTTTTCAAATTTTTGATGGTATTGATTTAATAAAATGAAATAAAACAGAAATGCATGTAAACACATAAAGGTATCTGTAATAAGCACTTTTGTCCATAAAGTTGCATAATGAAATACAAACCCTCTGCCAATTTCATTAGGGATCTATTAAGCTAGCAGGACTCTAATATACAAATAGAACAATTATCTTCTTCAACAGCAGGAGGATAATTTACCAGAAGAGGAAACCATTTAGATGGCACAATTAAGTTATATTTCTTCTTTTCTTGCCGATAAATTAAAGAGATGAACATTAACGTTATTTATTGTTTTCACAGTTTACCCTTGTTTTTACTCCTTGCCTACTTTTACCAAAACTTACTATTAAGTTCCTCCTATGGTATCAGACACTGTGGCCATTTGACTGGCTATTCCCCATTTCCTCCTTACTAAAAGAAACTAGTCCCAACCCTAGCTTCAGAAGCAAAGCATGATGGACCGAGCCCGACACAGTAGCTCTATTCTATCTCAGCAGGAAAAATGTCCTGTGATTTCCCCCCGCTAGGCAGAAGAGTATGTCTACCAAATACATGGAGATAAGAAAACGATGTTCAACTTTCTCCTTAATCTTATGGAAGCTTCCAGACATGTGGGACCACAACAAAACTCTAGTAACCAAGAGGAAAAGGTACCATGTGATAGACACATGGTAGCAGTAATTTAGATCTCAATGATTTCACTGTACTCCCTAATTAACTGAGGTGAGAACATCGCTACCCTATGCAATAAAAACATATTTTTTATGCTTAATTCTTTGCTGGGTTGTCCCAGTTACAGCAAAAAGAGCTTAAAGTAAGCAATATACTCTAGCTACAAATGTCTTCATTGTCAACTTTTATAAGGCATGATGGCATAGAAGCAATTATGCATCTGTCCACTCCATATGGAATAAAGACAATATATCATCATGGAATAGTGAGCACTCTATAATAAATTAGCCCTCATGAAGCAATTCAGACAAATCAAACACATTATACAGAGATTCAATCTGTGAGAAATACTGGTAGGATGATTTGTCTGGCTTGTTACACATTTAGAGGCTGAAGGGACAACGGAATGGCCATATTGTAATTAACTAATAATTTTAAAACTTTGTTGAAGAGACCATCATTCTTAAGTTACCCTCACAAAGATATGTGGATTCCTATGTCCACTGTTCACTACTCTAAGACAAACAAACAACTTAATTGCATGTCAACATATTTTAGGGACTTTTCTCACCAAAATTAACTATGCTATAACAGATGTGTTATTCTGTATTATTACCTCTATAATATATTCTGTAACATCATTTTGTAAACCTCAAGTATATTGAATAAAATTTGGTTTATAATGGCTGAAAGACACTTAAGGAAATGCTCAACATCCTTAGCCATAAGAGAAATGCAAATCAAAACAACTCTGAGATTATATCTTATACATGTAAGAATGACCAGGACCAATAGCACTGCTGACAACTTATGATGGATAGGTTGTGAGGTAAAGGGAACTCTCCTGCATTGCTGGTGGGAGTGAAAACTGGTATAGCCCCTCTGGATATCAGTATGGTGATTTCTCAGAAATTGGGAAACAACCTAGCTCAAGACCCAGTAATACCGCTTTTGGGTATATACTGAATGGATGCCCAATGGTACCATAAGGACATGTGCTCAGCTGTGTTCATAGCAGTATTGTTTGTCATAGCCCAAACCTGGAAACAACCTAAATGCCTCTCGACCAAAGAATGGATAAAGAAAATGTACTCCATTTACATAATGGAGTACTACACAGCAGAAAAAAATGACATTTTGAAATTTTTGGGCAAATGGATGGATCTAGGAAACATAATATTGAGTGAGGTAACCCAGACACAGAAAGACAAATATCATATGTACTTAATCATAAGTGGCTTTTAGGCATAAAGCAAAGAAAAACCAGTCTACAATTCACAATCCCAGAGAACCTAGACAACAATGAGAACCCTAAGAGAGACATACATGGATCTAATCTACATGGGAGGTAGAAAAAGACAAGATCTCCTGAGTAAATTGGGAGCATGGGGACCATGAGAGAAGGTAGAAGGAGAGGGGAGAGGAAGGTACTGGAGTGGAGAAAAATATATAGCTCCATAAAAAACAATAAAAAATAACAAAAAGAGTCAACTAAATTATTTTCCCTTCTTCTATGAAAAAGACAAATTATTTCTCAACTAACATGCTAAGCAGAAAATTGTAATTATCCTGTGGATACATTGTGAGTTAACAGATTTCTCAGATTGTCTCAGTTGTTGAACTAGCAAATCACATACTTCCTTATTAATCCTACAAGTACTTAGCTTCTATGTCCAAATTTCATAGTCTACAATATCAAGATAAATGTATGAATAATCTCACAGACTCACATGAGGCTAACGAAGCAGTACATGTAGCGTTCATGTATATAAAGAGGACTCGTTATCATAGGCTATCATTACCATCCTCCTTTGAATGGGTTTTATTTGTAATCTCTTAAAGAGACACTTTTCTGACCCCAAGTTGCTTTGGCTTTGGAGTCCAGCATAAAAAAAAATCAGGATTCACTGAAAAGGGGGGGAGGGAGCGCAGAGGCCATTGCTGTGTAATCCTTATGTGTTGTCCATACTGCAAATCACCTCAAATTTTAGAGCGACAGCTGTTACTGTTTATCAGGTTCACATCAAACATCAGTGCTATTGATACAATGAACGCCTGGGTTCCTGATAGAAAATCCTTTAGGCGATGCTTAGCAGCATCCAGCCTTGGCATCTCCTTTCAGGCATTCTCGGATCAGTTCTGCCTGTGAAATAAAGGAATCGGGATGGATGACCTTTACGGTCCTTTTAAAGTCTCACATTTCACCCTTGTTATGACCCCCATGGATACAGGATAGATTGCCTGTATTGATTACACCTTAAGAGTGGAGCTGAGCTAGGTCCTATTTAATCAGTCCTACAGGGCACAGATTCTTTTTTTTTTCCCTGCTATAAAATTTAGAAAGCTCAGAATCAGAGAGGTTAAATGATTTTCCCAGCACACCATCTGGCATGTTTATAATTTCCTGTTGCAGATTGCTTATTTCTAGCCACCAACAAATGGCTAAATTGAGAGTAAGTCTGGAATGTAATGACGCAGCCCCAGCATGGTAGTACACTTTCAAACCTGCAGATACCTGTGCTCAGTCCACACTTTTCCTTAAAAAACTTTTCAACTTGAAAGCAAAAAGCATCAAACTACTTTTTCACTTCTATTTTTTTCTGTTATTTTTTAGACAAGCATGATCCAGGATTTGTTATTCTAGAGACATGGTCTTTGTCATTTTTCACCATTGTACTCTAAATGAGAATTTGCTTTCAGTACACGTTCTCACAATTCTAAACAAGATTCTTTATGGTCAGAAATGTTTGAAATAAGCAATTCTTAATATCATTTGATTTTTGACATTTTTATTGGATTTTTTAAAGTTTCTAGTTCACTTAACAGCTGGACATCTAACACATATATCATTTTATTTTGAAAAATGAGAGTGTATTATAGAAGCCACCCACTTGCCATTGTAATAGATAGAATTACTGATTATATACACCCTTCTCAGTAGCAAGAGGATACACAATTGCCTCCTACGACTCTGATAACAAGATGGCAGTTACAATTGGCACCTAGAGAAACAATACATAATTGCCATCCACTAGCCGAACAGAAAGAGAGGGACAGAGAAATTATCCGCACAATAGCCCAAGCAGCAGACAGAATCAACAACCCTCAATCCTTACTTATTTTGAGCGGAAGAGAAAGAAGGCAATTTGCTCTCAGAAGTAGCATCTCAGAAGAAATCTTTTGTTGAAAGATAACTCATATTATATCCTTTACAAGTTCCTTTGCACATGCTGCCAAAGGAAAAGGGTGAATATGAAATCCAAGAGCCAAAGGGGTTAAACCCAACCCTCAGATATCAGGAAAACAAATTATGGTGACTTTGGCAATGATAATTATCAATGGCTTTATGCACAGTATGTTTCTGGATAGTGAGACCTAATAATGGTACTTCTGTTGGAAGGTTTTTTTTTTCCCTTGAAAATGTAATATATCCTAATAGTTGGCTTTTCTGTCTGGGGAGAAGGCATAGAAGAGATGCTTTGATGATGTGTGTCCTGGATTCCAGGTTATCCCAACATGCTGTTTCCATGTAGATAGAGGTTTGAGATGCTCTTTATCTCAGATACCCAAAAAAGAATTTTTATGCTCACAATCGTGTCCCACCAGGGCTGTAATTCTTTCCACTAATTTTGTTATCAGTTCTAGAGAATAAATGGTAGTGATTGCTCTGGTTTTACCAATAGAAACCTCTATAGGTGAAAATCTATAATAGAAAAAGACAGACACAGAGAGAAAGGACTAAGAAGCCTGATTCCTACTCTGGAACTGAGAGCTATGAGTCTAGCTGAGTGAGGATTAGAGGGGTATTTTCATACAATCCCGCCACTTATTTCTAATTTATTTTAGTGAGGAAAAGATTGCAACAATCCTTCTAAGGCTGTTGAAACTTCAGCGCTATGCAACGGCAACAAAGGGAATCACAGTCTGTGCTCTCCCAGAAGAGTCATTCATAACGGATGTGGTCCCCTCAACCTGCAGAAGCATGAGTTGTGCTGCAAGGGAAAATGCTTTTGAAGTTACAATGTTGTGTTGATGATAGATTGAAAAGGCAATAAAAGCCCAGGAACAGATAGCCATGTTTCTTTTCTACAAAAAAAAATCCATATAATGAAAGAAATTTCCGTAATCCATCAAATTCTTAATACTCCAATGATTACCCCTATAATAAATTTCACAGTATCATTGACCTATTTCTGTATGCTTTTTCTCCATGTTTTGGTGTAGGGGAAAGACTCAGGTTCACTTATGCTGAAAACAGAATTCTTTACATAATTAAGAAAAAAGAAAGACAATCACAAAGCAAGCAGACTAAAAATCTTTTACATTTTAAATGCATTACTCTAGGTTCTGATATTTTCTTCATTAAAAGCTCTGGTGTGGGGTGGTACACTATAGCAGTGGTTCTCAACCTTCCTAATGCTACAGTCATTTAATACAGTTCTTCACGTTGTGCTGATCCCCAACTATAAAATTATTGCTACTTCATAGCTGCAATTTTTCTAATTCATGAATCATAATTTAAATATCTTACATGCAGGATATCTGATAGAGTACTGCTGTCTCCCGAGCACCATTCCGGGATGTCTGTACTGCTCACCCAATCCTCACAGTACTTCTTTGAAACCATTACTTCTGTTTTCAGGATCAAGAATACAAGCTTGAAGAAATCAAGTAAATTTTCTAAAAGAGTACTAATGAAGTGTGGGACCTGTAATGACTTAAATTGTCCAATTCCAAATCATCAGCTAATATATCTGTCAAGCTGACTTTCAGAATAGCCCAGCTGGAGATGAATGCAGATCTCCACACTATTCAAGCTAGAGCAGGTTATCACAGCAGACTTCCATGTGGTTGTCCAAACAAAGATGGTACAGTGTCAACAGTTTCTTTATAAGAGACTTAGCCGGGCGGTGGTGGCGCACGCCTTTAATCCCAGCACTCGGGAGGCAGAGGCAG
>NC_022009.1:461862-469154 GCF_000317375.1 Microtus ochrogaster | reverse complement strand
ATCTCTGTGAGTTCGAGACCAGCCTGGTCTACAGAGCTAGTTCCAGGACAGGCTCCAAAGCCACAGAGAAACCCTGTCTCGAAAGAAAAAAAAAAAAAGAGACTTCAGAGGGAAAATCAAACCAGGTTAAAGGTTTTGAGTCACTGTCAACCCTTCTACCATTACATGATTTTTAAAGCCTATTTTTATTGAAAATAAAGAAAAGCAACAGTAATAAATGGAAGTGTTTGTCATCTAAGAAATGGGCATCAGAACTTTAAGCAGAGCTCAGCTAAAAGTTCATGCAATTAAGTCCTTATATCTGAGGAGTTGTAACTATAAAGCAAGTATTAACACATCATCATACTAAGCTATGTGATACAACCTTCTCCTCCATCTGCCTTGACTACCTGGAAGCTCAGAAACACAATTCTTTTCTCAACTATCTCAGCTTATACAAGTTGAGGCAGTAGAAGATGATGCTCCTCTAAACTACAAGGATACAGCAAACTGATGGATGTTCACTCATCTCTAGCTTTCCTGTTAGTCCATTCAGTGTATGAAAATGTCCTCATGTTATACAAGCCAATTGTTTTAAATAAAGAAAAAATTAAATGAATAAAATTAAAAACAAAATATTTTTAGATTTGTGGGTGATTAGAAACCCACAAATTCTAATTTATTGTTTTGGTATAGATTCCAAGAGTCAAAACTTTTAAAGCTTTCAACTGAGTCTAATGTTCAGCCAGGCCCTAGCACTATTATTATAGCCTTCTCAGATCCAGAGTCCATTTGAATGTGCTATTATTGCTGTAGGAATAGTTTCAGCTAAGAACAAACCCGTCAACCACCCACTGTGTTGCTAACCATCTTGTCTCCAAGACAAAATACTCCAGCAAATTCTAAATATCAACCTACTATATAATTTCCTGCCATATAAGGAAATTTGAATGCTGAAGGGTAGCTGCTTTTTGGTACAGCATGTATTTCCCCTGATCTTCATGTTGCTGCAGAGGACATTAAACTCAGCCTTCAGTGAAGGATAAAGTGGTGGCACCTAAATAGTTTCCTGCAACTGCATGAGAAACAGTTGATTTTTCATAGTTGGCTAAGTTATTTGCTGGGATCTGAAATCTATGAGGAAATGGGCCATTCAAGAGACAACAACAATGCTGAGATAAAGGTATGGCTAGAATTGCTTCATCAAGAGGAAGTTGTATGGTCAACAGCTGATGAGGATTCCACAAGCTAGAGCCTTGTCTTTGGTAGCAATAGGACCTATTATCAAGCTATGAACAGGAAAACAGAGCAGACCCACTAGGACATCCACAGCCCTACTGCAGATCCGATTCAGAACACAGATCATGGTTATTCTGGTCATTTTATAGCAAGCGCATCAGTGACAGATAAGGGGCAAGTGGCCAACTCCCCTCTCATTGATTTATTGGGATATCCTCAGCCACCCACTCCATTACATATTCCAGGCCACTCCATTCGCATAGGACAGGTATAGGAAAGCGATCATCAGGCAATGGGTCAGTCTGAAACTTGCAGAGCTCTGCCCCCATGAAGCTGTTCTTTCTGTGCTTCTGGACTCCTTATATCCATCTGCATTAAGGTGGAAGCTGATCTTGTAAATGGAAAGTTGCTGAGATTTAGCTACAAACAATGAAAGAAAATCACAAGATGTGTCTTATATATAAAAAGAATGAAGCAAAATATGACTTATTTTTATGAGTGGTTAGGTCATCTCCAAATCCCTGGAGAATTACAAACAAGAAAAATTTATAGATGGACTTATCTAGTGTATACTTACAAATCTCTATATACAATACTGATTTTCTATCTGTGCTTCAATATTTTGGCTCTTTTTTATTATTTGTGTCTTTCAGTTCTTTTTAATCTTTTAATTGAAAACTGCTTCAAATGATTTGTGTGTGTGTGTTATATAAAACATGCTACGTCTATTTTTGACCCATAATGATTAATATGGTGCTTGAGCACAAAGCATCTTTTAAAGATGCTACTAGAAATTATGGGGTGTCCCACCCAGGGTAAAAGATGTTTCCAGAGAAATCTGGTTTCCCTTTGGACTTTCTTAATCTTGATAATAAAGAAGGAAACTCAAGGGCAGTTTTCCTAGAGTTTAAAAGAAAAACCGCAGGTCAGACAAGATATAAATTTCAGCCCCTTCCCAGAGGAGCAAGATGAAGAAAAAGAGAGAACGCCATATTGCTTGAGTTAATTTAAGCCAGCACACTGAGTAATGGAGGTCAACCATGTGGTGGGTGAAAAACTTCATGATAAAGGGGCACAGGGGAGCTTCAGAGAAAGAAAAAAGTAGCCCAAGATGTGGGGGAAAGCATACTTGCAAAACAGATAGAAGCAATTAAAAGGTTATGTTTTTCCGAGGAATGAACACAATTCCATGGTGGTGACTCCACTAGCAACTACACAGAGGACCTAGAGGAAGAGGACCTGATCTCATTAAAAGAATATATTCACTTCATAGCCTAATATGAATCTGTCTTCTTGAAGTACAGTTTCTTAATAAGCAATTGACCAGACCAACTGGATTAACTCGTTATAGGTATCATGGAATGTCAGTTCGACACCCAATCACACAGGTAGATTCCATTGTCATAACCAGAAAGAAATCACTGTCTCTTAATGGCCCTCCAACACTATTATAATACTAGTTACTTACTGCAAAGATACTGTGTTTAACACTATATCTTTGAAGTTCTTGAGTTATTGTACTATTAATTGGTTAAACACTTACTTCCTGAATTCAGACATACCTGAATTTTAATAAAGATCCTACATCAAACTAACTGTTTAATATGGGTGATATATTTATCCTAAAGTTTAGTTCTTAGTCATGACAAAGAAACTGATGATCACCTGGTGATATTGCAAATATCATGCATGATAAGGAAGATGAAAAATCTTAACACTATGAACAGCAGCAAGCACTTAATAAAGATTATTTCTGTAATTTATGCTAAAAACATCCCAACTAAGAAACAATATTTAAAAATATGTACACGTAAAATAATAAACTTTGAGGATATAAAAATCTAAGACATTAGTAAAAAACAGGAATAATAAAATTATTCAACCTACACTTGTTCTGAAAACCCTAAGACTTTACAAGTTACTTACTGTCCTGGTCTATAAACTAAAGATGAAATACTAACTATTGGAAGGGTTATAAATTAGGATTTCCACAGTGAATTTCTTGGGTGTTCAAAGCATAATAGCTCTAGTGGTTAACGTGTCAAAAAAGATCTCTTTCTCCAAAGTTAGGAGAAATGAGGCTATAAAATATCTGGATTAAAATGTAAATGTGAGATCTTAATTATTCAAATGTTCAGCAAAAGTCAATTATCCTTCCATTAAAATGCAAATATGCACTTGAGTTCTTGTAGGGGTGCACCCATGGAAAGAAAGAGCTGCAGGGAGCAGCTGAAAGAACAAGGAATCATGCCAGCAAATGATAGGACTGGGGGAGGAGGGAAAGGATCAGAATGCCTGCAGAACTCACTGGGTGTACTTCTTAAGAAGAAAGGGGAGTTTAAACACCTAGCTTATATTTTTGTGTATGTCTGTGTGTGATTGCCTGCCACGTGTATGTGGGCTTCCATGGGGATCAGAAGAGGCTCTCGGATACCTGAGAATTACAGTTAGAAGTGGTTGGAAGCAACCCACTTAGTGAATACTGAGAACTGCACTTGGATCCTCCACAAAAGTGGCAAGTTTCCTTAACTGCTAATGTAGGACAGGGGCTGTTTGTTTATCCTGGCCTACCCAAATTGAAATAATCACACAGAAACTGTATTAATTAAATCACTGTTTGGCCCATTAGCTCTAGCTTCTTATTGGCTAACTCTTACATCTTAATTTAACCCATCTCCATTAATCTGTGTATCAGCACAAGGCTGTGATTTACAGGGTAAAATTCCCAGTGTCTGTCTCCAGCGGCTCCATGACTTCACTCTGACTCTGCCCTTCTTCCTCCCAGCATTCACCTTAGTCTTCTCCACCTACCTAAGTTCTACCCTATCAGGCCAAGGCAGTTTCTTTATTCCTTAATGCTAATCACAGCACACAGAGGGGACTCCCACATCATACTAAGCCATCTTTGTACCTCACTGCACTGCCCTTCTCCCCCAAAGAGTTTTCAAAATGGCATGTGATCCAACAGCCTGGAAAAGAAGTGATCAGTTTAATAAAAGGCTCTACTTGCTGAGAAAAGTCAGTTCTACAGGGAATACATTTTAATAGGAAGGAGGATCAGAAGATAATGGCTGACTTGGAGAAAAAGCAAAGAAGTCAACCTGGCTGCCATTTTAATCCACTAGGCAGATGGGAGATGTGACTAAGAAAATCTCAGATCCTTAAAGAAAGTTGTTAATGTAGAGGTTGTCTTAGCTTCACTTCCTGATGCTGTGATTAAGTACACTCAAAAAAAAAAAAAAAAACAGCAGAAAGGAGAGAGGTTCGTGGTTCTATCAAGATGGGGAAGTCAAGGCAGATGAAGTTAAAACAGTTATTCATATGCACAGTCAAGTGCAGAAAGAATAAATAAATTTATACATACTAATATTCAATTCCATCTTTCCCCTTACATTTAAGTCAGGGTCCAGTCCCTGAAATGATACTGCCCATATTCAAGGTAGATCTTCCTATCTCAAGGAATCCAGCCAAGATATTTAGGATAGATTAATCATCACATAGGTGATGATCTCTGTGAAATTCTTAAAAAGCAGTATGGGAATTTAACATAAATTTATTCCTATAATTCCAGAGACAAATATCCAAACTGAAGATGTCAACAGGAGGGTAGAGCATGGCAAGACTTAGAGGAAAATCCTCCCCACCTCTTCCATTTCTAGGAAATGCTGATAGTCCTTGTGGCAACATCTTTCCAATTTCTGTGGCTGTCCTCACAGTGTCTTCTTTGCCAAATGTATACTCTTGTCTCTTATAAAGACCTTTGTCACTACATCCATGTTCACCTGGGTTTTCCAGTGTAGTATCTGAAGATCCCTTGCATCTTTAAAAGCCTTTTTCCTAAAAAAGAGTAAAGCTTGCTAGTTGTAGAGATTTTGAAGAGAAGAATTCAAATCATGGTAGTATATTCTGGTTCCCCAAACTCCCATTCTTCTTGTATGCAAATATACACAAACCATTCCAACACTCTCACAAAAAGTCTGTCTACTACAGATCAATACAAAGTCTCATCTAAGTTTTCTGTGCTCACATGACATAAACGTCATCGCAATCCAGTACAGTTGAAATTTAATCATGATTCTTCTGCAAGAAGTATTTTCCATCCATGGAGTATGGAAGTAGAGTGTAAACCATCCATTCTCAATAAAAAGTGATAAGAAAATCATAGGATAACTACTATACACATCCTTAGTCCAAAATACAGAAATTGGAGGAACAAAGAGGTCACACACCCTGAGAAAGTCTTCAATGAAGCAGGAAATGTTCCACTGGCTTCAAGTCATGCTTTCTGACAGTGAACTGTCTATGAGAAGTGGGTTTTGCATATTTGGTAAGCTACATGCTGGATAAACAACAGCAACTTTCTTTTGACAGAACAGTTCATTGCCCAATGTTTTTCCCTGATCTTTGTTGTAATTTAAAAGAAAGAAATCAGGTCACACCTTTAAAGCTTTGTTTAATATCTCTTCAGCT
Source organism: Microtus ochrogaster (assembly GCF_000317375.1). NCBI lineage: Eukaryota > Metazoa > Chordata > Mammalia > Rodentia > Cricetidae > Microtus > Microtus ochrogaster. The sequence continues at coordinate 463,466 of NC_022009.1, read as the reverse complement.
AAATAACTGATTCTATTGCTCATATGCTGAATTTTTTGTATGACTGTACAACACAGTTCAATAATATTTTCTTTCTCTCACAATAACAAGGATCACTGAAACGTGCTACTTGTGTCCTTGGAGCATTTACATACCATAAAGCTCTATCCAAGGTCTTCTAGGAGTTCTCTGAGGTGATGCAAACTGTTTATCACACTAGCATAGGCAAAGACTGTTCATTCTTTCTTGACTGCCCAGACCCAAAATAATAATAACACAGAAACTATATTCATTACAACACTGTTTGGTCCATGACTTGTAAGTATTTCTGGCTAACTCTTTTATTTTAAGTTAACCCATTTCTATTATTTTGTATTTTACCATGAGGCACATGGTTTACTGGTTAGATTTTGGGGTGGGAATCTTTCTCCTTCGGTAGCTACATGGCATCTCTCTGACTTCACCTACTTACTCCATATATATCTGTTCAGATTTCCTGCCTGGCTTTACTCTGTTAAACCATTGACTGAAAACAGCTTTATTAACCAATGGCGATAAAACATATTCACAGCATATAAAGGGGAAACCCACATTACACTAGGCCCCTTCCTTCTCAGCGTTTACTACAACCTAGAGTTTTACTATCATGGGTCTTAAAATTCTTCAGATCTCTATCCTTCAGTGAATAGTAAAACTACTTCCAGCTTTACAAGCATTTGTTACAGTATATTCTACTTCTCTGTAACAAAACCGATAGAGATTTCCTATGGCTTCCACAACAGACTAATATAAGTTGGATATCTTAAAACAACAAAATGTATTCTTTCACAGTTCTGGGGCCAGAGGTCAAAGTATACAATGTATGAAAAATCTCACCTTCTGGAAGCTGTAAGGGTGCACTGTTGGGGGTGTCCTTGGCTCTTCCTTATTGCGTTGGCTTTCAGTTATCCTTGCCTCATTGGGTTTGGAAGCAATCAGTTCACTATAATCTCTGCCTCACTTTGTAGGGGGTCTGCCTCATTTACATATCTATAAGCATACCGTGGGAAAGGGGATATGAGGGAGGGTAGTTTATTAAAGGAGAAGAACTGCAAACACATAGCTTAAAACGGCCTATGCTCAGCTACTTAGATGTATGGGCATCAAGACAGCATTTCTGTGCCTTATTCCAAATCTACTCATCTTCCTTTGGTTACCCCTGCTCCCAAAGACCATTATAACTTTCAGTTGTGCACTTCGGCCAAGCTCATAAGCCCAATATGTGGATATCAGGATAGAGGCCGAGAAGGACAACAAAGAAATACATCAAAGCTAAGAAAAAGCCCCGAGCTTGCAGGAAGGAGAGTAAGGAGGCAACGCTCTTTCTAAAGTCACATCCTAGGATGGTCACAAGATATGGAAGGAAGAAAAGGGAAAGAGGAAAGAGAAAAAGAAAAGGAAAGAAAGTAAGAAAGGGAGGGACGAAAGGACATAGATCATTTTTTTTGTTTGTTTGTTTGTTTTTTGTTTTTTTTATTGAGAAAAGGAAGGAAAAAAAAACAAGTTTCTGCCTCCTCCCAGCCTCCCATTTCCCTCCCCCTCCTCCCACCCTTCTCTCCCTCCTCCCACCCTTCTCCCCCTCCCCG
>NC_022009.1:453726-460949 GCF_000317375.1 Microtus ochrogaster | reverse complement strand
AATATCTTGCATATCACCATAGAACCTTCATCTGGTGATGGATGGAGATAGAGACAGAGACCCACACTGGACATAGATCGTTTTTAAGGATAAAGAAAGGCCTCGGAGATGGTGAGTGGGTAACCGTGCTTTCCACTAAAGCCTGAGAATCTCAGTAGATACCTGGAACCCATGGTAAGATGCGAGCTCGGACATGCATACATGCGCCATAGCATGTGTGTACCCACCCACCACAGGTTCATAATCGGTAAAATAAAAATAGTTCTCTTTTTAAGTGTAACTTGAAGAAATGATTTTATTAATTGACTAACTTTTTAAAGCTGAATAAAAGGAACCCTTCTTGTCTGACAGCACCTCTCCCCTTTCTCTCATATCATAGTCACTTCCCAGAGAAGCAGCACTGAAATTTCCTCTTCTGAGATCTCCATAGGATCATTCCCAGAAACCCTTTCTGCCTATGCAAGTCTACGCCCTGCCCATCATTCTACTATCCAGCTTTTCACGTTCCTTTTGCTCTGCCCCCCAGGTTTCTTATAATCCAACTGTTGCAAGGGCACACACTATTCCATGCTTATTTAACTAATGATCTACTGGTTTTTTATTAAAATTTGGATAATGTTACTATCTAAGGAATAAAAGCAACAAATTCTATGAATGAGTACGAAAATTAATGTCTGAATAACCTTGAAGTTCATAAATAAGCACCTTTTTAAGGAATAGAATTAGTTTCCTTTTAAGTCACTGGAATTTTAATGTGGCATAGGTTTTATGGTCAATTCCTAAAGCTACTAAAATAGAATTCACCAAGAAGGCAAAAGAACACCAACTCAATTAAAGGAAGCCAGTCATCTCCCTTAGCATGGAAAGCAAGTACATCAAAAGGCAACTCCACAGAAAGATGGAGGAAGGTCATGTCTTTCTTTCCAAAGGCTAAATTAAGACAAATTTCAAAAGCTCTCATCTTAACACCTCGCTAAAGAAAATTGCATCCCCTGCTACTATATTTACTAAGGTTGCTGTGCTTCCTGCCTTTAATGACCAGCCTCTTTGGCCATGCTCTGCTGAAATCTCATAAAGATGAACTTCAATTATAAGTGCAGCCAAAAGCCGAGGTTGCATAAGCTAACTGCACACAGCTGTCTGGGGTACAATGCCTACATGAGGAAGCCATCTCTCTTATTTTAGCTCCGTTTTCAGGCTGCCCTTGATTAAACTGACCAAAGAGTTATATTTTCTTTAACATCTTTTTTATCTTCTCTACTTTTCCAATACACAGAGAGAAGATTAAAGGAGCTGAGGCCTCTAGTCTAGCAGCATTCCAGGGTCATATCAAGTGACCTTGGCTTACTGGTTTCTAATGTTTCTGCTGCCTCACGCAAAATAGTAGGACACTTCCTCTCCAGGGAGTCCTCTCACAGCACCTGCAGCAAGTGATTGGGTGTGCTCCGGAGGATTTTATCAGCTGGAATTCTTCAAAGATCGCATGTGCACCAAAGGTTAAGATCGATGTCATTACAAAAATAGACCCAGGTTCCAAAAACCTTTGAGTAGAGTTAGAAGACATTATCAGAGTCCTTATACCAAAAAGAAATAAACAGATGTAGTAACTGAAAAGATGTCTCTAGGATGCCAAACATCAGCTATTACTTATCCACTGTTAGATTATTCTCAAGCCAGCCTGTGTCACTTGCCTGTTGCTGAACTGGTTTTTCAGATCCATCGTCCCTATTTTTACCTGCTGTTTCCTGGGATAAAGCTGATCTCTATGAATTCTTTACGTTAATTTAAGTAGACAGCGTAAGTCATAAAGCTAGTATCAATAAAATCAACAATAAGGATATAAGTAACAGCAAACCACTAATGACACACAAAATGCATTTAAAGCGCCATGTTGTAGTCATTAGTCATTGTCTTGTGTCCTCTTCTGTCAACTCTTGTCCACAATACTGCACCCACCAAACTCCCCCCCAGATATCCAAAACCACAGTTAGGCTTTTTTCAAAGATGCTTCCTTTGCCGTAGAAGAAGAACATTATTTATCTTAGTTTCTTCAACCATACAACTCATGGTAGAATATTCATTAGCCTGATTCGTTAGAATTTTGTTATCTCCAACTTAGAGCAGCTTCATTTCAGTGAATAAATACTAAAGAGTAAAGGACTCAACTTGGAAAGAAAGAAAGAAAGAAAGAAAGAAAGAAAGAAAGAAAGAAAGAAAGGAAGGAAGGAAGGAAGGAAGAAAGAGAGAAAGAAAGTGTTCTCTTCCTTACCCTTTAGCCTCTCTGCTCGAGGATAGTTTGATAAATTTGAAGTTAGGTCTGCTTCCAGCTGAAATTTGAAAGACCTTTGAAACAGAGTTTAAGACACAAATGGGATCATTGTCATTTTTTAAATTTAATTTTATTTTTGTGTATTACTTGTGTGTGTGAGTGTGTGTGTGTGCAGGTATACACGCACAAGAGCATACACAGGCGTGTCTGCACACCATGGCACATGTGTGGAGGATAAAATACAAATTGCAGGAGTCAATTCTCTCCTTCAACCATGAGAGTTCCTCTGATGGAACTCGGGCCTTCAGGCTTGGCATCAAGCATCCATACACACCAAGCCATCCTCTACACCCCAGGACTATTGTTTCTTAATGACAGAAAAAAAAAAAACATGAAAGGTATTTGTGATTCCCTAATATGCTTATGGGTTGGATTAAAACCAGCACAGCCTTGCCATTGTGGGTACAATGTAAGAACTTATGCACATATCTTTACAGATGTGTGAAGAATACTATAATCCCAACAATCAATCTATTTACCTTACCCAGAGAATATATTCAAAATTATAGTTCTAGGTGATTAGACTCTACAGAATTAACTAATTCATGTGGCCAAATGGTCTTAAATTAAATGCAACACACCACTGAATGTTATTTATTTAAATAAGTCTTATTTATATGATTTAAAGAGAAATGCACAGTTCTGATTCATGATTAAGTATGAGATTATATGCTTATTCTGCTAGTGGAAAAAAATAAAGCATAAGGCATGAAACGGGAGTCAGGGGTTCTATTCTAAGAGGCAGCTTACAACTACAAGTTATGACCAACGAGTTTCCATACACTTCGTAGGGATAAAGTGTAGCATTTGGTCTCCAGAGACCTGCTGAGATAAACAAAAGAGAGCTTTACTTTTTCCTCAGAATTCATGTTTCATTTCTAAGTTTCTTCAGTGTCTGCTCAATGGTTATCATCTGGGCCCACAGCCATAGACTGCTGCTGACCAGGCAGTTCCTCGGAGGTCCTCTTGGGAAAGCAATGGCACCGTAATCCATTTAATTCTCTCAAATCTTTATGCCTTCTTAATTGATGTGTTTACCTCCTTTAGCAACATTCTGGATAAAACAAAAATAATTTTAAAAAATTTTATTTGTAAACCTGAAGAAGATAACCTTAAGAGTTACTGGAACCTAAGTATTTAATTCATATCTTCTAATATGTTGCTAATATAGGTAAGCAGAAAACAAAAGATTAACTGTGTTCAAATTTTAACAGCTTAAATTTTAAGGCTAAACAAACTAATGCAAAGCATTGATTATGCATAATACTAAATATAGATACGTTTCAGCCCAGAAGTATATCCAGGCTATCTAATATCTGTAAGTTTTAATTTCACACCTTCCCTGAGACATTTTTAAATATGCAAATATATCAACCAAGAAACAAACCAAAATGAACAATCTTTTACTGAAAAAAGAAATTTTACTTTTCCAAAGGAAAGAACAGTCTATGTTTTCCTAAGAATTTTCCATTTGTTCTATCTTTTGAAATAAATTCCCCTTTCAAAGAAATAAAAAAGGTGATGTTTTCAACGGCTTTTAGCACCAAGTAGAAAAGCAGAAGAGAAAGGTTACTGGGTGAAAATAACCAGATCCTGATCTTCCACGTTGAAGGGAGGGTCTAACATGAGAGACAATATCATTGCAGAGAAGCAACCCAGAGATGCTAAACTCCACATCTGCTCCTCAACTTGGTCGCAGTGAGTGCATGGTGATGATACATGGTCACGAGGATGCAGGAGCATGAACCCCAGAGGCTTTTAGAAGTTGAGTCTCACCAAGGGTGAACCTGGGTCCAATCTTCAATCTAAGCACTAGACAGCAGACTGCCCCCCCCCAAAAAAAAGGAGGCATGCATGAAACAGGAAGAAAATGCTTTCCAGATAAAATGCTCATCTAATTTATCTCCATTATAGGAACTTCAGACCAGTTAGAGGAAGCTGCTTAAGACCACAAACCTCTCACAGTCATGAGAAATAACATTTATTAAAAATTAATAACTGTATGTCAGCCTGCCATTTCTAATTACATGAATAATTGTTAGCCCCCACTTTTATTTCGAGTCACTATTGCCCTTGATTGGAGAATCCTTCTGATACAGAGGCAAGCAGATTCATTACGAATGGAGAAGTTGTTCTTAAACTCAGATTTATTCTTAGATTTTTCACAGGGAAAACGCGTATTTAACGTTTTGTCATACCTTTATAGGTCAATTGCATAATGCTTCATGTACACTTCAGCTGAAGATGAGCATTTAATGGGATGTGTCAAAATTCCTTTCTCCAGCTTTGAGTTAGCTGGAAAATGCCATCAAAACGGCAAGGATGCCACCATGTGGCCAAAAGGGAGACTTCTTGGAAGCGGTGTAGCATAACCTAACGTGCCCATTAAGAAAATGCACAATTTAAAATCCAGATTTCACGAGTGAAATTCTGCTCCTTAGCAGAGCTTGTAGTCTGCCTTTGCCTTACTTATAATTCTCTGCTCAATTCCCAAGTCCCCAACTCATTTGCAATGTAATTCATTCCACTTTTTCTGGATTCTCAACTCCAGGTGTCGAAGAAACAGAACAAATACTGCTAGTGCCTTTGCTGTGCAGAGTCTTACAGGAATAATGATGATGATTCTTCAAGGTACAAAACCCAGTTTTGCATAAGATTAAGGCACTGAAAGCATTTTTGTAGCCTTCAAACTTTTATACATATTAAAGCACTTCTTATTGTGCTCTTCAACACTTTGGACAACTGCAGTCATTTTGTCAATACTAATGAACCACTGTGTATTCTTTTATATCTCTGTTAGGCAACTACAGACACTCTGAATGATGCACTTTTTAAGAGGTAATAGGCCAAGTGGTATAGATTTTTAGAAAAGCCTCAGAAGTGGGCCACTTTAACAAAGGAAACTCCGCTGTAAGTGTGTCTTGAAAACCATGTACATGTTACCCTCCAGTATCAAAATAACCGACTTCAGGCACTCGATGAATCTGTTTCATCAAAGTAACACTTAAAACTGCTATTATTAGAATGTCATTACAGGAAACTCCAAATGCTGCTGCCAGTCATCTAAAGTTCAGCAAAATGGAATCAAAGAATAACCAAATTGCATTTGTCTCAAAATTCACAGCCTTGACATACACAGGCAAGGTGTTTCTAGTAGCTTGAATGAGAATGCTCATTCCCCAAGACTCGTACATTTGAATGTTTGGTCACACAGATTTGGAGGTGTGGCCTTGTTGAAGGGGGTGTGCAACTGAAAGTGGCACTCCACACCACTGGCACTTCGTTCCTTCTCTGCCTCAGGCTTGTTGATCAGGTATGGACTCTCAGCTACTGCTCCAGCACCGAATCTGCCTACATGCCTGCTGTCATGTTTCCTGCCATGATGACCATGAACTCACCATCTGAAACTGCACGCACCTGTTACGTGCTTTCTTCTATAAGCTGCCTTGGTCGTGGTGTTTGTCACAGTAGCAGAACAGTGACTAAGACAGTGCTCATTGCCAGTCAACTCCTGAAAATCTTCTGAAGATAGTTTATTATCAGATTAATATCCTGACAACAAAGTGGTTAACAGAAGAAATAAGAATTACTGGCCAATGTGGTTTGTGGTTTGAAATAAAAAGAGCCCCAAAGGGAATGGCACTATAGTTGGTGTGGCCTTGTAAGAGTAGGTGTGATTTTGTTGGAGGAAGTGTGTCACTGTGGAGACGGGATTCGAGGTCTCATATACATTCAAGCCACACCCAGTGTCTCTGGCTACTTCCTTTTGCCTGCAAGTCAAAATGTCTAAAACTTGACTACTTCTCCAGCACCATGTCTACCTGCATGCCACCGTGCATGTGGCACCATGATGATAATGGATTAAACTTCTAAAAATATAAGCCACCCCTAGTGAAATGCTTTTCTTTTATAAGAGGGCGGAGGGAGAGCAGGAGGAGAGGAGGGAGGGGAACTGTGGTTGGTATGTAAACTGAATTTAATAAAAGAAAAAAGAAAGGAAGGAAGGAAGGAAGGAAGAAAGGAAGGAAGGAAGGAAGGAAGGAAAGAGTAAAACAATAAAATTCAAAAATAAAAGAATAAAGAGCTGCCATGGACAGAGTGTCTCTTCACAGCAATAGAAACCCTAAAACATCAAGAAGGCCAAAATTTAAATAGCATCAGTACTCTCAAAGAAACAGGATGAAAACATTATGCTTCATTTTTTTCTAAGATGTTTTGATTATAGAAACTTTTCTTTCGGAAAACAAAAACAAAAATGACTGAGGATCTCGGCATGGTGATCTGCATTTTTTTTCATAAAACTCTAGAAGCAGAAGTGGATTTGTTTGAGTTAGAAACCAGCCTGATCTGAATAGTTAAGTTCCAGACCAGCCAAGACTGAATAGTAAGGATTTGTGTTAGAAGAAAAGGGGTGGGGGGAGACAGAAAGAGAAGAAGGAAAAAAAATCTACAAAACAGGACTAAATTTCAGGAAGTTGGGAGTTATTAGTAGGAAAAGAAATACCAAAATAATCACAGATTTCCAAATCCATGTCTAAATTTAATTACAAAGAACTTAAAATACACACCCATTTTATTACATATCAAATAACCCAGTGAGGCAGCAGCCTCCCTAATGCTTCACCCTTTGGCACCATCATTGCAACAATTCTTACGCTTACCCAGGATTAAACCCAAAGGCTCCACTTCAATTTTCTCATCCTTTTCAGTAAGATCCACTCTGTTCTGGGTTATTTTAATCTACCCTGCAATTGCTTAAATACTTCCTGACAACAATTTTTATTTATTTATTTATTTATTTATTTATTTATTAAAGATTTCTGTCTCTTCCCCGCCACCGCCTCCCATTTCCCTCCCCCTGCACCATCATTGCAACAATTCTTACGCTTACCCA
>NC_022009.1:423407-452410 GCF_000317375.1 Microtus ochrogaster | reverse complement strand
TGCCCTTCAATGGAAGAATGGATGAAGAAAGTATGGAATATATACATATTAGAGTACTACTCAGCAGTAAAAAACAAGGACTTCCTGACAACAATTTAATTATGAAGCCATATCACCAGATTTAAATCCTATCTTCTTTGCTTGTGTCTCTGAGACTTGGCTAACAACCCTATGACTCAGTTGCCTCGTCTACAAAAGGAGGACAAGAGAATTCACCACGCAAAGTTGTTAGGGAATCTAACTAACATAACACAAAAGCACTCAAAGTTTAACCTACTCCTTAATAAACCTAGGAAAGACTGGCTTCCATGGGCTTCTTTTCTTTAGTTGTGACCAGACCATTGCCTCCAGGACCTTCCTTTGTCGTCTCATGCTTACAACTGTACTTTTAGTCTGTTCGAGCCCTGTATCTTCCTTTTCCCCTAAATCCTGTATGGGCCTCAGTGCCAGGTAACTCTAGATAAATTATCATGCTTTCTCATTTTGATTAAAGCTCAGAATGATTGCTCCAGGTAGAATTTATTTAGAAACTGTCTATTGTCTTACTGGTATCAATAAAATCCAGTGTAACCTTTTACATATTAAATCTATAAAGAAACAAAAAAGAACTAAACAAAAAAATTAAACAAAACCTCCAGAAAGTTTGTCAAACTATATGAATTATCCTTCCTCCTACTGTAAAATAGATATACTATTAATTAATATTTCTTTATGTCAACTTTTTCCCTGTTTAAAGTTTTTATCCCCTCCCCAAATCCAAATTTTTTAGTAGCAAACTTGTCTATCTTTGGTAATTCCTCTCATAACAATTGATAATTCTTCTGTAGAAAAAAATTACATGGTAATGCTGGGTGGTGGCACATGCCTTTAATCCCAGCACTCAGGAGGCAGAGGCAGGCAGATCTCAAAGTTTGAGGCCAACCTGGTCTACAGAGAGAGTTCCAGGACAATCAGGGCAACATAGAGAAATCCTGTCTTTAAAATAAATAAATAAACAAACCAGCAAAGACATGGCAAATATGTAGAAGAATGGAATTCTTAATGAAATGCATATTAATGATAATAATGCCAATAAATGCCATGTTAGCAAGTAGCAAGCTTTTTTGTTACTGTTATTTGGGTTTGGGTTTGGGTTTTGTTTGTTCGTATTGTTTCTTTGAAAGGTCTTACTATGTGTCTCCTTTGGATCTGGAACTCACTATATGGATCAAGCTGTCCTCAGCCTCCAGAGAGCTGGGATTACAGGTGTGAGTCACTCATCCAGTCTTCTGATGCTACCTCACATGACTTCAAAAACACGCAGAAATAAAAACCTTCCTGTCATTTGCTCCTAAAAATGGTTTTCTCAAAATTCTAAATCATTAAATAACTTAGGTGTTTCAAGAATTTGAGATGCAGAAATTCCATTTTGCACAAAACAAACACAAGAGATGTTTTTAATCTCTCCCGACTTAAAAATGCAGGAGAAGCTTATCCTCCTGGCACACATCGCCCCCTCCTCCCACTCCCCTCCCCCTTCTCCCCCCCCCCCACTCCATTCCCCCTCCCTCTCGAGAATGAAGAGCAGTCCAGATTCCCTGCTCTGCGGGAAGTCCAAGGTCCTCCCACTTCTATCCAGGACCAGGAAGGTGAGCATCCAAACAGCCTAGGCTCCCACAAAGCCAGTTCATGTATTAGGATCGAAACCTAGTGCCATTGTCCTTGGCTTCTCATCAGCCTTCATTGTCCGCCACGTTCAGAAAGTCCGGTTTCATCCCATGGATCGAGACAGAGACCCAAATTGGAGCACCGGACTGAGCTCTTAAGATCCAAATGAGGAGCAGAAGGAGGGAGAAGATGAGCAAGGAAGTCAGGACCACGAGGGGTGCACTCACCCACTGTGACAGTGGAACTGATCTATTGGGAGCTCACCAAGGCCAGCGGGACTGAGAAGTAAGTTCTTTATTCATGCAAAAATCACAGGGAACCAGGCTGGGGTGATTGCAAAACAGCCATCCCTTGTCTCCGCAGAGTGAGAGGAAGCAGAAGCATAGGCACTCTGTCTCAGCTGTGGGTGATGGTACCAGAGCAGAGAGAGAGCAGGAGAGCAGAGATCTGTGGGAGGACGTTTTCAGAGGCCTTGCATTCCTCAATACCAACTGACTGTGGAGAGTGAGGGCATATTTTATTTAACCACTTAACATTTTACTCCAAACTCATAGGCTCATACTGCTAAATAAACTCAGAACAGCGCACAGCTCATAAATATATTTCCTTGCATGTGCAGTAGACTGTTTAAAGCTAATATGCTTGCAAGAAACAATCCTTAACATTTGCTATTGCTTGTTACTAGCTAGTTCTCTGCCATCCATATTCAGCAACCAACAAGAACAAAATATAGGCAATCCTGGTATTACTCAGGACGGTCAAACAACTGCTAATGTTTATTCATAAATATGAAGAGAGGAGGTGTGCCTGAACTGCTGATTGTGTAAATTTATGTTGAGGTACAAATTGGGGTTTCATTTATAATCCTCCGTGCAAAGCCCAAGCTCCCATTTGCTTACATTCTCCAACCCCCACCCACACACCCATACATCCTCAGATCCCTGTGTCCTGTGGTCTTACTGGAATTTGTACAAGTGTATGGGTTGGGAGCATGGGGACATTCAGGGAATCCCCATAGACATGGTTGCCAATCAGATGGTTGAATTAGGGCTATGTCTGAGCATGAGAGTTGAAAAAAATATCGACTCCAATAACAAGGGCAATCAGAGTACACTCCTGTAATCAATAGAAATTTCTCCAATTCAAAATCCTGGTCCATATAGGAGAGGGTTATTTTTCACTATTTTTGGTTTTTGTTTGCTGTTTTTGGTTTTAGATTTTGTTGTTGTTTTGTTTGTTTGTTTGGTTGGTTGGTTGGTTCTTATTTATTTATTTATTTATTTATTTTTTGTGGACTGTGTTACTTTATTCGCTGTCACCCCAGGACAATGTCAAGAGTAACTTCATTCGAACTGGTTGTTGTGGGGAAGAAACAGAAATGCCAGCCTGAACCTCTAGCAAGTGGGCAAGAAGAGTCATCAGGGTTTCAGCACTACAAGAGAGGCTTTGGAGTGAGCTTACTCTTGCTGGTCAAAGAATCTCTGTGGCCGAACTGACTGCAAGTTTTCTACTCTTGCTCAGTAAAAGAACATTCTAGATACCTGATTCATTCACGAAAACAAAAAGACAGTGGCTGATATCAATTACCAAATATCCCTGAGTCTGTTGTCTTCTGGGACATGATTTGCTTTTTCCGGCCTTGTTATCATCTGGAGGGATTTTGGTAATGACCTGGATCAGAAGCGATGCCTGAGTTCTAGGGGAAAGCAACTATTAGTTCACCACTCACTAGCTCTCTTTCTCTCTGCAAAGGCAAGCAGTAGCAATGCCAAGGAGTAAACAGACTGGCGAGCTATTTGTTACTTCAGCGAGACTCAGCTTTTTCTTACAGCTTCATAGGGTATTCTATCAAGATGATCTAAATATTCCTCTTACAGGACACTTGATTACCTAAAGAGTGTTTCAGGTTTTGGAGGTTTGCTTGGATTTAGAAATATGTATCTGAACTTTACTGGGTAAGCATCTCTAATCAGCAAAACTGAAACTAAAAAACACTCCAGAATCTGCCACATACAATCATTATCCTATTGCCCTCTTCCTTTTTATCTAGTCTTTGTCTCTCATAGTCTCCTTTCTACTTTAATGTCATATATATAGTGAAATCTATATTTTACATATGAGAGAAAGCACATAATAGTTGGAACAGAAGGAGGACTGGGTCGGGGAACCAACAAGGAAGAAGGGGGAGGTACTTGGGAAGTGTGATAAGAACAAAGTATAGTGATATACATTCATCACTATAAATGTATATGTGTGCGTATATGTGTGATAATGAAACCCAATGCTTTATATGCTAACATTAGATACAGATACTCCAAAATAAAAATTTTTTAAGTGTCAGCTATGTCCCTGACAATAAAATTAGAACAACGGCTGAAAGTATTTGTGCCTCTGTGTGTATCTACATGTGTGCCTGTATGTATAGACATGTCTGTGTGTATGTATGTGTGTATGTGTGTGTGTTTCTGTGTATTCTTTGTGGCTCTTTGGTCATCCCTGCACAATGATAATGAGAACAATTACAAAATCAAAAAATAAATAGAACAGATCTTTTCAAGTCAAGAGGTAGCAAAACCTGGCATAGCTTATGTAAGGTTAGGTATAATCCTTATCCTAGTGTGAATTTCACTTTTTTAACTGCACAAATGGTGCTTCATGTAGTTATAGATCTCACTGGGGGCATAATGTACTATATGGGTACTATATTACTTTTTCAAAAATGAAACAGCTGGTCCTAAGAATTTTATAAAATGAACCAGAGACCCATATCTCCCCTGGTTAACACTCAACCATCAGCCCCTACAATTATGTATTAAAATTCCATAGGTAATTAGCTAATTTACTCTATATAGCTCCTCTTAGATCCAATCCACAGTCAGAAAGGCTTTAGACTCTGTGAGTGTGACAGACGGAAACACATGCATATGCACACACACCACATCAAGATGTTCACATCCTCATACCTAGAACCTGTAAATATGTCAACGTAACTTGATAAAGAAACTTTGTATGTGATGCAGTTGAAGGCATGAAGACAGAACAACCTATCTTATGTTACTCATTGACATCATCGTAATCTTTGGGTACGCAGAAGATCCTTACAGGCTCAGATAGTTGGGCAGAGACTGAACTGTGAACATAAGCAGAGGTCAGAGAGAAAGAAGATGAGGTGAAGATGCAGTGGTGTTGGTTTTAAAGATAAAAGAAGGAGCCCAGCAAGCTCGAAAAACTGGAAAAACAAGAAAACAAAATTGCCCTGGAGCCATTGGAAGGAAATGTGGCCAACCACTCCCTTTATTCTACCCACAACTGTAAAAAGAAATGAACGTGTGTCGTTTTAGGAGACCGAGTTTGTGATGCATTAGCTTTTATGGCAGCAATAGAAAACTAAAGCAGTGAGAGAGGCAATGAAAGCGGAAACATCAACGTGCAGCCTCTGCTCAGCCAGTTCGCGATAAACACAGGCCGTTTCCTCAAGTCGTGGCAAGATAGCTCTCTCTAAGATTTGGATGCCCTTTACCTAGTTTGAAGGAGAGAAAGTTAGATCGGATTTTTCTCATTATTTTTTTTCTTCTTTGATTACAAAACTTGAAAAACAGGAGTTATAGAAAGTGAGAGAAGTTCTCAACTTTTCATGATTCAATAATTCAGTCTATTGAAATAGTTTGGAGGATACACAATTCAGAAGGTCAGGGAGAATTATATTCAAATACAGAAAAGTCAGTAAGTAAGTGATTAATAATACAATAAAGAAAGTGTAAAGCTGGGCCAGCAACATCGCTCAGCAGGTAAAGGAAGCCACTTGCTGTCAAGCCTGACAAGCTGAGTTTTACCCCCAGAATTCAGAATGTGAAAGGAGAAAATAGTTACCCTCTATACTTCACATGCAAACTACAGCATGTACTTGTCCACTGCCACAGACACACACGCACACACACACACACGTGTACACACGCACACATGTACACACAGTCACGCACGCATACATACACACTCCCCCACACACCCTTTAGTAAAAAAGGAACTATAAAGCTATTGTCTTGTAGTTGTAAGTGATACCGAATATTATACTTTTCTAACTCTAAAATAAAACTGTGACTTTCGTTTTTTTTTTTTCTGGGGAATGTGATATTTAAGTATTTATTTATTTTTTTAATTATTTATTTATTAAGGATTTCTGCCTCCTCCCTGCCACCGCCTCCCATTTCCCTCCCCCTCCCCCGATCAAGTCCACCTCCCTCATCAGCTCAAAGAGCAATCAGGGTTCCCTGACCTGTGGGAAGTCCAAGGACCACCCACCTCCATCCAGGTCTAGTAAGGTGAGCATCCAAACTGCCTAGGCTCCCACAAAGCCAGTACGTGCAGCAGGATCAAAACCCCATTGCCATTGTTCTTGAGTTCTCAGTAGTCCTCTTTGTCCACTATGTTCAGCAAGTCTGGTTTTATCCCATGCTTTTTCAGACCCAGGCCAGCTGGCCTTGGTGAGACTTTCATTTTAATAAACTCTGAGTATTTTCATAATTTAGTATATAATGGATCTTACCATTTCAGCCATGTGGAGCAGACTTCTAGCCTCCGTGCTCTGTGTTAGTCACCATTATTGCCAGAACATGTATCTTGCTTCAGCATCTATAAGTACCTGCTAAAGGAAAAGCAGATAGATGCTCTCAGAATCACCATACTGATAAGAAACCATTTCCCAGGAGTCAAAAGCAGGATTTTTAATCATACATCAGTGTTGAACAACTCTACCGAAAATTATACAAAGGGGAACATCAATACAACTCCCTTTAATATTCTGACTTCCTTTTGCTCACATCCAAGTTTACAAGTGGTAATTAAAGAGCTATGACCTCTCCTCAAGTGCTGAAGGCTTGATGAAGCACAGGAATAGTGGAGGGAGACAGGGTATGTGGAACAGTGGTAGAGGCCTTATGTGAAGGCTTAGGTTTGTCCAGCAACACACACATGCAATCACATATAGACACACACATGAGTACACATACATACACACACACATTCACAGGTACAGGACTATGCTGGGGATGCTATGAGTAGGCATGAAATGCCTGTGAGGGTGAAATTACCAGGTACTTTAACTAGAATAAGCAGGACTGACTGATATTCCCATGCAGCATTAATCAACTCTAAGCTCTTTTGTTTCTTGAAAACACCCAAACATGAGATACAGTGGCTCTGGTTCTGCCACCAGGATTGCAGATCCCAAACAAGGTGACAATAAGGACAATAGCTAACATTTATTGAATAGCTAGCATGCACCAAGACATTTTTCATTAAATTTTATTGTTGGATTCTGAACGGGGAGGGGCATGCTGGGATTGAACCCAGAAGCTCAAACATACTAGGCAGATGTTCAACTCTTGAGCTACAGCCCCAGCCACCTGGCGTGCATGTTCTAATTGAGTCCTGAAAAAAATTAGTATACTCTTTCTAGGTTAAAAGAACTGATATTTACAGAGATTAAAGGTAACTGAATGAAGTAAAGACAGTACTAAAAGCCAGATAATTTAAATGTAGAGTCACACTGTAGCTCAGGAAGAACTAGGTGGAAGAAGGCACCTAAGAGTCAGCGATAGAAAATAAAGTCATGGTGGAAAACCGGCACATTCAGTTTTCATTTCCACTGCCTTCTGCACTGCATTCTCCTCTGTGCTTCATTTTCTGCCAGGAAACAGAAAGACTGTTGTGTTATTGTGCCGCTGAAAGACTGGGTTTATCCCTGAGGACTTTTCTCTAGAGACAGGCTCAAAAGAAACAATGGTTAACTTTCATTAGAATGCAGGAGGCATGCATGATTATATGCTGTGACAGTTTTTAATGACATTTTAGAGCAAGGTGTTACATTAAAATTATTTCTATTGTAACGTCAGGTATTTACACTGAAGTAAATGGATTTCTAATATCCCATTTTTTTTTTAAATTTGTTATGCTATTCAGTTTGGGGTTCTTAAGAAGCCTTTCTAAACAAGACTAGTTATTTGCGATAAATAATTAGACATACTCTTTGTTCATGTAGTACTTGATAAAAATCAACAAACTCTCAAGGTATGTCATTCTATAGATTATCTGATGTTACCTTGTTAGACAATAAGTAAAGAAGTGAGTGATTACATTAGGGGCTGTGTTCAAATTCACGGAGACTTACAAAGGTGGAACCAATAGCCAGGTTCGGTAACTAGTAGCCTATGTTGAAAAATCACCTTCAACTGCTGTGTAGGACATCCTCAGTCAAGTGCTTTTTCCTACCCATGCTTTACCATTCTCCTTAGGAGCTTTTCACTCCTTTCCGTGCCTGTCCAGCAGAGAAGCCTCAAGCAGTCCTCCCTGGAGCTACAGTTTCTCATCTTAACAAAGAGTCATTAGACACTTAGAAAAATACCAGGGTGCAAAAAGATGAAACTCCTGCCTTGAGTCATTGTTTTCTACCAAGATGAAGCAGTCATTAGATGGCACATAGAGCACTGTGCTAAGTCCATGTGGAAATTAGGGCAACACGGGAGTCAGTGTCCACCGACAAGTTGGTGACTGGAGGCCTGGAGTCCACCCAGCCCCTGGAATGAGCTCAGGCGGAAATTTCCTCCTCAGCTAAGTTTTTACTCAACAGTGACTCAGTGCAGTTGTGTGGAGAAGCTGAGTGATGACCGGGATGTGTAGGATAAGGAACACTGTTTAGGGCAGGGCCCGTGGCAATAACAGTTGGTGCTTCCCATTCTATCTCTAAATAAAGAAGAGCCAAGATCTCTCACAAAAACAGCAAGTTGTTCTCTGGTGTACGAGTTCCTTCTGTTTGTGTGTTGCTTTCATTGGATAATTAATTAAAAAAAAAAAACTGCCTTGCCCTAGTTGATAGGGAGGAACTTAAGTAGGCAGAGAAGACAGAACTGAATGCTGGGAAAAAGAAAGCAGAGTGAGAGAACCACCATGGAGCCGCCAGAATCAGACATGCTGAATCTTTCCTGGTAAATCACGATCTCATGGTGATATACAGATTAATAGAAATGGGTTAAATCAAGATGTGAGAGTTAGCCAATAAGAGGCTAGAGATAATGGGCTAGGCAGTGATTTAATTAATACAATTTCTGTGTGGTTATTTCTGGTGTCAGCAAGCCGGGCAGCCAGGACAAACAAAGGGCCATCCTCCTCGTGCAAGAGTTCTCCTGCAAAGAACAAATTCTGTTTCGATCCCCTCCTAATATCTGTAAAAATTATTAGTGAAGATTGTGGAAGCATTCAGTGAAAGCTGAATATAAAGATGCAGTTCTTTCTTTCTTAAAGCATTGAGACAAACTTGGGGGAAACAAAAGCCATGGGTCACAGCAGTTGCCGCTGTGTTTTAACAAAAGGTCTAGACAAGATTCCATCATGAACATATGTTCACAGGTCATATTAGCAGACTCAGGCAAGAGACTTCCAGCTAATAAAATATGTCTCGCCACATGCTATTGTATATAAAAGTAAAGTATCTGAAGGCAGCTGAGCTGGATTTAAACCCTAGATCTGCCCACTACTTATATAACCTTGGGGTATATTTTTAAGCCCCAAGTTTTATTCTTATCAATAAACTAAAATTAATAATATCAAACAAGCAGAACTTTCAGGAGCAAAGCAAACAAATTAAAGCTGCTGATACTGGAGGGACAAGCCAAACCATTTTGTTTTCCTTTCCCCAATCCCTCTTTTCCCACACAAATGGTAGGAAGCATAGCCTTGCTTTCAAGTTACCCAACATGCAAAACAACTACAAGTATAGCCTCCAACCTCCAAAAAAAAAACAAAAAAAACAAAAACAAAAAAACAAAAGAACAAAAAACAAAACACCAAGCAACCTGGGCCTGCTTACCTCTACCCAGAGATAAATTTCCCATAAGGATACACAAACTTCACACTGGTTATTCTTGCAGAGTACTCAGATACTAGTGCTCACATGGCACCTCACAGTGATCTATAACTTCAGTTCTATGGGATCTTCTTCAAGCCATAGATATCTGGTGTACACAGAGTATGTGAACATATGTGTATAAAAAGCACTCATATACATAAAGTAAGGAAAAATTTTAAAAATCTCATACCTTGAGCTTTTGTTTATAGTGGTCTAGTCTCTAATCCTGGCAGCTTTCCCTGTCTGAATCAGCCTGAAACAAAGCCATGGACCACTGGTTTAGAAGGTAGGTCCCAGAGCACAGTCAGCTGACAAATAAGCTTACATTTCCCTGTTCTTTTCACTACATACTTCTCTTGGAAAACCTGTGACCAGATAACCACTTCCTGAGCCTCTTATCTCACCAACAGCCACAAAACAGTGTATACATTCATTCCTTTTATTATCATCCAGTCTCCTGTTGATCATTTCCTCCAAAATCCTCCCCTTTTGTGGTTGAAGGACCTACTACAGGGAAGTACATACACGTTAGTTAAACTTGGTCTTCTAATAGATTCCTAGAAACCCAACTTCATGAAATTTATGACCCTCCATCTTCATAGCTGCCTGATTGGAAATGGCTAGATATGTGACCCTAGTAGAATTATTTAATATTATAATATTTGAAAGATTCCATTTACTCATATTTAGACTGGAAGAGAAAATAGTAGCTATCTCTTAAATTGGTCTAACAATTAAATAAAACAATGTATATAAAAAAAACTCTGATCAATGAATGACTTTTAGTAATTATTCCGTATGTTATGGTTATTAATCTCATTATCCACATCATCTTTGTCACCTTAACTTCTATCAATACTCTTGAATTGATTTTAAATATTTATTTATTTTTACTTTATGAGTATTAGAATTTGCCTCTATGTATGCATGCTCACCACATGTGTGCCTAATACCCAGAGGCCATGAGATCCCCTGAAACTCGCATTATAAACAGTTGTGAGCTGTCATGCCACTGCTAAGAACTGGCCCCTGCTCCTTTATAAGAGCAGCAAAGCACCTTTAACTGCTGAACCACTGCTCCAGCCCCTTGAATTTCACTGAAAAGGCATAGTTTGAGAATACTGTAATATTTACATATTGCTGAATTTATCTAGGGACAGTAACATTCAGTAGAAATCAAAATACTTAATTTCATTACTCTTGAGTATTTGCTAATGTCAACAACTAATTGCCTGGTTTTCCAAACACCAACCAAGTGTTAAACAATTCAATTCAGTTCTATCACTAATGGCTGGGTTAAAACATCCCATTAAATGCTCACTCTTGCAAGACTTCTCTCCCTCCAAATGCTAGTCCCAAATTTCAGGATAACCCAACTTTTCCATAAGCCAACTACAAAGCTGGGATCCCCAGAACTACCTCTCCACGTTCAATAATTTGCTAAAATAGGCTACAGAACACAGAAAGACATGTATATTTGCTGGTTTATTATATGAATAATTGAATGAATAGGTATAGAATAGGATTGTCTGTCACTTGGAGTTATGTCACAACATCTTCCTAACATATGTATCAGTTCATGAATCTTGTAAGCATCACTTGATGTTAATCTCTTAATCTCCATCCTTAACTTTGTTTCAGAGATTGGAGAATGTAGGTTTTTCTGCTGATAAGTCCCCGTCCTGAAACTACAGAGAAATTACCAGTATAACCAGTATATATATATGATTTATAACTAAAGATGCAGTCAAGAATTTCTAAGGGATTTGGGAGTTCTGCTTTAGGAACTGGGGAAAACGTAAATGTCACTAGTGTTTGACCAAAATATGGGAAAAAAAAGACTAATCACATACTTATTCCACACTTTTAAACCACTGAAGTAGCCCCAAGTTCTAAATTATTTTCTCAAAGGTCTATAAACTTTCTTCATGAAATAAAGAAAATAGCAAGGCCTGGGATAAAACCGGACTCGCTGAACATAGCAGACAATGACTACTGAGAACTCAAGAACAATGGCAATGGGTTTTTGATCATACTGCACGTACTGGCTTTGTGGGACATACTGCACGTACTGGCTTTGTGGGAGCCTAGGCAGTTTGGATGCTCACCTTACTAGACCTGGATGGAGGTGGGCGGTCCTTGGACTTCCCACAGGGCAGGGAACCCTGATTGCTCTTTGGGCTGACAAAGGAGGGGGACTTGATCGGGGGAGGGGGAGGGAAATGTGAAGCGGTGGCGGGGAAGAGACAGAAATCTTTAAGAAAGAAAGAAAAAAAGAAAGAAAGAAAGAAAGAGAGAGAGAGAGAGAGAGAGAGAGAGAGAGAAAGAAAGAAAGAAAGAAAGAAAGAAAGAAAGAAAGAAAGAAAGAAAGAAAGAAAGAAAGAAAGAAAGGAAGAAAATAGCATTCTCAGATTCTCAGTTGGGTTAACAGTACTTGTCTCCCAAGAAGAGGTGTGACATAGGAAAATGTATAACTCTTCCATGAGCATGAGGTTTAGACACACAATTACAT
The DNA here is from genome assembly GCF_000317375.1 of Microtus ochrogaster. Lineage (NCBI taxonomy): Eukaryota > Metazoa > Chordata > Mammalia > Rodentia > Cricetidae > Microtus > Microtus ochrogaster. Next base: position 440,351 of record NC_022009.1, on the reverse strand, counting down.
TTACTTTCAACTCTTAAAGTCAAAAGACAAGTATATTAGTGAACTGACGGCCAGCATACCCTGTACTATGTACCATGTTCTATGATGCAATCTCCTCATGAAATATAAAACATGGAGCAGTGATAGCAGCAGCTCCCAGAGAACAGTGGGTGTATGGAGAGCAAGCAAGCAAACAAAAACAACATTCTCAGTGGAGTGAGCTTGAGTCCCATCTCCCACCGCCACTCATCCAGGTGGAAGTCTTTTGCTCATTCAAACTGATGGCTGCACGTGCAGCTTCGAGTGGATCTGCTTGTAGATGGTGTCTTCAAATGAACATTGCAATACCTTGATCTCATGAAACATTTTACAAGTAACCTTATCTAATGTAGCTCTCTCCTTAACCACAGCAACATTTATCACACTTAAACAGATAAAACTCTAAAATGTAGTTAACCAAAATCCTGTCAGAACATATTTCAGAGAATAAAACTTCACTAAAACCAAGCAAAGCAGCTAAGGAATCTAAGGTAGCTAAATGAAACTCACACATAAAATGGTTCTCACTTACTTAGCTATTCTACAGTAGCCAATAGAAAAATGCCCCCAGGGAATTATACTATTACAAAGCATCAATACCCAGGATGTGTGTATAATTTAATGTGGACTAAGTTTTATGGGCTGTACATCTTCATTTGGTTTATTTCAGAATTAGATTCAAAGTTTTCAACTAATCTAAGTTCCAAAGATCTTCCAGAGAGGGAATGTGTTGACTTCATTATGCAGGAGGTCCTGGAGACATTTTCAAGCACACTCTTTTTACTTCCTAGTGACTAGAAGGAAAAAAGGGGTGGAGGTGTTTCAACGTACATGACTTCTCAGGTATCCTTGTGACTCCCATGTATAGCATATGCTGAAGTTTTACATCCTCAGAAATCCTTGTAACCCGGCAGCTGGAGCAGGTTGTTAAACCCTGTGAGATGATAAAATACACATCATTATTCCACATCTATTAACTTACTGACCTCCTTCTCTTACACAGGCTTTTGATTACACTTAAGCATCTGGTTTTGTGATTGTCTCCCCTATACCATAATTGAAGGTATCTAAGATGCTGAGAAAGGATAATTGCACTTTTATTTAACTCATGTTGGAATTCTGCCTTGTTCAAGATGTTCAATTTTACTTCAAAATCAGGCTCTGATATTAAATAGGCTTCTTTGATCTCATCATGTTGATCTGAAAAATGATGGTACTTGCTCTGCAATGAAAACTAACAAGTTCCATCATTATTTCAAGTTGACTTCAGATCTTTGTTTCACACAGAATGTGGTGTAAAACAGTGGCAAGATCTACCCTTCCAAGAAAGGACTTCAAACTAGTTCTAAAATAACATTAACCACCAGGGCTGTTAAAATGAATCAGCCTCTTTTCCAGCCAGTCATATATATGTTGTATAATTACCTAGTGGCTGACACCATGAATCCAGGAGCATAAGGTAGCTTCCTCTAACTCTAAAGGGCTCACTAAATGTGGAGCTCACTGATTGGCTAGACTGACTGGCCGACAAGGTTACCAGGGCGCACTGTCTCCACCCTCAGAGCACTGCAGTTATAAATGTACATCTGCGTGCTTGGCTTTTAAATGAATGTGACATATCCAAACTCTTAGAAATTTCTCAGTGTCCTGTTGCAAAATAAATACTTGATCACCAATTATGCAAGCAATATTTATTTTCATGTTGTTGCAAAATTACAAAGAAATTAACCATTGCACTCACTAGAATATGTTTCCAGTTTTGCTGGGCAGATTGATAATCCAATTCCTTAGATTGTTATTCATCCATCTTAAGACTTTGGTAATTTGATAAAATAAAAAAATAAAAAGAGCTCCATATTCAAAGTCATTTTTTTTTTTTTTACCAATTATTCCTACCAAAGGGTACTTGAAAAAAAGAATCAGTCAACATCAAGGTCAGGTATCTTAACATTTGAGTTCTCTTTCGGTACATGTATAATTGCTCCACCTGCTGACATCCTGGCCTTTGCTGTGCCAGTGAGAAGGCCTTTGCCAGTTACAAAAGATGGATTTTAATTGTTCCAATGCCTTGAGAGGGAAATTATGACCAATAAACATCCCAATTAGCTCAGTCTTTCAGGTTATAGCATTAGTAATTGACCAGTACAAATGGCTAAGAATCTAGGCTTTAAAATGAGATGTCTGGGTTAGAATCCTGCTTTTATCACTTACTCTCTGTGTGACATTGGGAAGTTAATTAAACTTTTATTTTCCTTATCTATAAGGGATAATAATGGTGTCCGTATAAAATGGGTACTGTGAGACATACTTGAAATACAACATACAAAACTCTTCTAACAATGTGCAACACACAGTATACTTTTGGACATTTTATTTTGTCGCTATTACTACTATTCTGATAGAATTTTTAATGTTTTGGCCTTAACAACTAAGCTGCAAATTCTCAGTCATAAAGAGAGAGAAGTTTGATAACAAAATTATTTAAGAATGAAAGCATTTTCTTTAGAAAATCATTCATACTTTAGGAGTAAGTTCAGTCAATGATGGAAAATATACATTACAAAGCACTTTAAATCATGATATGTGATAGGAATCAAAAGAAAAGATTGCTGTGTTCACATTAAAACTCAAGTTAAAACCAGACAAAATTTCAGTGTGGATAAGGCAATTTGGCACAAAATCCCAAACCTTACAAGGAACAATTTGCGATTGATAACTGCTGAGTTGGGGAAATCAGTTTTATAAAGCAGATTAATACTGGGTGTTTCAACCACACTCCACAGCAAACCCGAGACCAACACAAAATACACTCTATGTTTATTGCCTGCTTTTTTTGTTTGTTTCTGTTGAGTTTGGTATTTTGCTTGTTTATTTTATTGAATTTTTTTGTTTTGATTTTTGTGGTTAAGTTAATCAAACACACTCTATTCTAAAGTTAGCTGGTTTTTTAATTCAATTTTGGATAGACATTTAATTTACGGAAGCGATTTTCAAGTTGATTTAAATTCCCCTTTTCTCATCCTCTCATAGAGAAATTATTTCTATTTTACAAAATTTTCCAGTTCAGAACACAGCCTTTCTAAAATAAACAAGCAACAACACACCTGCATACCAAGCCAGGCTTGACATACACCAGTTGATGCCTACCAGAGGCCACCAGCTCAGAGACACCCCTCAGATTACGCTGAATCGCTGTTATTTCTACTTCTTCCTGCAAATATAACCACTTCTTACAAAGGTATAAAAATGTGGACATATCTTCAGGGTATAAATGACTCGGCAGAAAGATTGTTTGGCAGATGTTCTTGAAGTAAACAGATTTCTCAGTGCTTTTACTAACCGGGCAGACTGATTGGTCCTTTTCTCTAATGAGAAACTGCATTCGTGGAGCGCATTTGATATCCGCTGGCTGAATACATGCATTTATGAGTTGATGAGATCTTTTCAAAATCCTAAGAGAATCCAGCTAACGGGTAGCCGTTATCTTCTCCCCTGGCGATTGAAACTGGAGCTGAGAATCCTTAGAATTAAAGCTGCAGGCTGTGCAGCTGATGATGAAAAACTATGACTGCAAAAAATTCCTGTTAATAAGTAATAATAAATACCCAGGGATAATGGTAAAGATTTTGAAAGGAAACTATGCACATGCACTTTGATAATTCTATTTGTTTCCTATAGTGACAATATGCTCCAGAATAAGTCACATAAAAAATCAATGATTTTACAACCACAATGAGATATCACTGTACCCATAGGTCTGAGGGACACCTGGTTCCAGGAACTCAGCAAGGCTTGTCTGGATAAGTACCTCTGCTTCAGGTTGTGGGTCAATTTACCCAAGGCTATAGTCTGAGCTTGATCTCAGTTACATGCTTGCAATACAGGCCTCGGTTGATGAAGCAACCAGTACCTAAGGATCCCAGGAGAGAGTCATAGAATACAAAATATATCAAGAATTTTAATTTTTTCTGCCTTTTTAGATACTATACCGTTTCATTGACCCAAAAAAGTCATAAGGCTAACCTCAACATCAGTGAACCAATTAGAAATGTTCAACCCACATAGATTTTTCAGGACATTCTACCTAGATTTTGGCAGCTCCCATACCCTGGAGCTGGAACACATTGTATATGTCCCTGACAAGTAACTGGAGTGATGCTATTAGCAACTGCACAAAACCAGATCTACCCTAAAAAATTTCAGCCTTAAGCCTCAGATTCCGAATTATGATAAACTTTTAAAGAGCTAAATCAGAGACAGCATAAAGAGGTTCTCCTCCCCATCTCCCTTCTTCCCCTCCTCCCCTCTCCCCACCCCCTTGCTTAGCCTCTCCCAGAAGGCTTGGTGCTGATTTCCCAGGGTACTGTTGAGACTTTGTGGACAGGGGGAGCACACAGTCTGCTGTGCTGCATGCCCAGATGTTTACTATCTTCTTAGACACGTTATTAACCAACTTCTGAATTTCATTTCCTTTGCTTACCATCTAGCTTAATCATAACATGCTTCTCATGACAAACTTAATTTAAAAAGGTGCTTTACATCTGTCTTTTCAATGTTTGTGGGAAGATTAGTAAGCAAGCTGCTGAGGGGGCTAAGACTATAAACTACAGGGCAAAGATCTCAAGTTCATCAAAAGAAAATTGACACATCAAATTTTTTCTAATTTTATTTCATTATGACTCTGTCATTGCCTCATTCTATATATTTAGTCCGTTGTAGGGACAGAATCATTGTACCATCTCACCTCGGTCTTCAGTGTTATACTATTAGGTGAAGATTTCAGAAGTTCCTGAAGTCACAGCCTGGAACCCTCATGAATGAAATGAAAGATCAAATAAAGGTACCCCAGAGAACACTCACAGTCTCACCCACTTTTCTGCCACTGAACAAATAAGAAAAAAGAAAAGAAAAGAAAGAAAAAAATTCAAAAATGTCTATTGTGACCTGTAAAAAGAACTTCACCAAAACCTGGTCATGATGGCATCCAGGTATGTCTCTCGGCTTTGAAACGATGAGAAATTGGTTTATGGTTAGTCGTGAGTCAACTAGTCCTCATACTTTAATCTAAACAGAATAAACAGATAGCTTGCCATTGTCAATTTTAAAAAGTTGCCTTGTTTCCCCTCAATTTTTATTTATTTAGCATATTTAATGTCATTAAGTAGATGTTTGTCAACTTTTCAATCATATAATAAAGGATATAGTCCTTAGGATGAATCTTATGACACTCATTAGTGTATATAAGTGAAGGAAATCAATCATTTAACCCTCAGCTCCTCTTCTTTTTATTCTTTCTTATAACATGAATTTTCATCTTCATTGATTTCTGCAAATGAAATAAGTGCCATGTCTACAAATATTTTTCTGTCTTTGTTAAGATTTATACTTAGCCTTTAAAGTTCATACTTTGGTCTGTATTGTCTGTAAATTTAAATGTGCACAAAGTACAAGCTGAGCAGTTTTTATGAGGAAGATTGCATTGGATATCAGGAGAAAACAGAACAAAAACTGATTTTTTTTAACCTTCTAACCACATCCTTATGATCGGCTTGAAAAGTTAGCTCTGGTCCATATGAAATATAAAAGACTTAGAATATACTCATTTTTAAATGCATACTCTGTTAGGACTGTGCTTCATAACTCTGCGTTTTTATTGGCTGTGGTTTTCTGAAGTAGTCTCCTTCTTTTGCATAGAGAAGCTTCCTTGATGATGATTGAAGACTACACTGACCCTGAGTATAAGAACAAATGTTCAGATTGTTGTTAGGGACTATGCTGGTTTAGTAAAGTAGGAACTGTAGGTCCTCCTTTGATATCCATGACTTCACTAGCACTGAATAGAAAAATACTCCTTCACCTAAGGCTCATGGAGCACTGTGGAACTGAGGGCAGAAAGATTGTAAGAGCTGGAAGACAGTTTGCTGTGAGAGTGTATCTCCTAGTAATATCAGAAGCTGAACCCATAAAATCTCACCAACATGAGTACTCAAATTTACTATTATTACTATGGATACGTGGTGTTTACACTTTAATCAGTTCTTAGAGCATTTGGAAAGAAACACCTATCTATCCTGGATAACAATCCCTTCTCCTAAATAAAGAGAACGATGTCAGGATCCACTGAAATGGTCTCCTGCCTTTTGACCTACCACTAGAGGTTCTACATGTGGGTCCATGGAATGTCAAATATCACTGGCCAATACTCTCACATAAGTAAAAATTATGCACGCATTTTAAACTGTAAGCTAAATGGAGGCTTTCAAAATACTGTTTACAATAGCTGGGGGTTTTGTTTCTCAGTTTATTACATCATTTATATTTGTTGTGTAATATTTTATTTATGTTCTGACTAATAAAATTTGCCTGGAGATCAGAGAGTGGAGCTAGTCACTAGTTAACCATAGAGGTCTGGAGGTCTGTATGGACAGGAGACAGGAAGTGATAAGGCTGGACAGAGAGAGGAATTGGTGAGGAGATGCAGAGACAGGATCTTGGCCCTTCTGGTTGGAGAATTCAGAGCGGAAGGTAAGAAATTTCTAGTTACTGCTGCTGTGCTTCTCTGAACTTTCAGCTTTTACCCAATATCTAACACCAGATTTTTATTGATAAGACTAGTTAGGATTACACTTCATATATTAGCATCCTTAAGCTAGTCATGAGATGAAAAAAGGCATGATTCTGGGATGCACCCTCCAGCCATTGAAACTTTGCTTTTCATGTTTATAAACTTGAGAGAGGAAGAAAACAGAAGCTATTCTGATCACCACTGGAGTAGCACAAACCTATGGGAAATAAATTATTTAGAAGTCAATTTATGGGCATATTTAGCAAAATAACAGCAGTGACTTCTTGTTCATGGGCTAGGTATAAAATACTTGACAAGGATTTCCTCCTTTGGGGATTACCTCAAATACAGTTATAGCAGACCTGACCCTCTATTACCAATATGAACATTCTGCATAGCCTATCTATACTGTTGCATGCATCACCCACAGTTACATATGACTGTTGATGAGAATTCTCTCCCAGTATCTCATTATCAGGGACTGTGAGGGCTAACCAACAAGAAGCAGCTTCTAGCCCAAGTCCACCGTGGTTTCTCTATGTGATCAAAATACGTAGTGTCTTCAGCAACAGGCCCTTAGAATCTTGTGCTGGTGGTCATTCAACAGCAGTAGCAATTGTCTGAATTCCTTGGGTACCTCAGGAACCTCCCTGACCAAATTCTCACAGCAAAGTTTGCTCACTCGTGGCACAAGACTAAAAGGAATCTTTGCTTGCTGTTGGCAGGAATGCAAACTGGTACAAGAACTATTAAAACAGTTTTGTGTGTCACAAAAATAAAAATAAAGACAATACTGGATTTTTCTTGGTCACTTAAAAGAATTACTATTTGACTCTACCATATTACTCATTGCCAAACCCCCCAAAGAGCTCTAAATTTCACAACAGAATCCTTGCAGGTCCATGTTTTTTGTCCATATCTTTTCATAATAGCAAGGAAATGGAATCATCCTGGCTGGGAATTCCAGGTAGTAGTCATGACCAAAGTACATACTGGTCACTATTTAATTAAAAGCTTGCTTCAAAATTGGCTCAAAATGGTGGAATTTTTCTCTGGTGAATCTCAGGATTAACAATATGACTTATGGCATGAGAAATATTGGGGATAGAAATGCTTTCACATATCTTAAAAAGAAAATAACTTTCCTTAGAAAGATCTCAATTGTCATAATACTTTCTTTTTGTTTGTCAAGGACTGTACAAGGATATTTTGAATACAGACATTGAGGACTCCCTCGTGTAAAGTGATTTGCTGATTGCCCCACTCACTACAATTGAACGCCAGATCTAATTGTGGATGTGTCAGACTTTAGACGATGACCTGAGTAATAAATTCTGGTGATATCTGGAGCTCTGCATGCCCAGCCTAGAGCTGTACCAGCTGAGCCTTGGTTCAGACCAACTATCAAAACATACTGTCACGAGCCCCCCATCCATCATTCTCTCATGAGAATAAGAACATGCTAATTTTATCAATACATTTGCCTTCTTAAACTATGCTATAAGTAAAAGAAAAATAATACTGGATCATTTCCAGAAAATTTAAATGTGTGTAATTTTTGTACATTTAATTTTTATTTTATAACTAGACTGCCGTGCTTCTGATAAACTAAAGACATTTTTCATTTAGACAGATTCTAATTTTAAGCCTTAAAGAAGTGAGCAAATTCTAAATTAGTGAAATTGAAAATACTGATTCTAATTATCTACTTGAAGGCGGAGGCCATTTCTCACTTATCTGTACATCATACAAAGTTGACACAAGCCCAGAGGTACGGCACAGATAAAGGTCATGCTGTTTAATTTATTGAAAGTGACATGTATGAAATGCGGATGCCCCAGCTCATGGCGCTTAGCAAAAGAGCTCACACTGACGAGGCTTACTGCCAGCAATTACGAAAACTCAAACAGGCTGGTTTGCAGCCGGCAGCCATACTGAGTTTACCTGATCAGGTGTTGTAACCGACCATTTTATGCTTCCTACTATGGGCTATGGACTGTGCTCAGGATGTGACATAGAGAGCCATTTAACTTTCAGTCTTATTTTGATGATATGTAAGCTCCAGTCCAAGGAGTTTATCCAATATGTTGTTGGTGAGAATCCCTGGAAGGAAGCTGTGTGTGCAGAGACTGCAGTGTGGACAGAGGCTGGAGTGCTGCAGGACCACAGGCTAATCCCCTTATATCAGCCTAGCATTAGAGCCCTCCGTAGCCATTCTTAACCCACCTCTGTGTTGGAACTCGCATCCTGTGACTACGAGGTAAAACCTTTGGGGGTCTGTTATCATAGGAGGGCACTAGATTCCACCAACCCCAAAGCAGAGACTCTCATCAGAGGCCTTTAGAAAGGCTTCCCCCATCTTGCACTAGACACCTCCTGATGTACCCACCATGTATTTAAACTTGCACTAGCCACCTCCTGACGTACCCACCATGTATTTAAACTCATCTCAGCTTATGATTCTTGCTACTCCTCAAAATGTAAAAAATCCATGAAACTGCTTCCATATTGGAACATGGGATTTGTGGTAACATAAATCTGTGATCCCAGGCCATGCTCACTAAAATTTGGCTCCAGAATGAACTATTTCTTAGTCCCTTTTAAGCGAGAACTTGGTGTGTGTGTGTGTGTGTGTGTGTGTGTGTGTGTGTGTGTGTGTTGGTGGTGGTGGTGGGATGGCAGTGTTTGTTTTTGTTTCATTGACAATAGCCAGAGAGTGGTGGTGGAAAAACTGAAAGCCCAGTTGACTTCATTATTTAACTATCTATCCTAGGCAACTGTTAGAACCAAAGGTAACCTATAAGTTCCACCTGCCCAGGGGCCCGGTATCTTCCTGGGATTCTGGGAGTTGTAGTTCTTGAAGGTAATAACCTGCCCAAAGGACGAGGTAACTTCCTAGGATTCTGGATGTTTTTGTTCTTGGAAAACAACAAAGCCTCATGGGAAAGTACAGTGGACTATGGGTTTTGTCCATAATAAACCCTACCAACAAGTATCTTGGGGCCACTTATCTGGAAAGTTTCCAGGTGATGGTCCTGACCATATTCTGTTTGGTGAATATTTAATATTTTAATAAAAGCTTGTTTAAATTTGGCCAAGATGGTGGAATTAATTTTTCTTGTGACTTTCAGGATTAACACAATCTCTTGAGAAACACTAATAATACACATATATATTATTATGTATATATATTCATATATTATATATACTTGTGTATATTTATGTACATACATTATTAATGTTATATTAGTGTATATATTCTCATTTACAAGACTGCAGAGTGCTATATCCTCATCATGTTCCTCCACCAAAGATAATATACATTTATCTGGGGATATACACATAAATGCCACACATATACCACACAGACACAGACACACACACACACTAACAACTACACACACACATATCTCAAGAGAAATGTTTTAAATTTTTCCCTTAAATGAGTAGGGTCTTTCATTATCTATTCTCCGTTTGTATAGTGTTTTAAAATAGAGGTAGGAGGGGAAAGGAACGGAGTGAGGAAATGTTTCTATTATCAGTGTTTCAATTACAAGCTTTCCTCTTCACAACTACATAAATAAGGACATTTTAATACCCTAATTAATATCCATTTTTAACTCTATGCCGTGTTTTTATTGCCTTCTTCTCATTAAAAATCTAATAGCATTAGCATACTGACAAGGATAAAAAATGCCAGCGATTCATATTCAGTTACTAACACTAATGGTTTTCCCATTGGAATGTAATATATGTCTCAGCTCTTTTGCCAAAAGCTCAATGATACTTTTATCTCCAGTCAACCAATTGCACATTTAATTTAATACCTATTAAATGCAAACAGCAACTCTGAAATTACATTAGAGTTGTTACCCAAGCCATCAAGAGGCAGCAAGCAGCAAGTGAAGATGAGGTAAAGGATTGATGTGAGTCACGGAGTAGACCTGCTAAGCAAAGCGTGTCTCAGTGAGGCGGCTTGTCTGAGCAAACAAGATTAGTCATAGAACAGAGTCTAAGCCCAACATCAGGACAGATGCTGCTGCTGCTGCTGCTTCCCACACGATGCTCAGAGAAGCATCCTTCAAGGTATCCTCTTTTCTAGGATTCTACAATGAGTACATTTTACCTCAAAGATTTATTTTGTAGTCTTCATAATAGTGCATTCTTGACAATATTAGGACGACTTCTCTGAGATGATTTATCACTTTCTTTAAAAAGTAAGAGAACAATAACTTTGGTTTATATTTTTAAGTCTGTGTGTGTGTGTGTGTTTGTGTGCACAGGCGTGTGCAGGTGCATGCACCCATGGAAGTACATATGTGGGCAAGATGTTAGCATCTAGTGTCTTCCTTGACTTCTCTCTACCTCACTCTTTGACGTGAGGTCTAACATTGAACCTTGAGCTCACCAATTGATTACACTGGCTGACTAGCAATTCTTGTAGTTCTCCTCCTGTCTCTGCCTCCCAGAATGGAAATTATAAGCATTATATGCCCATATATGCCTGTTATATGGATGCTGGAAATACAAACTTGGGTCCTCTTACCAATAAAATCAGCACTTTCCCATCTCTCTAGCCCTTCTTAAAATTTTACTTTATTTTATTTCATTTATTATGTTATAAAGAATTAAAACAGAGATCTCATGTATGCTGATCAGCTGTTCTCCTGGGTTACATTCACCAGTGGTCCTTGTTAAAATTTTAAACTGATGCATGAAAACATAATATGTATACATATTTAAAGGGTATCATTTGATATGTATATATTAATTTTATTACCAGATTGCATATTCCTGTTTCTTTAACATTTATCATTTGTTATCTTTTTGTTTTGTTTTGTTTTTCGAGATAGGGTTTCTCTGTGTAGCTTTGGAGCCTGTCCTGGAACTCACTCTGAGAACCAGACTGGCCTTGAACGCACGGAGATCCGCCTGTCTCTGTCTCTCAAGTACTGGGATTAAAAGTGTGTGTACCAATGGCAATGGGTTTTTGATCCTACTGCACGTACTGGCTTGGTGGGAGCATAGGCAGTTTGGATGCTCACCTTACTAGACCTGGATGGAGGTGGGTGGTCCTTGGACTTCCCACAGGGCAGGGAACCCATAGGTCTTTGGGCTGACGAGGGAGGGGGAATTGATTGGAGGAGGGGGAGGGAAATGGGAAGTGGTGGTGGGGAAGAGACAGAAATTTTTAATAAATAAATAAATTTTTAAAAAAAGTGTGTGTACCACCCAGCGACATTTATCGTTTCTTATGGCAAAACTATTCAAAACCCTTCCTTTTGATTGTTTGATGCAGTTTGTAAGCGTGACCCATAGGCACCCTAGGGCTTTCTGTCTCTTCCCCACACAGGCTTTTTCTTTTCTTTTAGATTAGATTAAACAGTATCAGGTTTCACTGTGGCATGTTTTCAGCAAAAATGTGGTTTTGTTTATTCCCCTTCCCACTTCTACCCTCTCACCCTGACCCTCCAATACCCTCAATTCTCCCTTCTGCTTTCATGTCTTCTATGTCCTATTGTCGTTTCATGTTCTCAACACCTCTTTTCTTCTCTCTCTCTCTCTCTCTCTCTCTCTCTCTCTCTCTCTCTCTCTCATTATCATTTTTCTCTCATTATAATCTTTATTTCATAAACTACGCCACACTCACCAGCACAAATATACAGAAATATAAACATGATTAGCTAGGATCCCCATATGAATGAGAACATGACATTTTTAACTTTCTGGATCTAAATCACCTCACTTACTTCCTAGCTCCATATAACACCCTGGAAATGTCACTTCATTTATATTTTTAGCTGAAGAAAGCTCCATTGGGTATATGTGTACCACATTTTTCATTGTCTGTCTGTTGATGGACATCCAGGCTGGTTCCATTGCCTTGCTATTGTGAATAGAGGAGCAGTAAACAAAGACGCACAGTTATCTCTGTGGAAGGAGGTATTTGCCTTGGAGTATTTGCCCAGGTTCACTTCTCTGTTAGATAAATTGGAGAAGCTGAAGAAATTTGTTTGGATGTCAGGAGGGCTATTATGTGTAAAGAGGTTGTTGGACCTGAAATTAGGAAAGATGTCAAAGTATATTGCTTATGGACATAGCCGGTCCCTGTCTGAAAGCTGAACTATGCTCACGCTAGACAAACTCCCATGCTCACCTGTTCCTAAGCACTGCTGCTGTCATGCGAAGGAGCAGCTTCACTAGCTGTGAAATGAGCAAGGACTAATAAAGGGACACTGTCTCTTTTTGATGGAGATTATGTCAAGGAAATGTCAAAGGTCTTTTTTGTCTAAATATTTAAATTGTCATGTGTTCACAAATTAATGTCAAATTTTCTGTGGATTTGGGAAAGCAAGACTTTTATGTTAACTTTTTATCTTAAGAAAACAAAATTAAACAAAAACAGATTTTAAAAGTCACTTTTATCACAGCATGAGTTATTTGTAATAGAATTAAGGTTTATTAAACGAGTTGCATTCTTGGGCCTCATAAGGCCTGGGCATGTGGCCCAGTGTAATTTACTGAGCCTAACTTAAGTTGGTGTGAGGCCTAGTGTAACTTCCTGAGTCTAGCTAGAGTTTGAAGACCTGTCTCTGGCTACTTGACCTAAACACACCTCTGCCCAGCCGCCACTAACATAGCAGAGTATTATTGACCATTGTTCCTTACTCCACCTTGGCCTATCCCAGGCTTTCCCACCCCCATCATAACTCTGTATAAGTCCCTGCTTGATACCAATAAGCGAGTTTCTGCTTCGACAGACTCCCAACACAGCTGGTGTGTTTCTCCCCCAGTGCCCAGGGGAGAAGGCTGAGTAGTGACATTCCTCATCCCGTTCAGCTGCAGGGAGAGTCCAGTGGGTTCGGCTCTGCTCCGCTCTTTCTGCCACATGAATTTGGAGGTGTAGTTCCCCAAAACTTTTCTTCTACATAGATCTTGTAATCCCAAGTAACTTCCTTCCTGTGGATCCTGCTAGGAACAGACTTGAGGACTTCAAGTCTGTGTTCATCAGTGACAGTAAAGACCTCCTGTATTCTGATCATTCATGTGGGCCTACTCTACTCTTCCCCATGAGACTACAGCAGAAGGACAAATCCACAAAAATGATTATACAGTTCCAACTTCTGAGTTTCTCACCTTCTGAAACACACATGGAAGAAATACAAGGTAATTTCATGACTTATAGAGATAGAAGTAGCGCATCCAAGACCAAAGGAGAAAAGGCAGTGTCCATCTAGGAAGACCGAATTATGCTGTGTTTGTAAAGTTCGAGTACAAAGAAAATGTTTGGCATATACTTTTCTTACGCTCTGTCATGTTGGTATACTTAAAACCGTGTCGGAAGAAGGCTGCTTATTCCATGTTCCTCATATTCATTCAATAGAGATTTGTAGTCCTTAGAAAACATTTGCAGAAATATAATACTGAAGCATGGCACACTACAAGCCTGGGTTCTCCTTGCTTTTTCTCTGTAGCAGTTCTTTAATACAGCTATGTAACAACGTAGATCATTCGTGGGTTTTTTAGTCTTTTCATCACTTTCAGTTGTCTCAGCCCATTCGTGTTCCCTCAAGGCTCATCAGTTGCCCAGTGTGTCTCAACTCTACCTGCATATTTCAGAAGACTTTGATAAGTGATAAGATTCCTTTCTTCCTAAAAATGGCACACGAAGGGAACCTTACTCTTCTAAAGTCTTCTGAGATGAGTACTTTCATAGGTGACAGTTCTTGAACAAACTTTTCTTTTAATGGAATGCTTCACGAATTTGTGTGTCATCCTTGCCTAGGGACCATACTGATCTTCTCTGTATCTTCTGTATAGTTCCATTTTTTTTTTGCATATGTGCTGCCAAAGCAAGCGCATTGGACAAACTTTTCCACATTTTTCACTATCTGAAGTTCTGCGGAAACCGGAAGAGCTGCATGCCTTTCCTCGGAACCGCTGTGGAAACTGAAAAGCTAACACACACATTTTCTAATCTATCTTGCAGCTCAGTGGGGCTGACCTAGATATGGCTAACATACTATACAAGAAAGCTTAATACTGATGACAACATCTTGAAGATAACGGGTGGGCGAGATCCTCTTGTTAATTGCCCCATTTACCCTCAGTTCTTGACAACTACAGTAGACAGACCTTACACTTCCCCTTCACCAACAACCTTACACTTCCCCATCACCAACAAAGTTTGCAGTGTGTGCTCCCTCCTGCTACCAGGCATTAGCTTCTGGATGCGGTTCTCAGATCTTTGGCAGCCTGATTCCCCAGGCACCATTTTAGGGGTTCACTGATGGAAATACAGGTTTTCCCTAAGTCTTTACCTCAGCAGCAACACAGGCTAAATGGCAATTATCTATTCAGAAACCCCCCATTCAGTTTATCTTTCACAGGTTCTCTGAGGGTTTGCTAGGTTCCCCACAAACCTTTCCTGGTAATGACAGAAATTAACAAACACACACACACACACACATACAACTTTTTGGTCTTTGCAATTGTATTAAAATTAAACAGCTCCAAAAATAATCTAGATTAAAGCAATAGTTTCTATCACAGATTCTGATAGTGTGAATATTTGTAAATATTAAAGGAATAGAAAAAGTGCTAGAAAGCTATTTACAGAGATTAATACAGGAAGCAGTATGATTTTTTGTAAAGCTAAAGATAGCTCTGGTAAGAAAATTATACTGAACAATTTGATGAATGAATTGGGTATGAGGAAAGTAAACAAAAATAAGCTTAAGGATTCAGTCCTATAAGATACATTACAAAAATAAGCAAATCAAGCCTCAATTCCTTGTTACCCAATCCTTTAAATATTGAGGTTTTTCTTAAAAGTTTTATCAGCTTCTTAAACTTTCATTAAGAAGCTATGATGTTCAGGGTTAACTTTGACCTCCAGACATATAGGCGCAGGATGTGTACTTGCACACATGTGCATGAGCACATAAATGCATTATGCTCACATGCACAAACACACCTACACACACACACACACACACACACACACACACTCCAAGTTTAGGTGCTGTGTTGACTAATTCTAATAGTCCTCCAATCAAAATCATGTAGTTTAGAGGCTAGCAGAAAGGTTCAGCACTTAAGAGCTGCCTTGCTCTTACAATGAACCTGCGTTTGTCTCCTCGTACCCATGTCAGACCATGCACAAGCCCCTTAACTCCACTTCAAGAGGCATATGGAGTAGATGATGCATGGTGAAGTGCAGAAAAGATAATGCATAACACGGTCATCCATGAGTAGCCAAGAAGCGCATAGGGCTTTACTTCTCACATGAAGTCCCATCAGCAAACATTATTTATGTCTTAACTCCCTCCATTTTCAAAGACATGGATAATCATCTTTAAACATATTAACAGTACCCTCTTACAATGAAAGAGGCTAATATCTCAGAAATGTTTTGTACTAGTTGGTAGGTATTTCCCCTACTTCATTTGCTCCGAGTTTGGAAGTCACATGCACACAAACACACACACACACACACACACACACACACACACACACACACATTTGCATCTGATGATATCCTTGCAAAAAAAATAATCTTTAAGAATAAAATATACAATGAGAAAAATGATGAAAATAAGTTGGCAATCTATTCTCAAGACAAGTAGCTCTAAGTAAAATCCGTGATTTAAATCTATAGCAAAGAAGATGCTCCCTTGTTAGACCCAAATGATCAAGTCTTAGGAACATACCAGACAATTCTTGCTGGTATGACTGTTGAAAAGCTGAATATGTTTGTGAAAATCATGTGATTTTGGGAAAAAAAATTCAGAGAGAAGACAAAACTTTAAAGTCTAGCTGAGGTTCTCTAGGGTCACACTTAGATGTCCAGTCCATGGGACTGAGACTTGAAATCCCAAAATGAAGTCCCTGACCCTCACAGCAATAGATTCAAAGGGCCCCACTGAGCAGGGACACACATAACTCCCCTAAAGACAGACTGGGGATAAGTAGAAGTACTAAAAAGGAAAATGGAAATACAATCCACAAAGTGGGGGCATGGATAAAAGTACCCCCTAAAACAATTTTAAAAACCTACTAGCTGTATTGAGAGCTTTAAAAAAATATGTTTTAGGTGCATGATATGGAAAGTTATTTTCCAAGAAAGTTACTTGTATACTTACTTCGTAGGAATGTTAGGTAAATAAGTTTATAAGCAACTGAACGTGCTGAAGACACGTGGCCATCTACTCTGAATCTCAAAGGCCTTCTACTTTCATGTAGTTCTTTTTTTTTTTTCAGTCTTTTTAAAAGGTATATTTCAAACAACAACTTAAAGATAAATCCTCAGCATCCCATTGAGCATATTCTAACATAGACCATATTTTAGGCTATAAATT
>NC_022009.1:415550-421538 GCF_000317375.1 Microtus ochrogaster | reverse complement strand
TTGTTTTGGCTATCCTGGGTTTTTTGTTTTTCCATATGAAGTTGATTATTGTCTTCTCCAGATCTGCTTGCAGATCAGAATCCAAAGCTCTTTGCTACCACCATTTGTTACCTGCTGCCTGGCAGGAACATTCTGAAACTCTAAGTAAGCTCCCAATTAAATGTTTTCCTTTATAAGAAATGTCTTTTTTGGTCATGGTGTCTCTTCGCAGAAATAGAACATTAAAACAGTGGTTTAAAGGATCTTCTTGACCTACCCGTTTCTGAGGATCTGTTGGCAGTTTATAGGTATGGGCCCAGGGAAAATCACTCTGATAAACAAAAGTACCATAAGAAAAGAAAAGTAACTTTGACAGATGTGACTTCTTTTGTGGCTGGGTCAGGACTGCAGACCAAGCTTTCCTCTTCCTAGAAATTTTCTGTTCTTGTCACCCCACCTATACTTCCTGCCTGGCTACTGGCCAATCAGCATTAATTTAAAATATAATTGACAGGTTACAGACCATTGTCCCACAGCACTCTGTAATCAGATAAGTGAATACCCCAACTATCAGCATAGAGCATTCATCAAGTAACTGATGGAAGCAGATGCAGAAATTCAAAGTCAAGTACAAGGCCAAGCTCCAAGAGTTCAGTCAAAGAAAGGGAAGAGGTACTATATGAGCAAGGGGGTCAAGATCATTATGGAGAAATCCACAAAGACAGCTGCACCAAGCTTGTGGGAATTCACTGACCCTAGACTGACAGCTGGAGAACCCACATGGGAACGAACTGGGCCCTTTGTATGTGGGCAACAGTTGTGTAGCTTGGTCTGTTTGAGGGGCCAGTGGGACCAGTATCTGTCCCTAGTGCCTGAACAGTCTTTTTGGAACCCATACTTTGCTAGGCCTTGATGCAGGGAGGAACTTGGCCCTACCTAAACTTAATGTGCCTGACTTTGATGACTTCCCATGCCAGGACTTACCCTTTGGGAGGAGTGATTTGAGGATGGTTTGGAGGGAGGTATCAGGGGAGCAGGAGGAGGAGTAGGAGGGTGAACTATGAATGGTCTACAAAATTAATTTAAAAAATTGAAATAAAAAATGAATAGAAAAAAAGTAAGACTCACATATAGTAGTGGTTTCAGAGAGTTCTGACTGGGAAAAGGTGACAGAAATAATGTGTAGCTATGTTCTTCATCTCAGTGCTGGTAATGACTTAATCAACACCTACAAATACAAGTCAGAGCATGGTCATTAGCTTATTTTATGAGCTCTTCCAGTGGCCAAATGCCTTTCATTCATAAACCAATTTGATATTTTTAGTATCTCTGACCAGTTTTGTAGATGTGTTGCCATAATGAATAAGTGCTAGAAAATTAGCTTCAGGTTAGTTTTTTGTTTCTGCCATCTAACCTACTGATATATACAAACTTCAAAAACATTTGATCTGTTCTTACTGAGGTCATAGTCTAGTAAAGAAACTTATATTAACAGATTACAATAAAATTTATTATTATAATAAAATGTAATTAATTGGGGAAACTAATAAGACAGTTCTTTAAGTAGGGGGGCAGGTTTTTAAGCAAATAAACATGTCTTATTAATTTGTACTTTTATTAAGTCTCATAATACCTGATTATTGGGGGTCAGGAGGAACCACTCCATAGCATCTAGGGTAAGGTAGCCCTGCCCCAACCAGAAAAGAACTGACATCAGGGACCGAGGGGAAAAAGCTGGCCTAAAAACTTAAAACAGAGAAGTACAAAGTCTAGGAAATCTGATGGGAACATCCTTGACTGATTGGTTCAATTTAGCATTCTTCGCTAAGACCAGCAAAGACCTGGATTTAATTCTTACTCAATCCAATCATCTTCACAGTTCACAGATTCTAACTCTGGTCAACTGCCTCAGACATACACTGATATTCACAAGGGATGTTGGCTGAAAGAATGAATGTTAATAAGGGACTTCCTCCTGTCACTTCACAGCTGAGGTGGCAAAGAGCTTCTTTCTGCCTGGAAAGGCATCTGTGTCAATCATGGCTTCCGGTTGTCTTAGTTACAATTTCTTTTGCTGTGATAAAACATCATGACAAAAAGTGACTTGGGGAGGAAAGGGTGTATTTGATCTTGTACTCAAATTTGAGCTTGGAGTCCATCAGCCAGTAAAGCCGAAAAAGGAATTCAGGACAAGAACTTAGAGGCAGCACCTGATGCAGAGGCCAGGGAAGAATACTGCCACTGGCTTCTACCTCATGTCTTGCACAACCTGTCCTCTTATAGCACCCAGGACTATCAGCCTAGGGCTTACACCACCCATAAAGAGCAGATCCCTTACATGTCAATCATCCATCAAGAAAATGCGCTACAGGCTTGCACACCAGACAATCTGGTAAGGCCATTTTCTCAGTAGAGGTTCAGTTCCCTCTTCCAAAGCTAGAATGTTTGTGTCAGGCTGAAATACAACTACCTATCACTCCAGTCCTCCTCACATGTACCAATAAGTTCCTCATTTTAAACTTGATTATACATCATAATAACCCCGAGGCATTCATGCAACGGGACTGCCTCAAGAATAGTAGAATTTTGTGTGACCCAAAAGCTATTACTACTTAATTTTCCAATGATATCAGAGATGAGAATCACAGAATCTGACTCATAAAGGTAATCCATTGCTGTACCAATTGTTTCTTTTTGAAGGAGTTTGATGTCCAGCCTGGTCCAATTAAATACCCAACAGCATTTGGAGTAATTGTTGGAACTACTTCTTACCTCTTATCAGTAGATACTCAAGAAAGAAACACATTTTCTTCTTTCAGACATTTCCTTAACTAGCATGGACAGAGAGAAAATATATATATATATATAGAGAGAGAGCAATCCTAAGAAAAAATTCTTTTATGATTGAATGAACGTCATAGATAATAACATGCAAAGGTTATGTAGGAAACAGGTCCCAGTGACCACATTAATTATGAAAAAAATCATACCTCTAGGCTCTTAGCTATTGAAAATCAAAAGCTAACCTCTTGTTAAACCCTAATTTAAATACTTACAACTTTTAACTAATAACTTATAATTATATTGCTTATAATTATAATAATCTGGTACTTATAACTAATTTAAGTTGAATAATAACTGTTATTGTCACTCCAACTCATCCTTACATGAACAATACTTACAGCTCATGTTTGAATGAGCCAATAATCTTTGTAGAATTTGAAGGAGTTTGTTTTCCCTTGTTATTGCTCAAGATTAACTTGGTTATTGTTACTAACATTTTTCAGATCTTTCAATTTAGGAATGCACCCAAATTTATTCTGTTACAAACACACTTATTATTCAGGACCATTGTTTCTGAGGTTATTCCACTATGCTCATCTATCCTAACCTCATTCCAAAGCTATAATATTTACAGAGAGTTCCAAGAACCTCCTACAAAATAGTCTTGCTACACCTTTATTCATTTATTTAGAAAATCATTCAATAAATAGAAGCATTTCTATGCTCCTGCTGGAATATGCAAACTTCAAAAACAATTGATCTGTTCTTACTGAGATCATAGTCTAGTAAAGAAACTGTTATATTAACAGATTATTGCAATGCAATGTAATTAATTAATTGGGGAGACTAATAAGACAGTTCTTTAAGTACAGGGCAGGTTTCCAAGCAAACAAACACGCCTTATTTATTTGTACTTTTATTAAGTCTCATAATACCTGATTATTGGGGGTCAGGAGGAACCACTCCATAGCATCTAGGGAAGTAGAAAAGCAAATCTAGAAGTTAAATTGAAAACATGAAAAGAACAAGAATGAGATACCTTGATTGTGAATCTATAATCTAATTTCAAAACATCCTCAAAGATATCAAACTTTGATATACATATGTTTTAGTCTCAAGGTACATATTCAAAACAAGTTTTTATACCACTGCTTTATTTGAAGCAGAGGGCACTAATGAAATCATTTATTCAGAAAGCCATAAGTAAGAGCAAAATATGCATACATCGTAGGCATCATTTTTTAACATTTCCCAGAAAGCCAGGCCAGGTTTTGCATAATGTGACTTCATAAGTAATTGTCAAAAAGACAAATGATTTGATTGTGCCCAAGATTTCTAAGACTGACTAAGCAAACCACTTCACTGAATAGTTCATTTTCTAAACTCTCTTTTTTTCTTCTACTTTTCTTCTTACTCAGTTGGAAAAGTATCAACCCTGGAAAAGGAGAGGGCCATGTTTTATTTTTAGATATGGGTTCTCTTTGATATATAATTTCAGATCCTAATGTGTGAATCAAATATCTTGTCAGTTCATAAAAAACATGTAATCTGACATTTGATGCTGAGCAACAAAGCAGACTTATAAATCAGTTATTAAAAATCCTGCCCAGGTCTGACACTGGAGAGATGATCAGGCAGCATCTGAGAAGTGACCCTAGCTGCTCCTGGAAAAGGGATACTCCGAAGTCTAGGCTCTCAGTTCTGACTAGGGCAGCCTGGCCCACAGGTGATCAGCTCACAGGCTGAACTTGTGAATGAGAATGGGCAACAGCCCAGCAGGGAGAAACCCTGACCTCATGCTTGACCTACCTTTCCTGCCCAATCCCAGGGATATGGGATAGTTGTCTTCTTTACCATCCTGTTTGTTTCTAAATAGAAGTAGTGTAGTTTTCAAGCTATGTGAGATTGGGGGATGGGAGTAGGGAAGCTGGGCTGGACTAGAGAGTTCCAAGGCAAGCTCACTAACCCTGTGGTGGTGGGGGGGGGGGGACATCAACAGAAACCAAACAAGCCTCCTTTCCTGGATCACTACAGTGAAGTATCACAGTTGTATAGTCCCCAATCTGGCCTTAGCTTGCTGGGATAAAGCTTTGTATTGTATTTTGTAAGGCATAGATTCTATATCGTAATGTCCTATGTAAAAGAAAAAAAATAATGAAATTGTAAATTTTATTGTTTTAACATGTATGCATGTTTAGTGACGTTTACATTTTGAAATAAAATTTACGATTCATTAAAAATGTAAAAAAAAAATCCTGCCCAGTATTTAAATTTTATATAATTAGTAAAGCAATACACTGAAAATGTATGTGCTTGATTATTTTACCCTTGAGAAGCACACTAACAAAAGCCATTTTAAATTGATTAGTGTCCATTTAAAAAAAAAAAAAAACAACCAAGGCATATAGTTGCAAAATACTTTCTGCCTGAGGAATGTTTACCTTAGTAGTAAATTTGAATTTTAAATATTACCTAATATTCTTTCAAGGAAAATCATTGAGAACGTGAGCCTCCATGTACAAATTATTTTCCTAAAGTATTTTTTTTTCTTTCCTAAATCCCTAAGTCTGGATCTTTAGAAAGATGAAAAAGGATTTATGTTTTGGGCCTCATAAGGCTGATTTGCAATTATCCCAGCCCATCATCTGAGTGCCTGGACTGATATTCAGGTCTTGAGGAATCTACCAAGGCTACAAGCTAGACTATTGAAGTTGTCCTAAATTTCTTTTATCTGGAAGATTCAATTAAGGTCTATGACAAACCCATTAAAAGCAGGAAATAAACTTCATTCTGGAACTGTCAAATGAGGAGAGAGGATCAGTTAAGTGAAGGAGCCTTGGGCAAGCCTGACACTTGTCAGACTCCATCATCAGGTAATGGTGCTAGGGAATGTATGGACTCAGCACATAACTGTCAGCTTGCTAAGGACCTTTCTATGGAAAGAGGGCAAACATAAGTGTTTCTGGAACTGTAGCATGATCATCAACACACTCTTTATTGTGCATAGATCAGAAGACATTCAGTTCCCTAATGTGTTACCTCCTTGCTTTCTTTGTCCTGTACAGAAAGCATATGTGCTTTCTTCACTTACATAATACAAAAAGATGTGGTTTCCCTCTTGAACAGATTCTTTTGCTTTTTAAGTCTCTCTCTCTCTCTCTCTCTCTCTCTCTCTCTCTCTGTGTGTGTGTGTGTGTGTGTGTGTGTGTGTGTGTGTGTGTGTGT
>NC_022009.1:413820-415450 GCF_000317375.1 Microtus ochrogaster | reverse complement strand
TGTGTGTGTGTGTGTGTGTGTGTGTGTGTGTGTGTGTGTGTGTAAGTTCATAGCTCATGAAGCTAGAAGAGAATCCTCTGGAGCTAGATTCACAGGTAGTTACAGACAATCTGACTTAAGTGTTGAAAACCAAAATCAGGTCCCATGCAAAGGGAGAATATGTTCTTACACACTGAGCCATCTCTCCAGCCACTGCAGAAATTGGAGACAGTTGGGGGATATGAAATAATTGGGAATGTCCATGTCCCCTTCTCAGTGCCAGGACACTACCTGACTCAGACCTGTTCAGGCCCCGTGTATACTGCCACAGGTTCTTTGATTTCCATCAAAGCTCTACGAGAAATTGGGTTCTTTTATATAACTAACAGCAAGTATGTCTGTTAAACTTTGTGTTATTGCTATTATTAATTGATCAGACTATTTTTGAGTTGAAATCAACTAAGAAAACCTTTAATACTCATTGACGAGAATGATTCAGACACAGGGACAGTTCAACTTTGGGACTGTTGTTGGCATTATAAACCAGAGGTTCTGTGCTTCTGGCTAGCCATTCATAAATAATATAATCTCATCTTTGGGAAGCATTTACAAACTGTATTGCAGAGTTCCTTGTACCTTCTTTTTCTCAATTTACTAATATATGTTAATTGTATGATGACATGCATGCACAGAATGTCCTTTGATCACATTGACTCCTCTATTTCTCTTTCATTTTCCTCCTCTCCCTTTTCCTCCTCCTTTCTCATATCTCAAGTGACCTGTGCTTTTAGTTTCATGTCCTTTTCCTCACCAAGCTTCCTTCCACATGAGAGAAAGCCTGCAATACTTGCCTTGACGGGACCGATTTATTTCATTTAACATAGTGATCTCTGGCTCCATTCATTTTCCTACAAATGAAACAATTTCCTTCTTTCTTGTGACCAAATAAAACCCTTTTGTATAAATGCCATATTTTCATTATTATTAATCTGTTAATGTTGACTGTGGATCTGAGTCTAATTAATGAACATATTCATATTTTAGCGGTTTAAGGAGATATCAAAAGCTAACATAGGGCTACATAAAATTAAGTCATGTGTGTTCATAAGTTTGCTAAAATGCTTGGTCATGACACTAAGCACTGTCTCTGCAACCTACAGCTTTTTTCTAAAATCTAAATTAGATGTATTTGTGAAAGCTTGTCAGTTAACATGGGTAACTAAGTCAACAACAGGAGTTAGCAATGCCACAGATAGGTGTGTGTGTGCTATTGCTTTCCAAAGAGGCCACCAGCTCACTTTGCTGCAGAACATGAAAGACCATAGTGAAGAATAAACATAAATGGGAACAGAAAGTTGCAAATATCCCAAACCAAGGAAATTATCTTTCTCTTTGTTTATAGGACCTGCACATAAAAAGAAACCTTAAAACATTGCTAAATTTTGAAAGGTCTAAGGCTTCTGAGATGGCTCACTTATTAAATGCTTGCTATATACACAAACCAAACCAGTAATCTTCAAATTCAGGGAGAGATCATGTCTGAAAAGCTAAGGTGGAGAGCAATTAGAAAAGGTCCAACACAAACCAACCTCTATAGCCTCTCTCTCTCTCTCTCTCTCTCTCTCTCTCTCTCTCTCTCTCTCTCTCTCTC
>NC_022009.1:389541-413720 GCF_000317375.1 Microtus ochrogaster | reverse complement strand
ACACACACACACACACACACACACACACACACACACACATACACAAACACACGTATACATCTGCACATGCTTCTAAAGGCTTAAAGTTTTTATGAAACTATAACAAATGAAAAGACATAGGAATGATGTGAAAATTTGTTACCAAATTTTAATATAAAAGCAAAAGAATAGTTTTTTTATTAAAGTGATAATTTGAGATGCAGACATGGTGACACATACCTGTAATTATGTCATGTTAGAAGTTGGAAGTTGGGGACCAGAGAAGCAAAAGTTAGCAATTTCAAGATCTCCCTAAGTTACAGAAGGAGTTTTAGGACAGTCCAAGGCCTATGTGACATCCTGTCCTCAAAACAAACAAAAAAAAATGATAAATTGATGTTAGAGTATTGACAAAGAATAGTAACTCTTTTGCTTTCTATCCTCACTGTAACCTTCCCAGGGAGTGCATGCATCTTTTGGGCTTGTGTTGTCTTTATGATAAACTTGTTATTATCTTTAAAATAATTCAAAGTTCTTCATACCCAAGTTTCATCAAGATTTTGTATAGTTGCAGGTTTCTTTTTTAAAAAAAGAAAGAAAAGTTGAAGTCACTTTGGCTAATTAGGCAACTAAGTATTATCTCTTGGGCATTCATGATTTTCTCTTTGTCAAATAAGCAACTTTAAATGATTATTTTATGTAACTTTCCAGGGATCAAATCTAAATATTTTAGAATAAAAAACCCTTGAATTAAAAATTACAGAATTATCTTTTACTTAAAACAACCTCATGAGATTTTCTATGAGGCCCTTGGAGAAGCAGAAATGTTTGATCTTTCATCTTGCAAAAAGTAGAAATAATTAAACCTTTTGGTATAGCCTCATTTCTTAAATAACTCCACTTTATTATTAAAAATATCATGAAAACTATGAAATAAGAGAATCTTAGTCTAGGTTGAATGCATATAAGCACCTACAATTGGCATAAATATTTCAAAAGGCATATTGTCAATAGGTCATTAATATTTACTAATTACTTCACTATAACATGTTGTGGGGAAAATAATGAGGCCTATAATGGCACATTGTTTATTATACACAACAGAGAATTTTACATATATGTTATTGTTGGTCATTATAATAAATTAATCATCATCATTGTCCTTTTATCTATAGGTAAGCACTACTTTCACTCATGCTCACCTAAAGGTTTTACTACAAGATAGATTTTGTGTCTTCAAGAAAAAGGACACTCCTGGAATTTCATGGACAAGTCTCTGCAAATTCTTATCATTCAAAGAATTGACTTTATTATTAGCTTACAGCCTGACTCCACTTAGACAATTTTCTAATCACGCCGGGAGACACCCAGAGTTTCAGGTATTCTTTAATCAAGAAGCATTTGAGTTTTTGAAAGCAGAGAGATGACCTAAATAAAAACTGATTACATAGGATCAAGTGAACTGATGAGGAGAACTAGATTTGATTATTAACTTGAAATGTTGAGGTTTTGTTGTGGACTTTCAAGTTGTATACACTCAAAACCTTTTCTTTCCCTTTATATTTCTTGGCTTCACTGTATTGTTTTAAGCTAAAATAAACTTTTCAGTAATATCTGGTTTCCAGTTACCTCTGAGAATTCATTGACTTTCACTGATGTTCTTTGACTTGACATTAATTATTTTCAGGAATTTAATGAATTATCTTTGTTCTTAAATGGATATCACTGGATAAATCAGCTGTACTTCCAAGATTATTCAGTTGTCATGCTTGAAAATTCATCTGTTTCGTCCTGCACAATTATTTATTTATTTAATTTACATCTACACCACAGTTTTCCCTCCCTCCTCTTGGCTCATTCCATGTCTTTGCCTCCATTCTCCCAATCCACTACCCACTCCTGTTTCTGTTCAGAAAGTAGCAGTTCTCCCATGGATATCAACAAAGCATGACATATCAAGCTGTAGTAAGATTAAGCAACCCTACCCCCCGTATTTAGGCTGAGAAAGGCAATCCACTATGAAGAATAAGTTTCCAAGAGCCAGCCAAAGCATTAGGGACAGACCCTGTCCAGCAAATAGACCAAGTTAAACTATCACATATAGGTGTAGGGCTTAGGTCAGTCCTATGCAGGCTCCATGATTGTTGTTTCAGATTCTGTGAGTTCCTATGAAACAGGTTAGTTAATTTCTTCTGTGGGTTTTCTTGTGATCTCCTTGACCTCTCTGGTTCCTACAATCTTTCCTTCCTCTCTTCAGCAGGATTTTCCAAGTTTGGCCTAAGGTTTGGCTGTGGGTCTGAACCTGTTTCCATCAGCTACTGGATGAAGGCTCTCTGATGACATTTGGGGTGGTCATCAATCTGATCAGAGGAGATGGTCAGTTCAGCCTATGTGTCCACTATTGCATGGAGTCTTAGATGGGATCGTTCTCAGAGATTCAAGAGAGTTTTCCTTGCATCAGGTTTCTACCTGACCCATAAAAGCTCCCTCTTTTTAGTCATCTCTTTCAGTACTCTCCTCTCTACCCACCCTCAATGTGGTCTCACAGTTCCCATCCATACCTACCCCCAGTCCACTTAGGAGATCTCTCCTACTTCCCCATGCCAGGCAGATCCATGTGTCCCTCCTCCCCTGAGCCATACTTGTTCCCTAGCTTCTGTGAGTCTGTGGATTGTAGCATGGTTATACTTTACTTTACTTTACATTTAGTATCCATTTATGAGTGAGTACATACCATATTTGTTTCTCTGAGTCTGGGTTACCTCACTCAGGATGACTTTTTTTTCTAGTTCAATCCATTTGCCTTTAATTTTTCTGATGTCATTTAACAGCTGAGTAATACTTCATTGTGTAAATGTATTACATTTTCTTTTTTCATTCTTTGGTTGAAGGGCATCTAGGTTGTTTCCAGAGTCTGGCTATTATAAACAAGTTACCTGCTGGTATAATAGAGCATTTTGGGGTGTATGCACAAGAGTGGTAGCTGGGACTTGAGGTAGATTGAGTCACAATTTCCTAAGAAACTACCGTATTGATTTTCAAAGTGGCTGTACACATTTGTACTCCCACAAGCAGTGAAGGAGTGTTCCCCTTGCTCCACATCCTTAATAGCATGAGTTATCATTTGTGTTTTTCATCTTAGCCATTCTGACAGGTATATGATGAAATCTCAGAGTTATTTTGATTTGCATTTCCCTGATGTCTAAGGATGTTGAACATTTCTCTAAGTGTTTCTCTGCCTTTGAGATTCTTCTGTTGATATTTCTCTGTTTAGGTCTGTATCTCATTTTTAAATTGGATTATTTGGGTTTTTTGATATCTGTTTCTTGGGTTCTTTATGTACTTTTAAAATCATCTGTCAGTTGTGGGGTAGGTGAAGATCTTTCCCCATTCTGTAGGCTGCTGTTTTGTCCTATTCACAGTGTTTTTTGCCTTACAGAAGCGTTTCAGTTTCATGATATCCCATTTATTAATTGTTGACCTTAGTGTCTTGTTGCAGGAGAAGGAGCTGCTTGTTCATCCTGGCCACCCAGCTAGTTTACACCCAAAATAATCACACAGAAACTGTGTTCATTAAAACACTGCTTGGCCCATTAGCTCTAGTTTCTTATTTGCTAATTCTTTCATCTTAATTTAACCCATTTCTATTAATCTGTGTATCGCCATAAGGCAGTGGCTTACTGACAAAGATTCTAACCAGTGTCTGTCTCAGGCAGAGGATCCATGGCTTTTCCCTGACTCTGCTTTCTTCCTCCCAGAATTCAGTTCTGTCTTCCCTACCTATCTAAGTTCTGCCCTACCAACAGGCCAGGGCACTTTTTTTATTCATTAACTAATGAAAGCAGCACATAGACGGAAGGACTCCTATACCAGTGTCTGTAATACTGGTTTCTATTCAGTAGGTAGTCTCCTGTGTCAATGCATTCAAAGCTATTTCTGACTTTCTCTTCTATCAGATTAAATGCAGCTAGATTTAAGTTAAGGTCTTTGATCCACTTGAACTTGAGTTTTGTGCATTGTGGATAGATATGGTCTCTTTGCTTTCTTCTACATGCTGACATCCAGTTATGCCAGTATCATTTTTTGAAGACACTTTCTTTCCTCCACTGTATACTTTTGACCTCTTTTTAAAAAACCAAGCACACATAAGTATGTGGTTTTATGTCTGTGTCTTCGATTCAATTCCATTTACCCACCTGTCTGTTTTTATGCCAGTACCACGCTGTTTTTATTACTATAGCTCTGTAGTAGAACTTGTGATCAGGGATAGTGATACCCCCTCCCCTGGCCATTTTTTTTATTGTACAGGATTGTTTTAGCTAACCTGGATTTCTTGTTTTTTTCATATGAAATTGAGTATTTTTCTTTCAGAGCAGGTTAAGAATTGGAATTTTGATGGGGATTGCATTGAATCTGTAGATTGCTTTTGGTAAAATGGCCAATTTTACTATGTTATTGCTATTGATCCATGAGCATAGGAGAGCTTTCCATTTTCTGATATCTTCTCTGTTTTATTTCTTCAAAGAATCACGTACAATTTTGCCACTAGTTATGAAACAAACATTATATCTCTACCTGGAAGGAATATCCAAAAGTCATTCAAAGAAAGTGAGCTAGTATCTGGTCTAGAGAGTTTCAAACTCATGTGTGATAGGAATACCACTTTCTGATAGGCCAAGCAATTTAACAAATGCATGTACACTGAAAACAATTCCCCTGAAAGTGTAGATTTCTATCCTAATTGTGTTGTTTTACTCCCTCTCACTATGTCCCTGACCACAGTGTAGAATCTACTTCTGAATTATTATCTCTATGATTTAGACTTCCTAGCTGTCATCAAGTGTCTGAGATTCAGCACTTCATTTCAGTACTCACTAGTGACATCTGAACCCAACCATAGTGAGCCTTTCTCAAATATCCTTAGATACAGGCTAGCAGAACTTCGCCCTTAGAGAGCCTGAATCCTACACCTGACTGGACAGCTCCATCTGTAATGAACCTGGGTCAACTCAACTTACAACTCAGAGCCCAAGGAGTGGCATGCACTGTACTGGCAGGCATAATCACACTCTTTCTAATAGGTTATAATTTCAGGGTCTGAAGTAAATGACATTTCGAAGCAGGCATTGTTCAGGAAATATACTTCACAATAAGCCTAAAAGACTCTGCAAAAAGAAAAGGCAATTTTCTCCAACCAAAGGGAAAAGTAGCTTCTCACTGATAAAATTGCTGACATCTAAAACCATTAACGCAAAGAAAGAAAAAGAATTTAAGACAGGGTGAAATACTCTTCGGTCCTTCCTCTGTCCCTTGCTAGCTATGAAACTTCAGACAGTCTTTTAACCTCATGGAATCCGTTTCATTATCTGCCTAAGTGGACATCTGGGAGAACTTCTATATAATATAATACATGTGAAAATATATGTATAAAAGTTAATGTGTCGAATTAATATAAAGTATTATACCATTAAAACAATGATTATTAGACTTCTTAGTGGGTAAAGAAAATGTAAGAACAATTTGCAAAGTTCACACTAAGAACTTGAAATCTGCGGTCGCACTCAATAAAGAATAATCTTGCTCTTTTAATAACAGATAAACTAAAACTGTGTATTTTTTAAACTGGAAAAAGTAGGAATTTATTAAGAAACTGCCCTCAGCTAATGTTGATTTAAATTATATTTAGATTAAAATACGAATTCCATTGTTCAGTACCTTCAACCTGCTCCCCAAATAAGGTGGAAAATGTCTGAGCATTAAAATAGACAACAAAATATTTTCATCAGTCATATTTTGAATGACATGATTGTGAGGGACAGGTGATTTGATGTTCCAATCCAACTTAACCTTGAATACCTTTTGTTAGTGTTAAAATAGCCTGAACTTGAACGTGGTTTGAGAAGAACACATTACCACCAATAAGACTCATCATGTTTTTCTTAAGATGGACTACCTCACCATGATGAACATCCACCATAAAAAGTTAATAAAATGTAATTGGGGAAATGGAGGAGGTATGGAGGAGAGTCATCTGGTCAAGAAACCAGTAATTAGACATGTTTAATACAAAGTGGGTGCATTCGTAAAAACAATCCCAACCAGGTATTGTAATGGCTGTGAGGAAAAGCAAAGAAGTGATGGACCTCAGTAGGTGAGGTGTGATTTTATGTGGAGACTCAACAATTCTTCTCTCATACAATATATACCAAACACAGTCTCTCTTCCCTCCATTCCTCCTACCCCTCCCCCAGAGATCCACTGCTCCTCTGTTTCCCTTCACAAAAGAGCAGGCCTCCAAGGGGAAATCATTCAAACATGGCATAACCAGATGAAAAAAATAATAATAGTCATAAACATTCATGTCAAAGCTAGACAAGGCAACTCAGCGGGAGGAAAAGAGTCCCATAAGCAGGCAAAAGAGTCAGAGATACCTCCACTCCAGACAAAAAAACCAAACTAAACAACCACAGCTTGTATACAGAGGGCCTAGTGCAGACCCATGCCGTGGTTGCTGCTTCAATCTCTGAGTGGCCTTATAAACCCTGCTTAGCTGATTCTGTCAGTGATGTTCTCCTGGTGTCCTCAGCCGCTCTGCCTCCTACAATCCTCCCTGCCCATCTTCTGTGGGATCGCTGAGCCCAGCTTAGTGTTTGACTGGAGGTCTTTGCATCTGCTCCCATCAGTTGTTGGAAGAAATCTCTCTGATGATGTTCGGGCTAGACACCAATCTATAAGTACTGAAGAAGGCAGCATTTATTTAGTTAATAACATTTTTACAAGTTAGTTTAATTCCTCTAGTTAATTCCATTCTCCCTGTTTCTTTGTCTCCAAGTCAGACAAATTCAAATGTTTCCTTTGTGGAAATACGTTTTTGTGCTATTCTGCAATTTTAGCCACAATTCACTGAACCCACTCTAAGTTATCCTTGGCACATAAACTCTGAGGACCAGCATAAATGAAAACATGCAGATGTGGTACTGGAAGTCCTTTAGATTTCCAGTCTTTGATTAATAGCTTGTTTCTGTTGATTTAGCCTAGGTCATTTGTGTTGATGACTGTTTCACATACAAACTCATCTTAAACTTTTGATAATTAAAACTCATTCCCTGTAGTAGGATGCCATGCTCAGCCTTAAGGCAGAAGGGAGGGGCTTGGTCCTGCCCCAACTTAATGTGCCAGGCTTTGTTCATTTCCCATGGGGTCCCTTACCCATTTGGAGGAGTGGATTGGGTTTGGGCTGGGGGCGTGTAGATGGTGAGGGTGGAGGAGCTGGGGTAGGGTGTCTTTGAATGGAATGTAAAATAGAATTAAAAAAAAAACTTCTGATGTGAAAGCTCACATAACTCATGTATGTGTATGTGTGTGTGTATGTGTGTGTGCATGTGGTGTGTTAGGGCTTTAAATATATTCCTGATAAATACTTACTTTATCAGATATTATCCTGTCTTAGAAAACCACAGGTGCTGGGATGGGAACTCACAGAACAATCCTATAATATCTATTTCTTTTTTGTTGTAAGTTTGGTGACTCAAAGTCTTCATCTACAACATAGCTGATAGTTTAAAACATGAATTTCAATGAGTGCTTTGCCACCTTCTTTTTCATCAGCCTCATTAACTCCATTATATAGATACTGTTAATATAAACATTTATAAATATGAGGAAGCTAAGGAAAGAGGTCCCATAACTTGCCCATGTACTAGTGACATGTTAGAAGCAAAATTTGAGCCCAGCATTGTCTTAATGCAAAGGTGTCTTGGAAAACTTGATCTTTGCCAGGTTTCTCAAGCACACTACTTGAGCATGCCTCTAACTTACTGAGCTAGCAATCCCATCAGGAAAAAGAAATTGGGTTGCTATAATGATATTTCCTTTTAGTTAGCAGACACCGGACTCTTGTAATTACTGCTTCTGTACTAGCTTCTCACAAACTGTTTCTTTACTCGTCAACTGAAAATACGACCCAGTCACTAAAACTGCATAGTGTGCAGTTTACGGGAATCTTCTTATCCCTTAAGAAAATGGCAGAGTGTTTATCTACCTTCATTTTTTCAATATCATTCTCATTTTTCAAACTAAAAAATTTACAGAAATCAAAAGACCATGGCAGTTTATTTCAAATTTGCTGTGCATCGGGAGCACCAAGTGACCAGGCATGAAGCTAATTTTCAGTTAACAACACATAAATTGTGTGTTGGAGTAATAAAAATATGGCAATAAAAACTATAAAGCTCACATTTATAAAGCAAAGTAATGAAAAGCAAATTGTCCCTCCATGTGAAGTCAAGTCATGAAATCTCTTTCTATAAAACCTGTGCTTGAAGTAAGTGCCCATGGCACACTCCAGCTATTGATTCCTGCAAGTTAATAATTTCTACCAGTGGTATGCAATCCCTAGATGGCCAGTAAAACATCTGTCAACCTCTGTCACACTCTAAAAAGTAACTCCGTAGGCCAATAAAATCTGTACGTGTCTTTGGTGTGCAGGCCATTCTAGAAGATACAGTGGGGAAATGTAAAGAAAATAAATGTATAAATTGATTCAGAGGCCAATGAATCTTAATGACAGCTCTCTGGATAAAAAATATAAAGTCAAATTTAGGACAATCTAATGCTCCTCTTGGAATAAACACAAAGTTTTCTGAAATAGGTTGTTTTAAATATATTTAACTTCATTTGTATTTTCTTACAATTGGAAAAACATACTTCTCAAAAATGTTAGACTTTCCTATAGTGACAGATGCCATACCTGTCGGGCTTCAAGACTCCCTTCAGGATAGAATGTGTTTACTATAGAACCCAGAGAACAGGAAGAAGGCATGGAGCCTTGGCATGGGGTCTCCTATCCTGTTATCTCATAAGTGTACATATATAGCCTGTGGGATGTAACACTTGGCTCAAAAGTGGGGACAAGAGGAGAAAGGGCTATACGTGTGCACATTTGGTGGAGTTGTTGACAATACAGAATTTTGACAACCATGGCTTCTGATAGAAGCGCCTGGGGAAACAAAGAGCCAAAGCCTGAACTGCAAATTAATTATATTAACTCCAGGATGTTATAGCCACACATGGACAGCTGTAACACAAGATAAGGGAAGGGCATAGATTCAGACAACACAAGAACAAAATGCCAATGTTAGAAGACACCATTCTCTGAGACAAATGTAGGTGGTGTTGTCTGATTCATTTGATTGAGAATGCAACAGATTATTCTTGTTTAGGATAAAATGGACAGAAGTCATCAGAACCCTATTCATAATGTGGAGTTCAACACAGCTTTTAGCTGTATTCATCTTAGAAACAATCCTGAAGATACAGTATAAAAAGTCATGTGAACTAAATTCTGCAAAGGATAGACCTATTTCTATTCCCATCACAACAAGATGTGAGTGACCTAAAATTATTTTTTCTCTCAATTGGAAATTAAAGGCTACCCCCAAAACCAATAAAAGATCATTTAAATACGAAAGATATGCCCACGCTTAGTAGAAGCTTAGTATGCTTAGTGAATCAGTGCAGTAAAGGAGCCAAAAACAAAACACAGATCTCTTGCATCTCATATTCTAGCCTGGTTTTCTGGGACCACTTTAAGAACTACTAGAGGAACTTTTTGACAGTGCATGTAGCTCTCATACTTTGACTCTCTCTGGTGAAAAAGACCTATTACACACAAGTTCTCCATGTCATATTTACCCACAGCTAAATGTCAAAAAAAAACAGAAGTATGAGGTTTTATGCCAATAATTCTCTGCAGGAAGATTAGGTTTTGTTGTTAATTTATTCTGTAACCTCGAGAAGTCTCCACATCTCTCTGAGCCACAGCTCTCTCAAGCACAAAATAAGTCTGTCCAGTCCTCTCAGTAGGATGATGTAAGGACAGCAAGTAGTCAAGTGCACACAGCACATAGCACTGTGGTTGCAACTTTCTCAAAGCAAAGGAAAAAGAACTACATAATAAAAAATGTTACAGTGTCATATGGGGTCATAGAGGACAGAATGTGTTGCTACTCTCTTCCCCCATGCAACAATTATCACCAATCACAGTCAGTAACATTACCCAATGACAACCATGTGCTAAATGGAATGAAAAATGAAAATAAAGTCATTATGCAATTGTAATCATTGCTGCCCTGGGTCCAAACAAAACCATTCCTATCAACAGTCAGATTTTATCAACCTTCAGTGGAATCTGGGAACAGTGAAAGGTGGGGATCACTTTCTTTAATCATGCCCCCCCCCATCTTGCTGAGTCTAGTAAGCTCCCAGAATCACACAAATGCCCTTGGTGAATCGGAGTAGGTCACAGAAGGAAACAAAAAGATGTGATTTCAGGAGGTAAATTTGTGAGGAAGAGGAGGGTGAACAGGTGTGGTAGAGAGGTGGGAGGTGAGAGTGGTCGGTAGGCAAAATTTATGTATGTGAAATTTTAAAGCATAAATTAAAATTTAAAAATGGTCACTGTATGTTTATTGTTACAATATATTCCTGCAATAAACCCACCACTATTAGCACTATACAGTTAAAATTACAGCCCAAGATGGTAACTCTCAACATAAATTTCATAGGTCAAAAATAGCAAAGTTATCCTTTGTACTCACATAGGTGGCTTTAAGCCAAAGACCTCCTTCTCAATCCCAAAGATGTGGTTATATTCCAACAAGTTTACTATATAATAAGTACCCATAATTTTTTAAAAGTAATGCACATTTTCATTATGGAAGAAAGGAAAATATGTGTCCCTTCAAACTCTCAAGGGCAAACTTTTCTAATAAGGTAGCCAATTTCCTGTAGTATTATCTTTGCACACCTAAGTCTGTGAAAACCTCCTAAACAGGAAGCTTACTATCAATGATGTCTTGATTAAGACCTAGTGGATGCTCTTCCTGATAAAAGACTCCTTCCTTGGACTTCCCACAGGACAGGGAACCCTCACTGCTCTTTGGGCTGAGGAGGGAGGGAGACTTGATTGGGGGCGGAGGAGGGAAATGGGAGGCGGTGGCGGGGAGAAGGCAAAAATCTTTAATAAATAAATAAATTAAATTAAAAAATAAAAAATAAAAAGGACTCCTTAGCAACTCCAACTCATCTGAAAATTTCCAAGTTATTTTTACAAACAAGATCACTAATCAATAAGCTATCAATGATATTTATTGAATTAGTTTTAAATGCATACTCTTTTATAAAGACCTATTTGTCAGTACTTTAGCTAGACTTACATCCTGATGATGCTGTCATATGTCTTTCCCACTTAGTTACCTACCTGCTGTCAACAAAACTTTCATTAGATCAAGCCTCATAGTCTGCACTCTCTTTTTATGATTTCTGTTGTTGTTGATCACTTTTATCCACAAAACTCTAGCATAACAGTGTTTAAGCCATGGAAACCTTAAAATATGGGGCTACTAGAAGGTAACCGGATGATGGGCACTGTGAAAGAGGTCAATGTTGGTCTCGTTGTTGGTCAGAGTGAGTCTCACAGTGTATTAGTTCTCAAATGAGATTGTTATAAGGCAAAGTTATTTTACATATTTTCTCTCTTCTGCACAGGACCATGTCTACTTCTCAGCTATGCTATGACACAGCGAGAGAGACTCTCCTAGGATACCAGCACCCTGCTGTTTAGACTTCAATGCCTCCAGACTTATTAGTCAAATGAACTCTACCCCAACCTCAATTATTTTGTTATAACAATACA
Organism: Microtus ochrogaster; assembly: GCF_000317375.1. Classification (NCBI taxonomy): domain Eukaryota; kingdom Metazoa; phylum Chordata; class Mammalia; order Rodentia; family Cricetidae; genus Microtus; species Microtus ochrogaster. The sequence continues at coordinate 402,046 of NC_022009.1, read as the reverse complement.
AAAATGAACTCATCCAGTAATTCTTTTGCTTTTATTACTTTGGGTTTTAAAATGTATTTTATTGCTTTGCTCTATTTTTTAAAGACCTAAAAAATATATTTCGATATCCCTACCAAGCAAAATAAGGCACAAATTTAAATAAACAGCTGGCTTCTTCATACATGAGTCACTCTATGTAACTTCAGGTTTGAATCACTTCTATACCCATTTTGTGGGTCTTGATGTTATACTCAGTTTCCAGTTGTTTCTCTGTCGTAAAAAAAAAAAAAATCTATTCGAGTGAATCCGTGGTAAGGGAGCTATATTGCCTTTCTTCCATTAGCTGAGTTATAAGAAAGACGATGCTTATTTAATGGGGTTGGGATTAGCTGGGTTTGAGCTGCATCACGGACATCACTTAGAAGTGAGGTCCCTAGGTAGGCGTACAATCAGCAGGCATCATCACTTCCCTGTGACATAAATTGACTTAATACGGCCCAGAAAGAGTTCGAATAAAAACCGACACTGCCTACTTTTGTGACGTCTCCTTTGCCCGTCTCTCCTGACCCAGCAGACGCAGCAGTCAGAACACTTTCTCATTGGAGATTGTGTCTAAGAAAAGGGATCAGTGTCCTGCCTGACCGACCTGCTGTTCTTGAGCTCCAAGGTTCCCTTTTAGCTTTCAATTTCTTTCTTATTAGATGCTAGTGCTGAAGCAATGGAAAAGGAGCTATGGCTCTCATTAGAATGTGTCAAAGAGCAGCAGGAGGGAAAGGAGGGCTTTATTTGAACTTCTAACCTGACAAATCTAATTTGCAGACAAATGAACCTGAGGGAACAATGGCCTCATTGGTCAGAAAGTGTATTCCACCCCCATGTCATTATTTCAGGTTACAGCCTGGCAGGCTGTGAAAAGCTTAATAAGGCAAGCTAACCTTTAGTAATCAGTTTATGTTCTGAAAGTACCTCTGATGCAGAAACTCGCCAGAAAAACATGAGATTTGGTTTCACTAACTCCAATGTTCATCCATTAGTTACATAAGCATTTATTGGGCACCCATGTTATTTATATGAGGCTGAGGTTTGTAAGGCAGAGGTGGGGACCTTGTGGTAAGAAGTGGTCATAAATCTGCCCTCACAGAGTTCACAATTTTATGAGGAAGACCAACCTCCCACTGTAACTTAGAATAAGATGCAACATATTTTATTCCAGGATAATGTAGAAAAGGGCAAGAACACACTTAGAAGGCTCTAATTTTGTTTTAGGGTCTGTGACAGGTTCATGGAGAAAGCAACAGTTATCACAGAAGAATACACAAAACTCACCCAGTATGTCAGACCTCTCATTCTGTTTCAGAGACTCTGGTCCTCACTCATCTCTCTCTCCAGATGCTCCGAAGGCAGTCACATCTTAGCAGATTGGGCATTCCTGTGCAGCTGTCACCTCTGAATGCCACTTTCTGCCTAGCATCTTGCTCAGCTCCCCTCCTCACACTGTGACGTTCCTGGCTTCCCCCTCAGTGACCATATTGGTGAGAGCTAGATGTGGTATATCTAAGAACAAGTGAGATGAATCTCCGGCCAATTAAAGAGGAGAGACTGATGACAAACTTTCTCTTTCCTCCATCTAGGAACTGCAATGAAAAGACTCCACTTTTCCAAGAGCCACAGAACAAAGCTGAGCCGTCAGTCGTCCTAAGCAGAGACTTTCCTTCAAGTGTTTACCTTTCCTTTCTTCCCTGTTCCTCCTTTACCCCTCACTTTTTTGTTCCATGGAGGTAGCTTCCTTCAAAAAGAGTAGTTACTTCTAGCCATTGCTTTCTGAAACTCACTTTCTGAAAAACTGAAGCGCGTAGAATCTGCCATAACAGATGAGCTATTTTACAATCAGGAAGAATGACAAGTTGTTCAAAACCTAAGGTTCTAAGATCTTAATTTAATATGACCAGACAAACAGTAAGAAAATAAAAGCAGTAAATGAACAATCGTTTGGGACACCAAAGAAGGAGATAGCTGATATATCATTTCCCAAAGTTTCAATATACACTGTCCTGTATGGAAACCCTTAACCACTTGCGACTATTGAGCATTCAAATTATGGTGAGTCAAAACTGATAGGAGCTGTAAATACAAAGAACAGAAAATATTCATAAGACAGAACCAAAATAAGTAAAATGTTTCAATTTTTATGATTAATGAGATAAAATTGGCAGTGTTACAGTGTGTTGTGTTAAATGAACAGCACTAAAATTGATTTTATCACCTTCCCCTTTCCTTTTTTGATGAACCTAATATAAAGTGTTAAATTATATATATATAATTTTCATCATATGTATTTCTAATCTTTTAAAATTAAAAATTATATTATTTTCTTTTTCTCCAACTCTTCCCATGTGCTCATCACCTTGATCTCTCAACTTTATGGCCACTTTTTCTTTTTCATTAATTGTTCTTTTACAGAGAGAGAGAAAAAGGAAGAGAGGAGGAAGAGAGGGAGGGAGGAAGAGAGAGAGGGAGAAAGGGATTGAAATTGAGATTTTAGGGCTGACCACTTGGTGTTAAATAAACTATTGGAGGAGAGAGGCTTTTCCCTAGGGAAGACTATTTCTCCCCCTTTCAGTGTTCCTTAGTTATATGCAATTCTTTATCAATAATTGGGGCCTCATGCAATTATACCCTTCATGCCGGCTTGTCTATATGTGCTGTCTTTGCTTAGGTGTTGTTTAGGCACCCATGTTGTTGAGATTCCACGGGAATAACCACCCTTAAGTTCTAGGAGATGCAATTTCACAGCAGACTTTCTGTTCCTCTGGTTTTTTAGATCATTCTGCCCTCTCTTTCCTATGACCTCTGAGGCTTAGGTACAGGAGTCTGTACATCACCCAACCACTGTTCTCTGTACTTTGATCTTACTAGTGACTTTCTGTAACAGTCTCCATCTGTTGCAAATATAAACTTTCTTTGATGATGGTGATAGCTATGCTTTTCTGTGAGCATAAGGATAAATATTCAGAATCCATTTAGAAATCATGCTGCTTTAGTAAACTGGTGGAATGAAGTTCTTCTCCAATATCCAGGGCCTCACTAGTATCAGGCCATTGTCTAGGATTTCTAGTATCAGGTATAATTCTCTCTTGTTGAGTAGGCCTTCGGGAAATTAGAGAGTTGCTGTTTACCACCAAAATATGCATGCCACTACTGAACTTTTAGGATTATTTCTCCACGTTGCCCATTGTGTAGTTCATAGGCATCATAGCCAGGTAGAGCTGTTGGTTTCTTCCCTCCTTTGGAAGCCTGCATGGTGCCTTCAGGTGCCATGGAAACCAGACCTCAGGGAGGAAGCTTTCAGGTTGTATCAGTTCAATCCTTAGGACTCAGAGTCTGAAGTGCACAGTGTCTTCAGTAATAGGGACTCAACCTTAGACCTCTGGGGGCAATCAAAAGCAACAGCAATAGGCTGTATGTCCTGAGAGTCCCTTGGTCAACCTGAACCAATGACTTCAAAGAGCCTTTTCATGCCTAGTATTGAAGTTTCTGCTAAATAATCTATAGCTTCGAGGGAAAACATTGCCAACCCCAAAGAGAAAATGTTGTAGGAGGTCGTTTATTTGTTCCCGGCTGCTCAGACCCAAAATAACCCCACAGAAACTGTATTAATTAAATCACTGCTTGGTCTATTAGCTCCAGCTTCTTACTGGCTAGCTTTTACATCTTAATTTAACGCATTTCCATTATTTCATATTTTAACACAAGGCTACTGGCCTACCGGCAAGTTTCTGGTGTGTGTATCTCCTGCGATGGCTCCATAACTTCTCCCTGACTCTGCCTCCTTTCCTCCAGCATTCAGATTAGCTTTGCCTGCCTAGCTCTACTCTACCCTATCACAGGCCTAAAACAGTTTCTTTATTAACCAATGTTATTCAACGCATAAAGAGTAGAATCAAGAAATTTTCATTTAAACTATATATGTATGTGATTATGTTTATGTATATGTGTAGATGTATATGTAATTTTAGGTAAATAAATAGTAATGATTCTTTATGAAGAAAACATAATAAGTCAGATTGGTGTCACTATAAATTTGTGTTCAGCAAGTCACTGAGTATGCAATATCAGATTATTCTTTCTATCACTGCCACGAATACCTGACAGAAGTAATTTAAAGAAGTGATTTATTTGGGCTCATAGTTTCAGAGACTTCAGTTCATGGTTTACTGGATCTACAAATACAGGGCTGAAGGCAGGACTATAATGATAGAGTGGAGCACATTGGAGCCAATCCCATGGAGCAGGGAAGTAGAAACAGAAGAAGGAAGAGGCCAAGGTCAAGATACCTTTCAAAATCATATTCTATTGACCTAATTATCCCAATCTGGTCTTATTTCTTAGTTTCCTAGTACGTCCCACTAATGTCATTGTATAGCAAATCCATCAATAGAGTAAACCAATTGATTAGGCCAGGGACTCCATGACTTAAGCACCTCTCAATAGCATCAATAGGTAAAGAGTAATAATCAACATATGAGCCTTTTAGGGCAATACTTCAGATCCACACTACAACAAGAATTAGCCTCAGATCTGATAATTTCTCTTGAGTAGCACTTCCTCATATTCCTAAAGACTCACTAAATTCCTATCAGTATCTTACAATGTCAGGTTTCCATACTTCTGTCCTCGGTCTTAGAAAATAAGGCTAAATTTTCCTCACAAGGAAAGTAATCACTGTCATGTATACACACCCTCAACTTCTCATCAAATAATAGGAAATATCATTCCATTTGTACTCAGAAACCTAGAGATCCACCTAGCTAAGACATATCCCTTGATATATTTTTCAATATCATTGATCCTCAGCCATTCTGGGAACTGACTTAGTCCTTATAACTTCTATGACAATAGCTCACAAACAGGGTTATTTACGAATATAAATTAAATTTCACAGTTCTAGAGGCTGAGTCCCAGGTCAAGGTACCAGTATACTCAGTGTTTAGATAGGACACACTTTCAGTATCACAGATGGGATATTCCAAGTTTGTCTTCCAAAGGTAGAAAAGGTGAGACAGTTTCTCCCAGATTTTCTTCAATAAGAATACTAATTTACTCATGAGAGCCCATCTTCATGACCTAATCACTCCTCAAATCTCAACTACCATTTAGGATTAATATTTCAACATACAAACTTGGGGCACATAATTATTTATACTATATAAACACTCTAATTTTCTTCTTTGTGCCATTCTAAGTAGTCTTTGCCAAGAATCTTTAAATATTTTTAAGTGTTTAGCATCTTTCAAACAAAACTAAAGTAACTCTTGTGTTTACCCCTAAACATCTGAACACTCTATCACCCTCCTCCAAAGCTCTGAAATATCTCCAAGGATCAGGAAACATCTTGGAAAGGGGGACAGAAAGAATGTAAGAACCAGAAAGAATGTAAGAACCAGAGGATAGAGAGGAGTGCTTAAAGCACTATGTTCTGAGGCTAGAGTGTTTAAGCACTTGAGTGATTAAAAACACTTGTTTTTATAGAGGACCTGTAAAAGGAGACTGCTTGTTGATTTCCAGGGCACTCCGACAGAAATAATCACAAAGAAACTATATTAATTACAACACTGTTTGGTCAATGGCTTGGGCCTATTCTTAACTAGCCCTTATATCTTAAATTAACCCATTTCTATTCATCTATGTATCACCACGAGGTTGTAGCCTGCTGGTAAGGTTCCAGCATCTTTCTCCTTCAGCAGCTACATGGCATCTCTCTGTCTCTGTCTTCTTTATCCCTGCATTCAGTTTAGTTTTTCTACCTAGCTCTATTCTGCCTTACCATAGGCCAAAGCTGCTTCTTTATTAAACAATGATAATAAAACATATTCACAGCATACAAAGGGGAATCCCACATCAAGGACCCTGTTCAATTCACAGGACCCACATGGTAGCTCATGGTAGCTCACAGTCTTCTATAACCCCAACAGTACAAGATTCAAAATGCTCTCTTGACTGCCAAAATAATCAGGTATACACATAAAATAACAAACTAAGTCACTTTTAATATGAAAGAAACACTTTTTGGGGCATATGTGACTATTGTATCCAATGACTCACAACACCTACAGTCACCTGCACAAATCCACACAATATAGACCCCTTAGCATTTTGTCAAAGATGAGATAAGGCAGATGTCACAACTACTGGCTAAAAAGGCAAAAGATTAAGGTGCAGCCACTGTGCTGAAGTTAAAACAACACTGATAAGCTGCTCAAATTCCATCAAACAACTTTAATTATACTCAGTAGGTCATTTAATTTTGGGGGGGATAGGGGTGGTCCAGACAGGGTTTTGCTGTAGATATCAAGCCTGTACTGAAACTAGCTCTTGTAGCCCTGGCTGGCCTCGAACTCACAGAGATCCAACTGCCTCGGCCTCCTGAATGCTGAGATTAAAGGCATGTGCCACTACCACCCGGCTAGTTGTTTTTTTTTTTTGTTTTGTTTTGTTTTTTTTTTGTTTTTTTTCCAGCTAGTCTTTTTAAGTGAGATGACTCAGCAGATAACTGTTCTGGCCACCAAGGCTGACAATGTAAGCTCTGTTCCAGGACTCCCATAGTGGAAGGAGAGACCCAACACCCCACTGGCTGGTCTTTGAACACCACACATGTCATGGACACATACATACATGCATACATATCTACACATAAAATAAGTGAATGTGCTTTTGAAAAGTCAGGAAAATAGGAGGAGGGCTTGCTGGAAGAAGAAGGGGTTGGAGGTCGTTATATCTATTTTCTCATTCCTACCAACTTCTAACAAACAACTAATAACTAGCAAACCTGACTTATGCCCCGAACCTCTAAATGCCTTGAGTCAACACTGCTTAGCGCTACATGGGTCTGCTATTCACTAACATGTACTTTCCCCTCATTGTTTGCTTTTTCATCATTTCTATTTTTAATTATGGCATTTTTAAAAGATGCACAGCTGCTTTATCATTGCCGTAACTCTCACATTTTCACTCCTGTTCAGCAAAGAGGTAGGAAAAGGGCTATCCACATGCCACGCAGGCAAGGCTGAAAGAGGTGGGAAAAGGGCTATCCACATGCCATGCAGGCAAAGCTGAAAGAGGTAGGAAAAGGGCTATCCACATGCCACGCAGGCAAGGCTGAATGTCTTCATCCCACTCCTCTACTGAAGTCTCTGCCAGTTTCCTGCACTAGACCTTCAGGTAAAGCCCTGAACAGCAATGCCAACCAATTAAAAAGGTGCCCATTAAGTTAAAAATCACTGAGCTGAGGGACTCAGAAGAGCATGAAAAACCAATCCACCTTTCACAGAGTCGTGGCAAATAGCCTAGCCTGGGGGTTTCCCAAGCCTTTATTCGCACTGGTTTCAATAGCCCTTTATGAGGATAGATATCTTTTACTATGTAGTCTTTAACTTGCCAACCATTTAACATTAAGTTATGAACTAAGAGAAAGCAGCAGCAGGAAACTCAGTGAGGTAGACGGCTCCCCTGACAAAAACAACTCAAGCCTAATAGCTCTGAAATCTCCATCCCTAGGACAGAGTATAATAGAGTTGGTCTTTGCAGAGTCCATCCCTCTACGATACAATGCCATATTTAACAAATAGTTTTCTCACTCATTTCTCTCTAAGGAACTGCCCCACTGGGAACGCTATTTTCTCTTATTTCTATTGCTGGAATCATTGCTCTTTGGCAGTTTCTAGCCCACTCTATATTGGGCATCTCCAAAAGTAGTTTCCAATATAGGAATACGAGGCCCTACATCTAAATATTTGGTTTCGATTGGCCCATCAGCTTGCCACGGGATCCCATTATAAGTATTACACTTTTTTATTTGAGTGCTCCCACATATCCCAGGTACAATATGAAAGCTGCTCACAAACTTTCTTTGGGACCAAGAGTGTTGGTGTTTTATATAGCCTACATCCTCACCTTTTTTTTCTCCATAAGCAAAAGTGTGGTTTTATCTGCTTGATCAATATCATGCATGGATCAATGTAATAGAGTTCCCATTGTTCTAAAATACCTGTGGTAATGTCCCTGCCCTGGCCAATAATAAGTGTAGCATACTACTATGAGACGCTTTTCTAGTTGGTGAGGAGTAAAAATGTCTAAGTAGCACTAGGTAAAGAAATGTGTGTGTGTGTGTGTGTGTGTGTGTGTGTGTGTGTGTGTGTGTGAAGGAAACAAGAAGGTTGTGGAGGAATTTAGAAATTTCTCTTCCTAAAAGACATAGGTCAATCTGTAAACCTGCAAGTACAGCTACTATGTGCTCAAGAAGTGGAAAGTGGAGATTTGCTTAGGTCAAAACACAATTAGAGTGGTAGAACAGGAAAGTACTTATTAATCATGGCTCTTAGCTTCAGGCAGCATAAAATATCCTGTTTGAGTTAAAGTAAAATTAAAGATAGCTTACTAAAATCATTCAACGTCTGGACAATTCGACTGTAAGCTATTCTTCTCTCAATAAAACTCCAAATGTCACAGCACAAGGCTGTAAGGCACTGCAGGGGGGGTCTCAGTCCCGCCGTTCCTTGCACTGGTCCATCCAGTCTGGGAACTACATGCTGGGCACCCATCCACCTGTGGTGCTATCTCTGATTCTGAGGAGCAGCCTAAAGCACTTATGTGGGAGAGCCTATACCAGTGGTTTTCAGCCAATGGGTCACAACGCCTTTGGAGTTGAATGACCCTTTCACAGGGTCAAGGAGCATGAAGGAATAGGAGAGTACAGAAGCTCCAAGATAGGACTGAGCATTAGAGACGAGGCACGACGGAGCCTCTAAGATAGATAGGACTGAGCCTCTAAGCTGGGACAACCTGTGAGCAGATCTGAAAGGGGACCACTCCTGCTAGAGCTCATAGTTCTCATTCCAGGAGTTATGCAAACTGAGACTTATGTAAAAATTTTGTTTTCTTCCTCATTGACTATTTGTTTCTTTAGTGTTGACTTTAGTATTTTTTTCTCACTTAGTTGAACCAAAAGTGACCTAGCTCCTCATATTCCATTCTCAGAATCCTCCTTAGTCCCACATCAATTTGTCATTTGCTGGAAAAAAAAAACCCATGAAATTCTTATGGGGGGTAAACATTAGGCATTGCTGGCAGTTTGTACATGGTAGTATCTATTATCTAACATTATTCAACATTTCTACTTAAAACAACATTTTGACTTATATAGAAACCAATAAAATTAAAGCCAGAGGGAAACCAAGGCATCATGATAGAGCCAATATGTCATCTCAGGTCTAGATCACCGCAGCCTGAGCAATGTGCAATCTTTGCTTCTAAATACTTTTTCTTACCACTGAAAACACCACTGCCCATATCAACAGCCCAACCTTCAGCCTTGTCTTGCCTCTGTGAGCATCTTTGTATTTTATCACTGGGTCATGCTGAAGGCTGAGAAAGATATTAAGTATGGGTCAGTTAAAAAAAAAATCACCGAAAAGCCACCATTCCCAACACCAGTGGAGAAAAGGAATACATTGTATGTCCGTATCTGTGACTATCTCTCAGCCAGAAAAACAGAGCTCACTGCGTACCACTGAATCCCTTAACTCCTACAGCACAGCCATATGCATCTTGTCAGGACAGGTAGTTTCAGCTCAATGGGGGGGGGGGGTCTTTCAAAATCACGTATCTGTCGAGAAGTTGATGAAAACGACAAGCACGTGTGTAGAACTGACCTTTAAACCCTTCCCCACACCGAATGCTTTATTTAAATACAGCTTCAAGCAATTCAAAGGCAAGCGCTCAGGAGAGACGTTAACAACGCGTTCTGTACACAGACCTACCCCAGTATGTCGGTGCAGTTCCAAAACTGACAGAGTCGGACTTCCAACACAGCAGACCTTTACTGCCTTCCGGGAGTCTCCCTATGTGGGGAGCCATAAGCAGTGTAGAATTTACGAGGCCAATTATAATCACCTGGATTTGTTTTGATTACGCCGTCACTTGCTTATTGCTCTCTCTCTAATTTGTTTGTGAGATCGACATGCACTAGTAGAGGATGGTTTTCTTCACGGAGGAGAAACATGAACTATTCTGGTAGTAGAATAAAAGCTGATCATTCCTAGCTTCCTTGATGCAGTCTCGAATTTAGTTACCAAGGTGAATGAAGGAACAGTAAAAAATTGATTCTAAAAGCCACAGATAATTTTTTAAATGTGGTAATAGACATCAATTTCTTCACAATGTATCAATACATTCTTCTAAATAACAAAATATAAACAAACTATGGTGTAGGATATAAATATGTTTAATTAACAGAAAACCCTCTTTCAATATTAGAAAAGTTGCACAAAATATCACAATGGCATAAAACGTGGAGATGCAGGAGCAAAACGGAGCCTAAATGGCCTTGCAGTCTATAGTTCAGTCAGTCTGCTGAGCCTGTGACAGTGGTGGCTTCTCACCAGTGGTTTTTGTCATCCTTTGGGCAGTCCAAAGGGGCAAGGGCCACCCTTCATTCCTGCCTCTTCCCACACATATGTTTTCATCTCTGTACATATCATTGTGGAATATCTTTATCTTTTCAGACAAGGAAGACCCATCATTAAACAAATGCTCATTAGTAAAAACATCCCTCATCAGAAATTAATAGAATCAAGAATTTCTGAAAAGTAAAAAGCCCAGAGTCCTCTTCTCTAGCTATGAAACCTCATTCAAAACAGTGTTTAAAGGTAATTCACATGGCTTTGGGTTTGAGCAGAGTCAGCCATGAGCCTGGGAGTGAGCATTGTCTGTCTTTCTAATTACATCTGTTTCCTAGGACACATTTATATCATTCATTGAAATGATCTTCTTTCATATTTACAATTTGTATTCCTTTATCTTTGTTAGCCACATCCTATGAACCCCTATAACTCGTATGTACACTTGAAAATCAGCAAATTTAAGATTCAGTGTTCTCGAGTCACAGCTAAAAGCCAGTACTGCCCACTCCCCAGGCAGAATTGATCAAGCCTAAGGTGGCCATGCCAGCAGCTTGCAGATACTCTTAGGGAAGACAGGCCTACGTCAGGTCTTCAGAGGGACACCAGAAGCTGGCTCTTTATGTTTTATCTTGTGAACAAGGGCTCTTACTACAATGGGAGTTTCAAGAGGCATAACCTTCCTTTGTCATGTGTCACTAGACCGTAAGACACTAGTGCTTGCTGAATGAGGAGACACAATCCAAATAAAAATGCTAATGTATAGAAATAAAAATAATTACAGAAAGGAAACAGTATGATATAAGAAAAGCAATTTGGAAATTTTCTATAAGAGTAGAGAAAGTTAAGTATTTTTCCTGCAGAAAATAAAATTATTCAGTCCAAAATTAGTGACTAATACAAAATTAGTATTCAAAATACATGTTACTTAAATGGCCTATCAAATTATAACTGTGTAGATAAAATATTCCTTCAGAAGCTTGAGGACAGTTCCATTGACAAAGCATCTACTATCCAAGCGTGAGGACCTGAGTGTAGGTCCCTAGCACCCACATAAAAAAGTAAAAGCCAGGCATAATAGCATTGAGAAGGCAGAGACAAAAAAGTCCTAAGAGCTTGCTGGCCTCCTTCTCTTGTGGAAGCACTGAAGTCCGGCTTCAGAGAGAGATTCTTATCTCAAAAACTAAGGTGATGGTGGTCAAGGAAGAGTGCCAGCATCAGACACTCAATCCTTCACACAATATCCCTTCATGATAGGTTTGTCTGAATAAGTGGGTGATTGTCGAACTGAGGTCAGGGCAGCGTACAATATGATCCTAGAACTTCTGAGGATTTGTGTTTTTAACTTAAGAAAGTATTTGAAGGTAAAAGGCTATGGGAAGGATGACCACATGCCAATAGAGTATCAAAGTTAACTAAGTTAGCTTGGAAGCTCACAGAAGCCAAAACTGGAAAATTTTTCAGCACAAATACAAAAAAACAAAACAAAACAAAAAAAAATCCAACAATACCGTTGAATCCTAACATAGAAAATAAAGTAAGTAGTCATAGGTCACAGCGACAAAAATGATTGAAAAAATTCACAAATGAAAAACATGAGCAAGAAATAATGTTTATCTTTTTTTAACTTTTTTTTTATTGAGAAAAGGAGAAAAAAAACAAGTTTCCCCCTCCTCCCACCCTTCTTCCCCTCCTCCCACCCTTCTTTCCCTCCCTCACTCCTCTCCCCCTCCCTCTCCAGTCTAACAAATTTCATGTACATTAATGAACATTATATGTGCATATAATATGAATGTATGGTAAGAAGTGGTTCTAACAATGGGGTGCAGATATGAAAAAAGAGATCTGAGCACATATGGTGGAAATATGATCAGTTAGTCAATGCTTTTATATGAAAATCATTTTATGACATATATTACTACATAAATAAATAAATATATAAAATAAAAAAAAAGAAAAACATGAGCAAGGAAGTCAGGACCACGAGGGGTGCACCCACCCACTGAGATAGTGGAGCTGATCTATTGGGAGCTCACCAAGGCCAGCTGGACTGTGACTGAAAAAGCATGGGA
>NC_022009.1:384028-389156 GCF_000317375.1 Microtus ochrogaster | reverse complement strand
TACATATAGTGATGTAATAACAGCTAATGAAAAAAGAGGACATGAATATATGGGCGGGTTGAAGAGAAGAAAGGGAAGAGAGAAGCAATGTAATTATGTTATAATCTAGATTATAAAACACACTGTAGATGGAATAAGAGAAGGAGAAAGTCACTGTGACGCCGCAATAAAAGCTGCTACCAGTAAGATCCACTGAAGCATGGTGGAAATGGCCGGGAGAGGGCAAAGAAACACCGTATATATACATCGAATACAGAGTGAAACAGGGGCAGTAGTGAAGGGTCGAGCTGTCAAGGTTAGCTCTTTGGCACAAAGTCAGTGCCTGCCATGCATTCCCCGCAACACACATACTGAGAAGAACACCGGGTCACCGAGTCATCTCCAAATCCAAATCCCAAATTCAATAATGAGAAAACATCAGAGTTTGCCTGAATCTGAAATGTCTCCACAGGTTCATGTTTTAAATGTGTGTTCCTCAGCTAGTAGTTGTTTGAAGGAACCTGTAGAGTTCTTAGCAGGTGACGCCCAGCTAGTAGAAGAAGATCACTAGGGGTGAACCTTTGATTTAGAGTCTTGATTTTTTTTCATTTTTTTAGATGAATATTTTAATTTTTTTTATTTTCTTTTTAATTGAGAAAAAAAATTCCCACCTCCTCCCAGCCTCCCACTCCTCCCGTCCTCCCCCCACTCCTCTCCCCCTTCCTCTCAAGTCTGAAGAGCAGTCAGGGTTCCCTGCCCTGTGGAAAGTCCAAAGTCCTCTCCCCTCCATTCTGGTCTAGGAAGGTGAACATCCAAACTGGCTAGGCTCCCACAAAGCCAGAACAAGAAGTAGGATCAAAATTCAGTGCCATTGTCCTTGGCTTCTCAGCAAACCTCATTGTCTGCCATATTCAGAGAGACCAGGTTTATCCCCTGCTTTTTCAATCACAATCCAGCTGGCCTTGGTGAGCTTTCAATAGATCAGCCCCACTGTCTCCGTGGGTGGGTGCACCCCTCTTGGTCCTGACTTCCTTGCTCATCTTCTCCCTCCTTCTGTTCCTCATTGGGACTTTGGGAGCTCAGTTCAGTGTTCCAGTGTGGGTCTCTGTCTCTATCTCCATCCATCGCCAGATGAAGGTTCTATGGTGATATGCAAAATATTCATCAGTATGGCTATAGGATAGGATCATTTCAGGTTCCCTATCCTCAGCTGCCCCAGGAACTAACTGGGGACCTAGCCTTGGGCACCTGGAGGCCCCTCTAGGTCCTTCCGCCACCTCCTCTATATCTCAAGGGCCTCGGAGTGAGGAACATAGATATCTCATTTAGAGCTGCGTGCTCTAGATAGAAACACAGGACAGCACAGTAACAGTGACCTCAACATTTATGAGATGGAAGAAAAGGAGACAATGGTCTCCTCTCCAGCTCTCCACCCACATTCTCCCGCACATCGCTTTCTAATCATGCAGTGTTTTACATGAGCTGTCTCCTCTAGTTAGAGTCAAAGAAACTTAGACCCTTGTTGACCAGCGATCGTGTGCCACTGTCAGATTATTTGAGGACATTGGCTGATGACAACAGAAGCAACTCCGATCATCGAATGCAGTGTTTCTCAACCCTGTCAGCCCCAGAGCCTCTGTCCGGTTTTTATTTTTGTTGTTCTTTGTTGTTGTTGCTGTTCTTAACATATCCCTCATTATCCTACAGCTGAAATCCAAATACAACCTAACCAATTGACACACAATTTCAAATGCTTGTGAGCAAGCTTATCTATACTGAACTCTATCTATAAGGAAAGGGAGGATGGTAGAGAACTAAGTTCAAATGAAAAACCATGCATTCTACACTGAAGATGATTGAGTACAACATGCTAAGAAACACAAGACAGCAGTCAGACACTCAACTTCTGCATTCATTATCCAAGCTGTTACTGCTACAAATGTAGATTGACATGAATATTACAAGTCAAATTCCTGAAGGAGCTTCCTGTTGGCATCACTTCCTAGATCGTGAACAACTCTTTGAATGCTCCCCCCTCAAAAAAAAAGTAAAATTTTCTCCCAAGGAGCAACTATAAAATTTAACGTGTGTAAACTGTGTGGCTGCATTCCCTGACATGACACAGAGAATATTCTGGTGTATAAGTAGAAGAGTTAAATTCTAGGTCAGAATCCCAGAACAAGTTTTACCTCCATCTTCAAGGTCCTCAGGGAGACATTCAAAGCCTTGCTAAATGAATGGCTTTGTTTTTACCTATGTTCATCCTGGGGTATTTGTAGTTTGCATCATATAAATATGGCTGAGTTTCAGCAATCATCTTGACAACTGAAAACATCCCCATGCATTACGAAAAGGCATCCAGGACTTCAAGCCACTGACGCAAGCCAGCCAGTGATTGACAAGAATTGAGGCTGGGCTCCACATTAGTCCTCTGCTGTGGTCACAGAACTGGCTAAAGGATGGAAGAGAGGCAGGAAGAGTGAACATCTTTCCCTGTGTTCACTCCTGCCTCTCCTCCATTCTTTGGCCCTTGCTGTTCAATGTGTAAACTGGTGGAGCTTTCCTGTTCCCCATCAACACTAAAAACAACAGAAACTTCTGCCCCTCTTAAAAATATGTTTCCCCATGAGATGCATTAGCTATGAGGCAAAAACATTAATGCAGGAATTCCCCGAAAATCTAGGGACCCACTCTTCCATTAGAGCCTTTTTATATGTTAGCCCCAAGACAAATAGCATAAAAATACTTGGGGATTTGTCCCTAAAACAAGGAAGAAATGTGATTATTTTAAATTGTGTCTCTAGGCACTGACATATGGACTTTGTTCTACTGGAGAAACTCAGATGCAGAGCTCCAAGTTGAGGAGGGAGTTGGGAAGAATCTAGAAATATTCTCTGAGTCCTATGGCTTCATGTTCTTTCTTTCAACATAATGTTAAACAAAAGTTAGCAAAAAATCCCGGAGGAGAGAGCACAGGAGGTGGTGTGAGGGTGCCTCGTAGCGGAGCATCTTCCAGCTGAAGCCACAGTGCACCTAAGCCACTTTGGGACATATTACCTTTCTGGCAGAAAGACCATCATGCCATTTTTGCCATTGGGGGACTTATTTTGGTTGGTTCATTTTGCAGGGATTTGTTTTGTTTTTATTTTGCTATGCTGGAAACAAACCCAGAGTCATCTCATTGTTAAGCAAGTGTGCTAACATGGAGCTGCATCCCCAGCCACCATGCACTTGATATAATGTTAGACTAGTTTTCTAACTACCTCAGATTGATGGAAATGTTTACCACAAACGTGTTTTTCTTATGCCAAGTGTCTTTTTTTTGTGCAGCTTACTTTGGGGTAAGATAAAACTATAATGTGTTATAGTTTCTTGTTCTGATTATTTTTTTAGTTCTAAATTACAGTCCTTTGTACATGAAGAAGCTGTTTCCAGGGAAAAGTGCTTAGTATTGTATTACCATTCTTTGCACTGACAAAATTCCTAAACAACCTGTCAAAATGACAAAAACTTTTCAGTAGGCACGATCAGACAAATTAGACACAGATCCAATACCACATAAAGGTTCATTAAAATTATCTAATTTAAGGTTCATAAAGCTATTTCTGAAACAACACTTCACTGTGCAAAATGCTGTATGCTTTTCTAAGAAACACTGTTGGCATATTAAACCCATCAAAATTATCACTTATTAGGGATTTCTGTTAGATGCCGCTTAACAAAAAGTCAATTGTACATTCTAAGAAGGATTAATATTCATTGAACAAATAAAAAGACATTTTGTTCATCAAAGATTAAGTGCTTCGGAGGTATTACCAAAGAAGAAACTTGATGGTTAATTACCTTTAAAATGTGGACTTTTGAAATAAATGTAGAGAAATACCTGATTCTGGCTTTTTAACAAGAAAAAAACATTTTTGTATTTAGCAATCTCCAAGTCAAGACTGGATGCTGTTGTAATCCAGAGAAGTTCTTTCCTTTTCTTGTATTTTCTTTCATGTATATCTATTGCTACTGCTGGTACTACCCAACACAGACCCTGAGGCAAACACAATGTGAGTCAATCCACATCTATCTCTAAAATAGATTCATCATGTGCTTTCCTGCTAGATGGAAATACAGGAAAGATACATTTGGCTACATTCAGCTCTACTTGAGAGAAATGTACTAGGCATTGGGGATAGCAAAGTAGGTGGTATGGAATTTTTCCCTTGGAAAAACCAGACAACCGAAATGAAGATGAAGGAAAGGATAACCTAAGTTAAGATGTGCCCTGGTTATCCTAGATTGTCAGTTTGACCTGGTGAGTGTAGGGTCCTAAGAGAGGACTCAGTTGAGGAGTTGCCTGCATCAGGTTGCTCCTTGGGTCTGTGAGGGACTCTCCTGATTATTAATTGATGTGGGAGTTCCCAGGGCACAGGGAGAAGCACCGTTCATTACACAGCTGGTCCTGGTTTGTGAAGAACTAGCTGAGCATGAGCCGGAGAGTGAGCAGAGGAGCAGGCCCTCAAGCAGAGCCCTTTCATGGGTTCTATGTGGAGTTCCTGCTTAAGTTCCTATCCTGACTTCCCTCAACGATGAATTGTGAGCTAGAAATACAAGTCAAATAAAGGCTTGCTGCCCAAGTTGCTTTGGTCAAAGAGCTTTACCATAGTAGCAGAACAAAAGCAGGACAGCATTCCAAATGTGCTTATCATTGGGGGAATTCATCTAACTCCTGGCCCTCTCCACCTGCAGCTCCAGCTGGCACAAGTAAACCTCGCCTCTACTCTTGGTCAGAACTGAATATTCCCCTGTACCCCTTGCCTAGGTTTACACTGCAGCAATTCCCCTGTCACCAGCTGGGAGTCACTCTACTTCTGTCCACAAACTCCCTTTCTCCCTAAGGGAAAGAAAACAAATGGCAAAAAGTCCTGACCACCTGAATCTCTAATATAGTGGTTTCCATAAGAATAGTTCCCAAAGATTCATATATTTGAATGCTTGGTCCCCAGTTGGTGGAATTGTTTTGGGGAAGATTTGGTAATGTGGCCTTGTAGGAGGAAGCATATCACTAGGGATGGACTTTGAGGTTTCAAAAGCCCATGTTGGGCCAATCTCTCTCTCTCTCTCTCTCTCTCTCTCTCTCTCTCTCTCTCTCTCTCTCTCT
>NC_022009.1:370958-383928 GCF_000317375.1 Microtus ochrogaster | reverse complement strand
CTCTCTTTCTCTCTCTCCGTGTGTGTGTGTGTGTGTGTGTGTGTGTGTGTGTGTGTGTGTCCATTTTATGGACTAAAAATGAGCTCTTTCCTACTGCTTCAGCATCATACCTGCCTAGTGCCATGCTCACCACCATGGTGGTCATGGACTCAAAGTCTGAAACTCCAATTAAATGCTTTCTTTTATAAGTTGCCTTGATCACGGGTGTCTCCTTGCAGCAATGAAGCAGTGACTAAGGCATACACTGTTGAGGAGAGCACCAGCAGCTTCAATGAGTTATTCGTATACTGTGGAGATTATGAGAAAAGTAAAGAAAATTAACACAGCTTTAAAGAGTAGACGCCTTTATGACTATGACTACTTTTCAGTCCGTGTGCTTTTAAACTGATTAAGTTATGGTCTCGCTGCGGTCATCTGAGATTAGCATTTAGCTCCTCCTGCAGCTCTTTAAGCAACTGAGCCAAGTCCCTGAACCTCAGGCATTCTAACTTCTGGCCAGTTCTCATTGCTCTGACGGAGGGGCCACCTTTTCTGCGGAAATCCTGTTGCTGCCATGGGTTTGCTAGATATGTTTTCCACCTTTGATGAAGTCCAGGGGACATCTCAATGAGACATTCTGTCCCAGAGGTTGATCTCTTAGCTAGTGCTTGACTCTCTAATGTATGTAATTATCTAATAATGTATGATTTGACAGGAGTCTCTGTGTTGACATGCTTGAAGATACTCTGATAATGAATCTCATCCTGCCATAAAATGTAATTATTAGGAAACCCACTAATTTTATTAATTACCCATGCCTAAAAAATTGTGCTGAGGTGCATACAAAAGCTATGAAATCCCCAACTCGGCTACTTAGTAGTATGAAACTGTCTTTAAAACAAGAGAAGGGAAGAGAAAGTCCTATAACCAGCATTTGAAACAGAAAGCACAATTTGCCTAACTAGAAAATGAATGTCATTTGTAATCATATATACATTATTATGATTATTATTGTTGTTATTGATTTTTCCGAAACTAACCATGTACAAGGCCTGTGGATATGACTTGTCTAATTCAATGCTTGTCTAACATGTACTAAGCCCTGAGTTCAGTCTCTAGTCATGGTAGATTATGTCTGTGATCTCAGAATTTGGGGAATGAGAGCAGAGGCTCAGAAATTGAAGGTCATCCTTGGCTACATAGCAAGTTCAAGGCTAGCTTGGGCTACATGAAACCTTGCCTCTTAAAAATAAGTAAACAAGAAAGAAAGAATAGCAGAATTGATAAAAATACATGTATTCTTGAAAGTATTTTTTAAAAGCTTGTTGCTATACTATGCACCAACTCTGTCAAGCGGATACAATAGTGCAAGATCAGTTAACGACACTTCAGAAAACATTGGCCAGGGAATAGGATAGGAAAGCAAACAAACTGTTTTCATCTACTTAATTCAGTGGCTGCCTCTTGATTACTAAGTCAAAGCTAATATAGCATTTCCCTAGAATCTGATTAGCCTAGAGCTCACTTAGTAAAAAACATGAAATTTCTTATTGTTGCTATAAAAAGAAATAAGGGTCATTGAACAACAGAACCTTTATTCTGCATTCAGATAAAAAGTGTGACCTTGCACAAGGAGCTTCCTTGATGAGGGATGAAGACTACACTTCCCTGTGGGTATAAGGACAAATGTGGATAGATGGTTGTTAGGGTTTGGACTAGTTTACTTCATTTGTGGTTGTAGCTGCTCCTCCTATAACCATGGCTTCAGGAGCACCAAGTACTTAGCTAGGTAACCAGTGCTGGACATCTTCCCTCACCACACACACACCTGCCAGTATCTGAGAACCCACAAGCGTGGTTACAAGCGACTTCCACTGAACCCTCTATATTCCTCTTTACACCATAGATTGTGATTGCGGTGATTTTCTCTTATTACTTCTTTATTTGGTTTTTAGGTAAAAGATGTTGTTGAATAAGTTCCAATGTCTAGCCAGCTGCTGACACTGATTTCTGGTACTTGCTTGCTTAGGGGGTCACTTTGAGCTTTCCACCTCCTCACTCTCAGGCACCTTTGCTGGCTAAGTCATGTCCTCCATTTCCCACCCATCCCCTAGTCTCCTCTGATCTCCCTTCTGCCTGTAACCATCTCCACACCAGCAGGCCTGGTTCCAGATTCGTGGCATTTGAACTTGCTTTCATGGAAAGCCATCATTGACTAGTGAAATGCTCCATTCCTCTCCCACCTTTCCCTCCGCACTGTCCATCTCTACAGACTCCAGTTTCTCAGTTTCAATTAAACATCTCATTTATCAGTTGTATATTTCCCAGCTCAGATCAAACATTTCCTTCACTGACCCCATCTTTAAAAAAAGGATAGATTTTGTGTACTTCCCTTAGCCAAGAGGATAACTATATGTTTTTCCTTGGGTTCACCTTCTTACTTAGCTTCTTTAGGTTCACCAATTGTAGACTCCATGATCCTTATTTGTAGCTAGAAACCAATTATGAGTGAGTACATCCCATGTTCATCTTTTTGGGTCTGGGTTACCTCACTCAGGATAGTGTTTTCTATTTCCATCCATTTGCATGCAAAATTCGAGAAGTCATTGTTTTTTACCGTAGCGTAGTACTCTAATGTGTATATATTCCACACTTTCTTCATCCATTCTTCCATTGAAGGGCATCTAGGTTTGAAAAGGGAGAAGGGGAGGATGGGGGAACTTGGGGAAAAAGGATGATTGGGATAAAGGAAGGTTGGATAGGGGAGCACGGAAGCACAATTCTTAGTTAAGGGAGCCACCTTAAGGTTGGCAAGAGACTTGAACCTAGAGTGGTTCCCAGGAGCCCAAGGCGATGTCCCCAGTTAGTTCCTTGGGCAGCTGAGGATAGGGAACCTGAAATGACCCTATCCTATAGCAATACTGACGAATATCTTGCATATCACCATAGAACCTTCATCTGGTGATGGATGGAGATAGAGACAGAGACCCACACTGGAGCACTGGACTGAGCTCCCAAGGTCCCAATGAGGAGCAGAAGGAGGGAGAACCTGAGCAAAGAAGTTGGGACCACGAGGGGTGCACCCACCCACTGAGACAGTGGAGCTGATCTATTGGGAGCTCACCAAGGACAGCTGGACTGTGACTGAAAAAGCATGGGATAAAACCGGACTCTCTGAACATGGCGAACAATGAGGGCTGATGAGAAGCCAAGGACAATGGCACGGGGTTTTGATCCTACTTAATGTACTGGCTTTGTGGGAGCCTAGCCAGTTTGGATGTTCACCTTCCTAGATATGGAAGGAGGGGGGAGGACCTAGGACTTACCACAGGGCAGGGAACCCTGACTGCTCTTTGGACTGGAGAGGGAGGGGGAGAGGAGTGAGGAGAGGGGGAGAAGGGTGGGAGGAGGGGGAGGGAAATGGGAGGCTGGGAGGAGGCGGAAACTTGTTTTTTTTTTTTTCCTTTTCTCAATAAAAAAAAAAAGGATAGATTATCACATCAGACACACAACCAAAGAAAGAAGTCCACATGCCCAGGTCAAATAGCAAAAATAAAAACATGAATGAAAAAGACAGCATGGGTCTTAACAAAACACACTAGTTGTATAGAAGTGTTCTCTAAGAAGAACCTAGATGAACCCTAGTACGAAGACTTTTAAAAGAGAATCTTACAAACCTTAATCAGAAAATTCAATGAATTTAAAGAAGATTTTTTAAATTGCATAATTAAACTTCAAAAGGATAACAATAAACACTGAGGTGTCTAAGAAAGTGAGAATATCCAGCAATTCAGTTTTAGCCTACATTTTATATTTTTCAACCAGAATTTTAAAAATTTTGATTAAATGAAACAATATTTCAAATGTAACGACAACAACAACAATAAACAAATAAAAAACAAAACACCTGGAAAAAAGTGAAAATATATGACTGAATGGAATGATTAAGACAGAGACTCACACCCCACGGCTTCCCTGCAAGATTCTCAAGATCCCTTACCACCAAAGTAGGCCAGTACTCCCATGCTAAAAATGTGTATTTTAATTGGGAGTATTGCAATGAAGTGTGTAATATGCTACCATAAAAAAAATAAAAATGCCACCTAAATGATGAATCTTAAGTTGAAGTTTTTCTTCTTTGGTAATATAAAACTTACAAAATTTAAAATAAAAGTTTAAAGCAAATGAACTCGAGTATGGTCATAGGGACAGCCATACCTGTATCACCAGTCTGTTCCTAAGGAACTTCATTTGTAATAACCTGAGCTGGAAACAACCCAAAAACTATAGCCGGTAGCTCAATAAGCAAATTGTGGTATGACTATACACCATAAGGTTTCATAATATTCATCCCCAAAGAAGGGTAGGGTAATTAACTGCTAACACACACCAAAATATTATGCAAAGTCAGTGGAGATGTATAACAATGCCTCTTCCAGGATTCAAGGAAACGAAGTTCCAAAGAAGTCTATCCAAATCTATAGTGACCGACAGTATATCTGAAGTTGTGTAGGATTCGACTGGAAAGGCGAATTAACTACATGGGACCCAAAGAAACTTTGGTGGGAAATGATTACAATGTTGGCTATGATAGGAGTTCCATGTTTATTCACTTGTCAAAATTTACTGTACATTTAAAAGAGGAGCATTCTACATCTTGATTTTCAAAGAGGCATTAAGAAACGTCAATAAAGTTCGTTTTGAAAATGAGAATACTCAGATAACAAGTTCGTCCCTTCTAACCATATGAAGAGTCTGAAAGATCCCTAATAAAAGATGGTTTTTTTCATTAATGTGTTTGACAGCTTTTTTGAAGCTGTGGAGCCCAATCTTTCCCTCTCAAAAAAATATGACTAAAGCGATGTCATTTCTTACTTTAAATCTAGTGGGGAAAGCCTCAGCAGAACAACTTAGAAAAATCTAATAACTGCTATTTCAGATCAAGAAAGAGCCCAAATTATCTGACTCTCACTTGAGAAATGTAAAGACAGAAACTGGCCAGAACTCTGACGACAGAGCAAAGGCGATGCGGCAATTTGGTGTTTATGCTGCTTCCCGAGAATGCCTGAGAACAAAGGATTGTAGCGGGATTTCTGAGGTCCCAGTGCCTAGAGAGGACTACACTGGAGACATTTTACATCTTGTATAAGAGAGGGGATAGAAACATGAATGACCCTTTGCAAAAAGTAGTGAGATGAAAAGGACTGAGAGCTCAAGGAGAAGCAGCAAGCCTCATGAGAGGCACAGGGTACATCAGAGGGCACCTTCCCTCCTCCAGACTACTCCAAATAGTGGGACTACAGAGCCTGGATGATCTCGAACCAACCCACAGGAGAGTCCTGAGGCAGAGCATATTTAAACCGTCCCCGTGCTCACAGAAAAGGAAGGCAGCTTTTAAGAATGTTCTTTCCCCCTCTAACATCCTGACTACACCTCTCTCAGGCTCAAAAATTGGAGCATGAGAAATCATGGCTAGCAGGCACAAAAAAAAGTATCAGGACACACGCATGGAAAGGAAGCAAGGGAGAGCAGCTGTCTGTGGACTCCATTCCCAGGTACAAGCATCCCATTAATGGAAGATTGGCAGAAGTTGTTCCTTGGAACCAAGACTACAGTGTCTTCTGGTCATTTGGGACATGAATAGGGAAGAAATACTCCAGGTGATGGATTTCAAGGAGTAAAGTACCTAAAAATAAATTGCTTTCTGATTCTTTCCCAGGATTTGTGCTTTTTCCAAAGCACCATTTAATTCTGATCAATACTCCTCAGAGGTGAACTGACCAGGAGGAGACAACTTCTCTAGACAGAGCCACCACAGAGGGGCCAAGCAAGCACAGAGACACAGTTCAGAGACTCTTTCTGCACAATCTCTGTGATGTTGAGTCTTAGCTATCAACCATATCAGACTACATGGTGCAAGTACCACCAACTCCTTGGTTTCTAGAATTATATCCCCTAGCGATTCTGATCTCTCCTCTACTGTAGGAAGGTTTAAGTTCCACTCCATAGGTGTGTTCTTATTTAGCCTCCACAAAGACTAAGTCTTGTGTCTCCTACTTTGGGGGTAAATATCTAATGAATTAATTTTAATTTGCTCTTCCTCTCCTCCCCTCCACCCTCTCTGTTCTTTATGTATTTGTGTCCATCACATCCATACACACGCATTCAAGTGCATGTGAGATTGTGTGTTCATTGTGAGTGACATGTTTGTGAGTACCACCATATGTCACTACCACTTGTGGTGGTCTGAGGACAATCTCAAGTACAAGGTACAAGCATTTGCCAACTATTATGATTGAGACAGGGTCTCTTTTACCCCCTGGATCACAGGAAGTCCTCCAGCTTCAGAGATTCTCATCTCTACATCTCCTCTTACTTTTATGTGGGATCTGGGGATCTGAACTCAGGTCATCTGTCTTCCACAGCAAAAACAGTATCTACTGAGACATCATCCAGCCCCTTGTTTCTGCTCTCTAAAACTTAGAGAGGCCTTTTGTCTTGTGCATAATGAATTTGTTAGGTAATTAATTACTGAATAAAGAATGGAAGACCAGCCACATAAATTCTCAGACCATCATTCAGTTTTCTCTTGTGATATTTTTATTCAGTTATGTTTATGTTTCTACTCTCAAAGTTGAATGGAGTCATATTTGCCAGTTAATAAGGGACTCCTTAGAAACATTTGTATGCATTGTTAAAAAGATAAACCGACTGATTTTCTAGTCAAAAAGAAATAAGCAAAGATGGTCAGCAATGCTGGCTCACTGGCTCACCATTTATGGGATTCTGACTTTACCCCAACTCATGAGAACTCTGTCTATTTGTCCAACACAACAAAACCAAAAGTGAAAAACTACTGAGTGAAAATGATATTTGGTCCTGGTTTATTAAGAACTCCAAGGGCTAAGTTTCCCTTACCTTGCAAAGCTCTGCTTCCCTGGTCTGCCCATTCTCCTGTGTCTGCAATTACTACTTTCAACTTCACAGTCAAGAAGCAGAGAAAGAAACTGCTTCTCTGGTGAGAGTTTTTTGTTTTAGAATTCAATGTCTAAAACTATACTTTAGGGATCATTTCTATACTTCATTACTAGAATTCAGTGTCTGCGAACAAAGGGTTAACAAGACCACATCCCTAACCTTTGATCCATGAAATTCAGTGTCTGTGAATAAAGGGTTAACAAGACCACATCCCTAACTTTTGATCCACAGAATTCTGTTCTATCTATTCAGATCAGTGTCGATGCCAGAATCATGGTCTGTCAGCTTTCTGTCAAGGTCAACCATCCTACCAGACAACATTGCTAACAATGAAAATGACCCTGGGCTGGCAACTTAAACAGAAGAATCACAAATTTTACATGTCTACACAGCAGATGAGGCTGCCATGTTTTTTTTTTTACTTCCCCAAGTTTATCTTTGCTTCTAAATGAAATTTTTACAGAGATCCTTAAAGATAAGACTATAGATTTCCTATAAAATACCCTAGTTCTAATGCCTTCCGGACCTGTGCAATGTTCATCTTATTAACTTTTTTGAAATATTTATTTCTTTTCCAGTGCCAAAAAATTATTTATATTTGTGGTGAACATTATACTCATTAAGTATTTATGCCTGATGTGTAATTTTCAAATCTGAATAATTAGCATATCTATATCCTTATTTCTTTGTGTTTGGAATCTTCAAATGCTTAAATGTTCATAAGGTATGAAAAGGGGGGATGGGAGATGACTTGATTTAAAAAATATTTTCTGTGCAAGCATGAGGACCAGAGTTCAGATTCTCAGAACCATGGGAAAGCCAGGCAGCTTTACCACTGTAATGCCAGCACTTAGAAGCCAGAGACAGAGAAGCGCCAAGGCATCTGGCTAACAAGACTAGCTGGTATTCGTAAGTCTGGGCTCTGTGCAGGACTCTGCCTCAGTGGATAAAATGGAAAATAACTCTGGATGTCAGTAGACATCAACTTTGGATCTCCACATGCGCCTTCGCAATGTGTGCCTGTGTGTGCCCAGACTTGTGCAAACATGCATATACATGCACACTTGGTGCACAGACACACACAAAATATATGAATTGTGTATATATGCAAATATATACAGATGCACAGACACACACATATACATATGCATGTTTTTTAAATTATTTTTATTGAGCTATATATTTTTGTCCACTCCCCTCCCTTCCTTTCCCTTCTCCTTCCACCCTCTCCCATGGTCCCCATGCTCCGAATTTACTCAGGAGATCTTGTCTTTTTCTACTTCCCTCATAGATTAGACTCATCCATGTCTCTTTTAAGGTACTCTTTGTTGTCTAGTTTCTCTGGGATTATGAATTGTAGGATAGTTTTCTTTGCTTTATATCTAAAAGCTACTTATGAGTGAGTACATATGACATTTATCTTTCTGGGTCCAGGTTACCTCACTCAATATGTTTTCTAGATCCATCCATTTGCCCAAAAATTTCAAGATGTCATTATGTTTTTCTGCTGTGTAGTACTCTACTATGTAAATGTGCCACATTTTCTTTATCCATTCTTTGGTCAAGGGGCATTCAGGTTGTTTCCAGGTTCTGGCTAAGACAAACAATGCTATGAACCTAGTTGAGCACTTGTCCTTGTGATATGATTGAGCATCCTTTGGGTATATACCCAAGAGTGGTATTGCTGCTTCTTGAGGTAGGTTGTTTTCTAATTTTCTGATACATCACAGCACTAATATACAAAGTGGCTGTATCAGTTTGCTCTCCCACCAACAATGGAGGAGTGTTCCCTTTACCCCACATCCTCTCCAGCATAAGTTGTCATCAGCGCTCTTGATCTTGGCCATTCTTTCAGGTAAAAGATGGAATCTCAGAGATGTTTTGATTTGCATTTCTCTGATGCCTACGCATGTCCTTAAGTGTCTTTCAGCCACTTTAGGTTTCTTCGTTGAAAGTTCTCTGTTTAGGCCTGCACCCCATTTTTTATTAGATTATTTGTTCTTTTGATGACCAATTTCTTCAGTTTTTTTTTTTTTTATATTTTGGAGATCAGCTGTCTATCTAATGTGGGGTTGGTGAAGATATTTTTCCCATTCTGTAGGCTGCTGTTTTGTCTTGTTGACCATGTCCTTTGCTTTAAAGAAGCTTCTCAGTTTCAGGAACCCATTCATTAATTGTTTCTCTCAGTTATCTGGGGTTATATTTAAGAAGTGGTCCTCTGTGCCAATGCATTCAAGTGTACTTCCCACTTTCTCTTTTATGAGTTTCAGTGTCATTGGTGTTATGTTGAGGTCTTTGATCCATTTGGACTTGAGTTTTGTGCATTGTGATAGTTATGTCTCTATTTTCATTTTTCTACATATTGATATCCAGTTATGCCAGCACCATTCGTTAAATATGCTTTCTTTTTTCCATTTGATATTTTTTGATTCTTTGTTAAAAATCAGGTGTTCCGAGGTGTGTGGATTAATATCTGGCTCTTCGATTCAGTTTACAGCACACAGAGGGGACTCCCACATCACACCCCAGTACATACAAACCTCCAAATGAAAACATATCCTATTTGATGAACAAAGAGGGAGGGAGGAGGGGAGAGAGTTGCTTTCCTAATGCCAGGCTTGATAGAAAAGAACTGCTTCCAGAGAGTTCTTTCCAATCTCCCTGATTTTAAAAGGGCAGGAGAACAGCTAATGGGGTGGAGGATACAAAAGAATATCAGACTAAAAGTGAATTTAAAGACGATGTCATCCACTCATTTCAAGAAACTTAAGAAGATTAGGCATTCATCTTAGATAACAGGGAAGCCAGGAACAGCAATCAAAACCAAACCCTCCACCATGGAGGTCGCACCTTCATTATTTAAGGTGTGTTTGTACACAGGCAGCAGTGTTGCTTCTATGGTTCAGAGTGTTAGCATCTTAAGCAGGCTTTTGTTTTCAAGACTCAGATCTACCATGCTTAGCATTGCTTTTATATGGGAAAATACTTCTTAATTTTTAAGGAAACTTGCCAGCAAATAAAACCCTAGTGTTGGCTTTATTCTTGTGTAATAATACAGATTCCCCCCTCTCTCTCTTTCTTTCTCTCTCTTTGCTTTTAATTGAACCTGTCTGTGTTGTCAGTTTTTGATTGCTTCTTCTCATTTATTAACCCCAAATGTAAATATTAGATGATTAATAACTATGTCAGTAAAAATCTGACTTCACCTAAGAGCTAGCTCAAAGGAGAAAAACATCAGGAAATGGGACTATCAAAACACCCCATTTTACAGTCTTGCTCAATTTCAGGTTTTCTCCTTGAAACCCAAAGACACTGAGCCTTTGCAGGCTGACAACAGACTTGACATTTTTTTTCTCTTTGAAACAAAGGTGTTTCAAGTTCTCATGCATGTGGTGCTTCACCCCACTGAAAGTGCTAACGGACTGGACTGTAGGAGAGGCACAGCTTGAAGCGCATCGGAAACTAAAACCATCAACAGGGTTCGCTGCTTCAATCTTCTCACTGTCCAAATGGCAAAAGCTTTTGACACCCGACAACATGCTTAGCAGTCTAATGGAAAATAACAAAATGGAAAAAAAAAATGAGAAAAATTTTAAGTCACCTTGAAAAGTCCCTTTGCTGAACTTGGAATGAAATTGGAATAAAAATGATCACACTATAACCTGTTGAGTATGTTCTATTTCAGTCTAGCGTCAATAAAGGATTAGTTGCTTTCACTCTTGAAACTTAAAATGCTTTAGGTCCATTACCCTGGGAGAGGTAGGACAGAAATATGCCTCTCATATTTACTGTCAGCATTATAATGAAGATTTTATTGTCACCATTATCTGAGGCCTGTTCCAGTTTTCATTGCTGTGGTGTTTACCACCCAAATATTTTATAAGTAAGAAATGTGAACTCGGGAGATGGACTGGAACTGCTAAAATGGGAAATTATCATGTTTAATGCCTCCTGCAATAGGGTTGCTTGCTGCTCTCCACATTTGCTTGAAAGCCTGGTGACACCAAAAAAAATAGAAAGCAAGCAGGAGCAGAAGATAACCCAAGAACAAGGACATGGCAAGGCAAGCAAGAACAAAAGAAGGCAGGGAAAGAGGCATCAAGGGCACGGGTCACAGACAGAATTCAGTCAGACAGAACAGGGAAAGGAGTTGGGCCTTCAGGGAAAAAGAGACCACAAAAGTCAGGAACTGTGGGTTGAAAAGAGAGAAAACCTGATACAACTTCTGAGGATGATTAGTCTTAATGACAAAGAAAAAATGTTAGAGATTTGGGTCAGGTCAGCCTGAGACTTCTGGGCCTTCCAGAAAGGACTTTCAGATGAGGATATGACCAAAGGGCTCATGGAAGGGAGAGATAAAATGGTGAGCAGGTCATGAAAGCACGAAGTCGTGCGTTAGGTCATCACTGTCAGACTAAGTCTCCAGGGAACCCTCACACAGCTGCATACCCTGTGAGCTGTGACTAAAATACTCTTTCTTCTGTACTGCCTATTTGAGGATGGTTATATCAGAAGCAGTCTCGAAAGACACAGATGGCGTCTCCCTCTAGAATAAAGTTCTACTTCCATTATAAACACCTCAGGTATCTTTGCAACCCAAACTACCTCCTGCTGACCTGGCCCTTCCCACTATGGAAACCTAAGAATACTCGGGAATAACACTCTGGCTAGTGCTGTTACTGTAGTAAACAGCTCACTGCCTGTGTGTGGTTCATGAGTCTAACACTTTCAACCAGCAGCCATTGTAACTATTTGGTTTAGGATCCTTTGTGTATTATTTAGACTCTATATTTCTATCCATTTAGACAGTAAGAATGGAGGGCTAAAAGAATACATGATTTTGGAAGTGAAAAGATGAAGACATTAGACAATCTGAAGCAAGACTGAGAGAATCTGTCGTAAGCATCTTGATAGACTGGTATGGTCTGAGGATAATAAGTAGTTCCTCTGATGAGGAGTAAAATAGAGGGAGAAAATTGGGAAGGTGGTTACATCTTTACATCCAGGGAAGAGCTTTAGAGAATCTGCCTAAACCATGCCCTTGGTTGTTCGAAATTCTCTCCCTGGAGAGAACTGACTTCCGGCTAATCAACTGTGGCATTGTGCTCTGCTGTAACAGATAGTATCAGGTTCCTGTTAGTTCCCTAAGTAATGTGAATCTTTTACAAT
Organism: Microtus ochrogaster; assembly: GCF_000317375.1. Taxonomy (NCBI): domain Eukaryota; kingdom Metazoa; phylum Chordata; class Mammalia; order Rodentia; family Cricetidae; genus Microtus; species Microtus ochrogaster. The sequence goes on along the minus strand of NC_022009.1, from coordinate 371,802 downwards.
AGGCAGCAGCACTCTTGGTCACACCTTGAAAAGATGTCCTGGAACAAGGGGACTTTGTACTTTAGTACCCAAAGTTGTCTCAAAATTCTCCCCTCCTTGTTTCTGTGTTATCTTGACTTCTGATGAATTATTTTGAATATAATACCTACCAGTTATGAATTACTGGTTAGGATCAAATTCTTTCATTTTGTTTATTACAGTGTTTTATTAAAGGTTCCATCAACAAAACTTCAAACAGTACTCATCTGAATCATGCCTCCATCAGATCCCAAACCAAATGAGTGAGACAAATCTATTAGACGCCACCTTAGAAATCCAGTCTTTCTGCTTAGCTTCTGTATTGGTTATCAGTTTTCCCCATGACAGTAATCTGCACACATAAAGATATATTGATAATCTCACAAATGCTTTCTTGGCCCAAAGGAAGAAGTGATAACTAGCTCTCCATTCAAAATAAACCAGGTCAGTAAGTTCAAGATAGCCTAATTGCCTTCGGGGTCAAAGTGATGTCACATGTCATTTTCACTAATGCCACAGACAAATTCTTACTAGCTTTTCTAACTAGACAACTGAAGTTGTAGGATAAACTGCCCATTGAATGGCATAAATAATGCTAGATATTGTTTCACAAAGCTTCATAATCATAGATAAAGCTTCATTAAAGACATGCTTCCTCTACTGTCTCCTGTCTACAATCTCAGCACCAGAAAGACAGAGGTAAAAGAATTGTCAATTCCAACTGAGGCCAACATAGAATACGGAATAAGACAATGTCCTTCAAAATTACCTTCAGAATTACCTGCAAGTTATGAGTTGTGTATCTTTCATTAAACTCTTTTTTTTT
>NC_022009.1:359232-370466 GCF_000317375.1 Microtus ochrogaster | reverse complement strand
TTGCGTACAAATGGATGGAAATAGAAAACACTATCCTGAGTGAGGTAAGCCAGACCCAAAAAGAGGAACATGGGATGTACTCACTCATATTTGGTTTCATTAAACTCTTAAAGGTCCATTTATACCACCTCAATGTAAGTTTATTGCATTAAATGGGTGAGAAAAACACCACAGATTAGTGTTTGGGTCCTAGAAAAACATAAACTATAGGGAGTTGGAAAGATGTCTCGGAAGTGGAAAAAAAAAGCCTCTTGCCACTCTTACAAAGGACCAGCTGGTTCCCAGCACCAACATCAGGCAACTCACAACCACCTAAAACTCCAGTTCCAGGAGAATGAGATGCCTTCTTCTGGCTTCCATAGGCACTACACATACATCACATATACATACATGCGACAGACAACATAAACACATAAATTAAATTGATCTTATAAAATAAAAAATAACATAGCTGAACGAGTATCAGTGGACTAGGATGGGAGTCTTTTAAACACTTGCCAAAGATTGTCAGAGCTATTATGTGCTAGACCTAGTCCTAGTTTTTTGGGGTATTGGCCACATCAGAGTGACTTCACCAGTTGGCATCTGCCCCGGCAATGAATGAAGATTCTTCTTTAACCTCACACTCACCATCACCTGTTGTGAGGTATTTGTTGTAGTTAACCATTCTCACTGGAGTAAGACTAATTCTCAAAGGAATTTTAATCTTTGTTTCTCTAATTGCTAAGGGTATTCAAAACATTTCTTTGCCATTTTTTTCAAGAACTCTATGTTCCAATCTGTAACCCAATTTTTATGTCATTTGTTGTTTTGATTCTTTGTTTCTGAGTTCTTTTCATATTCTGAATATTAACCATCTATCAGATGTGTAGTAGGCAAAGATTCTCTCCCACTCCGTAGGTTTCCTTTCCCCTCAATCAATTGTTTCCTTAACTGTACAGAAAATTTTTAGTTTTATGAAGTTCAATTGTTCACCTTAACTCATGAGCAAATGGAGTCCTCTTCAGAAAGCTCTTTCCTACACCTGTGTTATGTAAGGTACTGCTACATTTCTGTCTGTCAATTTTAGCATTTCAGACTTCAAATCTAGATTTTGGCCATTTGGAGCTTATTCTAATTCAGAGTACTAGATCATAGCTAGAGATTGGAGAAATACAAATCAAAACAGCTTTGAAATTTCATCTTACCCTAGTCAGAATGACAGAGATCAACAAAGCAACCCACAACAAATGCTGAAGGGGGTGTGGGGAAAAGGGAACCTTCATTCACTGTTCATAGGATTGCAAACTGATGAAGTCATGGAAATCAATGTGGAGAATTCCCCCAAAAAGCTAAAACTAATTCTACCATATGACCAGATATACTGCTGCTTGTCCTATATTTATAGACACCCTCTCGGCTGTGTTCATTGCTGCTCTGGTCACAACAGCTGGGAAGTGGAAACAATCTAAACATCCTTTAACCAACAAATGGATAATGAAAATGTGATACACAAACACTATGAAATACCATTCAGCTATAAAGAAAAATAAAATTCTGAACTTTGCAGGAAAATTGATGGAACTAGAGAAGAACATATTGAATGGCAGGGGGAATAACACAGGCACAGAAATACAAATGCCACGTGTTCCCTCTACTTGGAGGGAGAGAGAAATAGAAGAGATGAATAGCACATAAGATGCTCAAGAAAGCCATTGGAAATATACCACTGAACTTTTAAATTAAAATTCATATAATATACTTGTAATTCTATACTATGACATATATAATTCAAATGAAGTGGTACCAATTGGGGTGATCATGTTATTCCCAAGAGTCCTGGGCTATCTAATAAAAACGCCAGCCCCAGGAAGCCTCCCACCAAGTTGCTGGGCAGAAGAATCTAAAAGACAACATAGGCTGGTGTTGCTCCCCTTGCTCTCCTCTCAGCTGAAGATAAGACCCTATTATGAGGAGCAGAAGGAGGGAGAAGATGAGCAAGGAAGTCAAGACCGCAAGGGGGGCACCCACCCACGGAGACAGTGGGGCTGATCTATTGGGAGCTCACCAAGGCCAGCTGGACTGGGACTGAAAATGCATGGGATAAAACCGGAGTCTCTGAACATGGTGGACAATGAGGGCTGCTGAGAAGCCAAGGACAATGGCACTGAGTTTTGACCCTACTGCATGTACTGGCTTTGTGGGAGCCTAGCCGGTTTGGATGCTCCCCTTCCTAGACCTGGATGGAGGGGGGAGGACCTTGGACTGCCCATAAGGCAAGGAACCCTGACTGCTCTTTGGACTGCAGAGGGAGGGAGAGGGGAGTGGGGCGTGGGGAGTGGGGGGAGGGGAGGGAAAAGGGAGGTGAGGAGGAGGCGGAAATTTTTAATTAAAAAAATTAATAAAAAAAAATTTAAAAAAGACCCTATTGCTGAAAACACCACACACTTCAGATGCAGGCTATGGAGGGATCCATCTGTAACTGACCTCAGGCTGAGATCTCCTAGTCCCACAGGATATGCTATGCAAGATGCCAAGGGGAAAAATAATCAGTAATCCTTTCTAAAGATTATTAACCACAGCAGCAATCAGAATGCCAAGGTCATTTAATTGGATTTATAACCTACCAAATAGGAATGAATCCATGCCTGGCACTGCAAACCACCTATAGCTGGTGAGGCCATGGACCTTCAAGGAGAGCAGATTATGTCACTTCCTTATACCAGTTCATTCTAAATACCTACCCTTAGTTCTACAGATAATTATAGCTCTTTCCCATCATCAAAGATGCTTTTTTTGCACCAGAAGGAGATCGTTTAAAAAACAAAAAACATAGCCGGGCAGTGATGGCACACGCCTTTAATCCCAGCACTTGGAGACAGAGGCAGGCGGATCTCTGTGAGTTCGAGGCCAGCCTGGTCTACAAGAGTTAGTTCCAGGATAGGCTCCAAAGCTACAGAGAAATCCTGTCTCGAAAAACAAAACAAAACAACAACAACAAAACACACACACACACACACACACACACACAGCTAGTCAAATGTAGAGAATACTGGCCATGGGGTACGCAGACTCAGTTGATACTTCTACAAGGCAACTCTTTCATATAAGGCTCAGAGTGCATTATGGGAAAGGAGTCAGGGAAGAGCCAGAAGACCAGGCTGTGCAATATAAGACAGGAGGGCTGCACCTATGAAATCTCAGCAATATAGTGACCTAAGAAAGACCTGCATACCAGTTGATACCAACATAGATGGGAGAAATTTCACAACACCCCATTCCTAAATGAAGAGCTATAGGCCATCAATGGCCATTGAGAGTGTGGGAATCAATATTTTATAAGGAAGAGCTCCCTGATAAGTTGTCTAATCCTAGTGGTCAGCTTTAAACAGATAAACATACAAGCAATATTACACAGTCTCAACAGGTTGTATATATGCAAAATATGTAACGTGTGTATCTGTAATAATAGTAATTTAAAAGGAGAGATGATGAATTTGAGAGGGAGCAGGATGGGTATGGGGTGGGGAGAGTGTGAGTGGAATGTAAATACAGTGCTCAAGCATGAAACTCTCCAAAACAATGAAAAACTATGTTTAAAAAAAGAGAAAATCAGACAATAGCAACAATCATATCTCCTTTATATAAAGCCTTTTTCATATAGTGTTTTTTAATAGTCATCCAGATAGCCACATACAATAGTAGTCCATATCTTTTTGCTGCTAAATAGCATTCCATCACCATTACACCTCAGCTTATCTGCTTTATGTTGATGAACACTCACATTGTAGGCATTTATTCAGCTCTGAATGGCCCTGGCTAACCACATGCTGTAAAGTCGTTTTGAAATCACACATTTTTGTTTCTCTTGGGTCAGGCCATAAGGCAGATGTTCAGCTAATCATAGTATTCAGGAGACAGGAGTAGGAGGATTGCCACAAGTCTGAGGTCAGCCTGCTCTACATATGTGTCCCAGACTAGTCAGAAATACATAAAATCTGACACAAAAACAAGGAAATTGTTAGGCCTTTCTCAAAACAAGCTGTACTGTTTCTGCCTAAACAAAGCATGAGAGTTGTTACTGCATCTATCTTGTTGATATTTTATATTGATGATGGTTTTAGTCATGGCCTTTCTGGTGATTCTGTAGTTGCATCTTAAATATTTTTACATACATTCTTAATGTTTGATTTTTTTCTCATCCATAACCAGAAACATTAATGAATACAGATAATACAAAAGGAACAGAAACTTATAGAAAATGTTTCCTCCACACAGAGCTCTGCCCCAAGTACTCCATTCCCACATGGCATTCTGAGAAGCAAGTGGTGAGCAAGGAGCATCAGGGGTCTGAGCAGAGCATCTACATCCCATTTCTGTGACTTAATAAAGGAGCTCCACCTGTTGCAGACACCTGATCCTTAGTTTCCTGACAAGACTATGAGAGAATACACTTAAAATTACATTAAGCCCTAACCACAGAATCACAGTCGAGATACATCATTTTGATAGGATACAGCCTGATCCTATTTGCTGTAACATAAATTTTACTTAGCAAAATTACTTGGGTTTGTTTGTTTTTATTCCCACATGCAAAATGAGAAAATCAGTCAGGCACTATGTGTTTGGTAGCATGGCCTTAAGTACATGTGATAGTGACCACCATTTCTTTTCAAATAAAAAAACAATACTGTCATTTCCATAGAACATTTCATTCAAACACATCAAAAATCCCACGATCGCATGAGGTAGGGAAGTTATTATCTTTATTTTGTGAGGGTTTAAACATTTGTTACAACTTGCCTCAGCTTTAACAGCATGCAGCCAGACTCCCAACACATATGAATATATTTCCCAACAAAAACTCACAATGTAAAGCCTGAATATAGTAATGAGCTCCCTCTTTATTGCCCCCCCCTTTCTCCTTACTATATTTCAAAACCATGACTGCGGAATTCAAAAAGTGATTGTTTCCTTAGGACAAAATTGAGTAATATGTATCTCCCTCATGATTAAAAAATCTTATCTTTCTGGCTAAGAGATTAAAAGTTGTGTCCCCTTATGACCAGTGGCATCTATTGTTGAGATAACTCAGGTTTAGACCACTACAAGCTTTTAATTCCTCTTGTCCCAATAAATCAACCAGACAACACACAACAACAAAATAGCATCAATAGAACAAGTCAGTAAAATAAATGGTGCCTGTTGCTAAGGGCTACCCAGGGTTTGGCTAGTGCAGGCTAACAACCACTGCAGGCTCCGTATTTCTCCACAAATCTGCTAATGGCTGAAGACCTTGGCGATTCCCCTTCTTTAGCTGAGCTTGGAAGTTTTTCTTTTGGAAATGCGCACAGCAGCCCATCTTCCAAGGCATACCCATCACCACTGGGAAAAAAACACCATCTTTAGTTCAGGATACTGTCTGCCTGTAATGCTAATCCAGGAATTTCACATTATACCCCATGAAGTTAATCAGTGAAACAGCATCTAAGCAAGAGTGAAATGAGGAGCAAAGCATATATTTCACCCCACCACAAAGGGACCTAATCCTTTAAGAGGGAATTGCCCGTTCATTGCTTGTTCCATAATCCATCAACAAGATCTACAAAGTGGTTTAAGCGCCGTCATGCGCAAATGATCACAGAAAGAACCATACACAAAATAGGCCTTTGTACTAAAAGGCTATTGGGAACATCTCAGCTATCTTCATGTTCATCAAAGAGGAAAATGGCCCCAGGACACATCAATCAATAGCTTGAATGAAAAAAGGGACTTGAAATAACCATTTATGAATAAGTGAATTCAACTGACTGCGAATGAGGAAGTAACTTATTTAACGTCCCAAGGTCTTTACATGGGATAATATGATCAGGCAGTATGCACTGACATGAAAAGATTCAAGACTGTAGCTATAATAGAAAGGAAGTTGTCATCCCAAGGTTGACTTCATTTTAATTTATTGATGATATCTTTAATGCACAAGGCTAAGGGACGTGGCATCTTTAATGGAGTCAGGACTCCATAAGCTAAACACATATGATGAAACATATATATTGACTATATAGAGGAAAGCTAATGAAATAGGTAAAGGATTGTAACTGCTAAGGAAAGGACTGTAGCTGCTATGGCTCTTGCCCTGTCTTTTGAGGGAGAAAATCCATTATTTAAATTACAATGGAGTGCCATTCACTATGCTGAAATAATTTGAAACATACTTATGAACAACTGAAACTTCAGACTGATGCAGATATACTATTAGGGAAACCAGCTGTCATCCCACTGAATGCCTTCCTTCAAAGGCTCAATGCACTTATTATAAGTCACTTATAGTCTTAGCTTAACTCATCTTAGGTTTTATTCAAAAATGATTCTTCAGTTACACACCAGTCTGTAAGTATGTTTCCCACAAAAGCTCCCTCAGCACTTAGGACACTTTCCCATAATTTAAATTATACCAATTTTCATCACCAAAAAGAAAAGAATATGGGAAAGACAAGAATAAAAGAATGGATGTACATTTTTCCGCTTAGTTTGCCTAGCAAATGAGTGAGAAAACAAAATCTAGAAAAAAATAAGACTCAAGTCCAGGACGTGCTGGTGGAAGAATGAAGCTAATCTAAATTGAGCTAATATATGGCTTCAGAGACCCTTACATTTAAAAGATGAACTGTGATTAATACTCATGAGTTGCTTGTCTAGTTTTTGCTCATTTCCTATCACTTCTCCCTTTTACTCAGGTAGTGTTAAATTCTTTGTGTTGACACCCACAAGATTATTCCAAGGAAAAAAATTTGTTTCCTAAAATCTCCTTTGTTTGTGCGGTTTGCAGGATCACTGCCTGGCTCTGTGGACATTCAACCAAGGTGAAATAAATGGATGAATTCTACTTCTCCTGCCCTTGGAGGAAATTTGGTATGATCTAGAAAAAGCATACTGTAGAATGAGAACAGAAAATATTCTTATTAGTGTTTGGCACGATCGTCTTGGGATCAGGGCTTCAGGGCACACGGGTGAGGATTTTTGACTGACAGCAGGTTCTGCAGCCAGTGAGCACCACTTTCCCACCTAAGGTTAATGTTTTGTAGCATAAGGTACTCTGCTATCATGCAGGAGTTTGGCTTTCGGCTATACCTCTCGCTAACTGAGAGCTTAAACAAAATGACCACTTTCTAAGATGCAATTTCCTCATTTATGATACAGAAAATAGTGCAGCAATGATAATACCTGCCTGACAAAAACATTGTGAGGAATACACAAAACTAGTGGCAGCGCTATTAATAGCTATACAAAGCATTAAGTAAACACCACCTTTAATTAATACTAGCCCTTCAGTAGTACGGTGATTAGAAAGACTCAAAACACTTAAGAAAGGCCTCCCCTATTCTCAGGCATACAGAAACAAAGATAGCATTTTAGGAGGTACTTCAGAAGTAGAGATTTATTTATAACCAAAGATCAAATCATAGAATCTATAAATACAACTGTTGCCTGGTATGGATGCATTAAAAATCTTACAGGTAAAATTCTCTCACATATAAAATAGTGCATAGAATTGTTTAAGAGATGCGACAATCGACACAATTGTTTCCCTGTCTCCTGTAATCTATGCCTATGTGAGGCATCAGCTGAGCTAACTTCAGGGTTCTGTGAATTTGTCTAGAAAGTTCTCACCTAGGGTTTCTTTCTTTATTGTGTTACATGTTAAATAATGATCTATCTTTAACTTAAATTCATGTGCCAGCTGTTACCATTGATTATACCTTAGTGTTCCATCCTGTGTGTTTTCATCAGACTAATAAAGCTGTAACACATAGAAACACATTCTGCTATGGCTACCTGTCAAAAGAGATTGCTTCTTGTGGCAGTGTCTGCTAGCCTTTTAAAGTAAAGCCTAAAGGTGTTGTTTCAACTTCCTTATTCCTTTTTAATTGCTGGCATGTGTGTATCCTCTATGCTCCATCCTCCATTAGCCCCATTGGTACTTACAATGAGACCATCACCTCCACTGGTATTTACAAACACATTACCAAGTGCTGACCAAAGTCCCATGTCCTTGTCTCATTTATTGTGAAAAGAGAGTTTATATCTTTTGGGCCATGAGTTACGTGAAGATTGGATTTGAAGATCGATTTTAAAAAATTATAAAGATCAAATTTTGATTGTGTTACATTAAGATAAGTCACTGCTACCAAACATTAGATAGTTAATATTTATTAATAATTCACCTATAATACTTAAGGAATAATCCTAAAACAAATCTCTAGTTTGTAGAAGAAGATCACTGTTATATGTAGTAATTTTCTGATGTTGATTTCTTTTTCCTCAGATAAGCTCAGCATCTACTACTGCTTACTCAGTGTGAATGCATAAAACTGGTGTCCTTCAACAGCAATATGAGTATGCTTTTTTGTTTTAGATCACAAGTAATGAAATTACAAAATGCTATTAAATATTACAAAAACTGCTGATAAAGAATTCAAAGTAAAACAAAATTCATATTAAACATAATTTATTTTTAGTAATACTTATTAAGATGAGAACAAAATTTTGAAAATCATTTTCAGCATTTCATTGCTTGATCTTACTATTTTTTATACATACATGTTTATAAATATCTGAAATGGTAGCAAACACTATTTTTAATTTATTTTTTATTTTCATGTGTGTATTGTAATTACATCATTCCTTCTTCTTCCTTTTCAACACCCCCTGTTCTTCCCATTCTCCTCCTCTCAAATTTACATCCTCTTCTTTAGTTGTGTGTGTATACATACATACATATATATAATGAATAAATCTATAAAGACAACCTGCTGAGTCAATTTAATGTTGTTCATATGCACATGATTTTCTTGACCACTTGGTATTACACAACCAAACAGGGAGTCTCATCCCTTGGGAAACTTATTCTACCTCTCTCAATAGCCATTAATTACCTGCAGCTCTTCATTTAGTGGTGGGACCAGGTGCAATTTTCCCTATCTACTTGGGTATGTCTACTGGTGTTGTCATTGTTCAAGTCTTGTTTATGCAACCATATTGTTGACAGTTCGTGGGTCATATATAGAAGTTTGGGTTTGTTTGGGTTAGTTTGGGTAAGTAGGACAGTAGCTCTCAACTCAGAAGAAACATATATACACATGCACAACAGTGTTTCATATAATTTTTAGAAGGGATAAGAAGAATTCATTTTCATTTGATGAGTTCATATTGGAAGAAAGTGGTAGCATCAAGATTTACTATATATTCCAGTTCATGTGGAAGACAAATGACAACTGCCCGTATATCTCAATGAGATACTCTGCTTATTAAATAAAAAAGACACAACTTTCAAGCATGATGTTTATGAATTAAGTCTCATAAACAAGAGCATTTCAGCAAAGCAAGACTGATGAATTAAAGAATCATGTTGCTTCTAAAGGAATTGTCTCTGTAGCATCTGCATCCTAAGGGCTGTCCTTGAGCTATATCTCAGGAACTAGCTGTAATAAAAGAGATGATAATTTTTAACAAAGAGGCTTTAATCTTCCCCACGGGAAAAGATAACGATGAAGTCGGAAAGATTCTACTGTGCACATGTTTTCAAATGATTAAACCAGCTACTTACAAAAAGAGCTGGTATTCCTGATGCTATAGATCCTCATTCAAGGGAGACACCAATAGTACCATAAAGCAATACTCATTCTGACTGTGGACAAACAGATGCCCAAGGTCGCAGCTCGGCTTCACAGATCGTAAGTGTTGTCCCACTTTCCATACTGTCCCAGCGCCTTCAGAAGGAATCTGCTGCTGCTTGTGCCAATGTTACTGTTAGCACTACAGAAAATGTTTCAGAAGATCAGTAGGAACAGATGTGTGTTTAATCCTTTTTCCCTCTCATGACTAAATTCACATTCTTTCCACTTCTCTGGGTTATTTTCCATTAGTTTAATTTACCACAAGGTGATTTGGGACGAAGAGATGATTATACTAATCCAGGTTGAGAGAAGGTGATCTAATTATGAGTCATGGAGACTCATGCTCACTAAGAAAAAAACTTCTGAAAATGAATGAACATTTAAATAACTTTAAAACAGTCATCTATGGTGAGTACATAATGAGAAGTTGATTACCTGACTAATGGCCATCAGAGGTGAGCACATTGTTCGGCAGTGCATATGCTAACTCTCCTTTCACAACCTGGAGTTCTGCTTAACTATTTCCACTGATCAACAGGGCATTTAAATCCTAACAATTATCTGCTGGGTATTTTTTTTTGTACTGCTGGGTATTTAAATCCTAACAATCCCCTGCAGGGGCAGCAGGAAGTGGAGGGACGCAATCAAACAGAAAGCAACCACAGGGGCAGGTTCTTCTATTAATTGAACGTTCTTATTTACTCACAGAGAACCAAGAGCTCAGCCATTAGCAAGTAAATAAGTTATTATGGCTGAAATACAGTGATCAACACAGGTAAAACGTTCCTCCAACCTCAATTGCAGTAAACTTCAGCCTAGAAAAGTCTAGTTTTACTACTTGTCAGTCACAAAACTAACAATATTTATCATGACCACCACTTACATGCATGGATACATTCAAATCTAGGGTTCAGTGTCTTCAGCAACATTTGCAAGCTTTCTTGGTTTTGAAACTCTGCTGTTTCTGGAGCTGTTTGAATTGTGTCATTCCCCATTGCTCAACATCATGTGTTTGCCTGGAAAATGTTTCTGTATACCCATTGTTGAAACTTCAGTCCCTTCAAACTATTTCTATTGACTCTCCTTTAAAATAATTGCGTAGTTTTTACTTCCTCCACTTCAATTTACTCACCCTAAACTCACTTATTCGCATTTAGTCAGCCCTTCCACGGGCTGGGAGAGACCCGGTTAATCATTGATCATAACGTAGCATGGCTTTCTATAGCCACTTTTCTTCTCAACCGAAAACTGTAGTATGCGTGCTTGCCTTGTTTTTCAAATACTGTCGTAAGTTATTGTGATGAGGGATAAAGAACCAATCAACATTTCATGAATCTTGGGTGTCATTGGAAGGATGACATGACTTTGACACATGTCTCGTGTGGAACTAAATTTACTAGCCCAAAATAAAACTAGATAAATGCAAACAAAATTGGCATGGTGCCAGATGTGTAGAGCTAAATATATTGTTTAATAAATCAAGCAGACCAAACAAAATATCAAGAGATAAATCTCTAGGATTGGTATTGATGTTCTCCCTGCTCCTGAGTATCAAAAGATATATATATATATATATAT
>NC_022009.1:310256-359132 GCF_000317375.1 Microtus ochrogaster | reverse complement strand
TATATATATATATAATGTCTTATTAGGGACTAAGTAATTATCTTACAACATCTAAGCCTTAGAAGACAGCTACCATGTCAAATGAAACAAATTAAGTTTACAGGATTTATTCGTGCAAACAGTTCATCAATCAAGTAGCATTCTTGGGCAAGTTCAGCGTGCTCGCCCAAGAAGTGTGAGCAGTGAGTGTGCATAGGTTGACCCTGAAGGCAAAGGTCAAAACTCACCTGAAAAAAAATTCTAATTAGAAATCTGCTATTTCAGCACAAAATAATGAAGTTTGTGCCTTAAGTAGGCATGAGATGGCATGCTAGCTTTCTTGGCTGAAACTCAGCTATTTCTTACAAAATATACTAATTTGTTAATGTGCTAAAAAGGGCTATGGTTTATATATAGGATCTTAAAGTACAGAGACAACTCCAGGCTAATAACTTCCTTCATTTGAATACAGACAAGAATCATCTTTCTTCACAAGAAATGTTTGAAAGCATGTTTCCCAAATCTTACAGGATGGTATGTTAGTTGTGCTGAGATATATCCCAAGAATGAGGCAAAGGCAGAAGACCAGCAGATCCACTATATTATGCTTATCCAGCAACAATACAAAGTGTTGCTCGGTGTCTACAGTTCTGCCACAAATAAGACCACAAGCTTCACTTTATCTATATTGCTGCTTGAACAACACAAGAACTTTTAGAATGCCAAAGTACTATTGCAATGGAGATGCGGGTAGTCGTCTGGGAATTTGATTACTTTGTTCCTTGTTATAAAAAATTGAATGGCCTTGAAAGACTGAGGACCATGCTGCAGAGAAAACTTTATCCCTTCGGAATAAGAGAAGCCTTAATCCTAGAGTCCAATGACTGGTTCTGGTTTAGGTATGTTATAAGTCCTTTGGGTCCTCCCCTTCACCCATTGGTCTTATTTGAATACTCACTCCCCATGCCGTTTTAGTTTTCTTCTAACAATGTCTTCTGGGTCCAAGAAACATCTATCTCAGGAAGCCTGCTTTTGCCTCCTAATCTACCTCGCCTTCAAATATGATGCTATGGAAAGCCATGGAGGGAGAAAGAGACACATGATGTGCTCCATAAAGAAGCTTGAGAAGCAGGGGCTCACTCCTAAAAAAAGAACTGAAGGATCAAACACATGAGGAAGTTCGTTTCAGGCTGAAGTTAACCCTGAAGAGAACGGGGTCTGGCTGTACCAGGAACCAAGGCTGACTGAAATGCTAGGGTCCTCATGGAAATGAACCATAGAAAGTCTCAGAGGAAAACAAAGCTAGAATTCTGAAATATAGAATTAAGCTAAGCAGTGAGGAATGAACTCAAGTTTGATACCCTAGTAGTGAACTAGGTGTTTATGTCTTCAACCTTGAGCAGTGACTCAAGAGTCACCTAAGATAGCTCAGCACAGGACTTGGGTATATAAGTTCAGCATTGGGAGGTTAAGGCAGGAGGATTTCTATAAGTTCGAGGGCTAATTTGAGTTACATAGTGAAGTCCAGTCCAACCAGAGCTACACAGCAATATTCTGTCTCAGTGAGCTATGGCAGAGGAACAGAGACCTCTCTGAGTTCTCTTTGAAAGGCTAGCAATCACATCTCCTGACACCACCACCTTGGGAACTTACCATTTCAATGATCTCTTTTGTAATGAATTTTGGTGATTTCATGTAACATTTACTTTTCAGGATTAGCAATTACTCTACTTGCTCCTGTGCCCCAGTATCACCCATAGAGAGAGTGCCTGCTTTGAAGTCAACAATTTCAAACAGAACAACTTATTAGTTAGGGGCTATCTCAGCTTCTCCCAGTATTCCTAAATTGAACTATTACTAACTTACTCCGTTTCAGAAATGCTCTTAGAAGTTACTTTTCTCCTTAAGTTCTTGTTTTAGGATATGGTGAGGCATGCCTAGACTCCCAGCATCTGGGAGGCATAGGCAGGATGGTTCAAGGGAGCTTGAGGCCTACATGGTAAATTCCATGGTCTACATGGTAAATACCAGTCCAAACAGGACTAATTTAGTGAGACTCTGTCTTTAAATGACAAAGAAGAAAGAAAAGAATTTTCTCACGCCTACATTGACGCAATACCCATATTAGGTGTTAATCATTTCTTCATAGTAGGTTACTTTTTTCTGTATATTCTTTACATTTATGTGTTCATCTACTTTCCAAATCTTTCTGCCCCTGTCCAATATTTTAGCCATAGTACCTCTCTTTTCAGACAATGTAACTTCTTTATTACTGCTTTGTGATTCTAAACATATTTTATCTTCTTTGGGAATTCATAACATGAAGCTGCTGTCCCTGCCAATCTGCTGCTGAGTTCCGCATGCTCAAGGAGACACACCATCTTCAATCTAGAAAAAGTGGATCCACCACCATCTAAACACTTGTATCTATGAGTATAAAGATCTTTTTTTTTATAAAACTTAAATACGTTTTGAGAGACAGTTTAACTATGTGGCTCAGGTTCATATTGAACTTGGCAGTCCTCCTGCCTCAGTTTCCTGATTGCACTATCATACCTGAGTTCTCTTTCAAGGATTCTTTCAAGTGATAGTCATCGCGTTTTAAAAATTCTCTTGCAGTAGCATGCCCATGGGCTAGCATTTTCCTGCATAGTGATTGGTGGTTTTCTTCCATTCCCCAGTTAGAAAACACAAGTCCTTTGTATTTATCTATCTGTATCCTTCTAGGATTTCTCCTTCCCTCTGGTCTTCCCCTTGACCTTAATTTTTCCATTATTTTATTATTTTAATATAATTAAAATATAATTATGTCACCCCCTTCATATTTTCTCCTCCTCATGTCCACACTCCTCTCCCAAATGTATGGCCTCTTCCTTAACCATTATTGTCACATGCACATGCAAATAAAATAACCATATAAATACAGTCTGGGGGTCCTTTAAGTATTGCCTGGTGTCTCCATTTCTAAAGTTGACCATTCAGTATTAGATAACCAAACAGGGAACCCATACCTGGGGAAGATGAATTCTCCCTCTCTTAGCACTTGCTAATTAGCTGTAGTTCTTTATCTACGGCTAAAGTCCATGAGATTTCCCCATTAGTGATAGAATGTCAACTGTTGTTGGATTTGTTCAAGTCTTGTTTAGGAAGTCATGTTGTCATGGGGTACACCTTTCCTGTAACAGACAGAAGGCACAATTGAACATCAGACATCCTGGGTCTCTGGCCCTTAGAATCTTCACACCTAACCCCGTGCACAGTCACTCTCTTTTGCAGTGTGCCATGAACCTTGGCTATATGAGTTATATTGTACAAACTAATTGGTGTTGAGCACCTTCCATCCAATTGTTTATCTTGACTATTTATGATTTTCTGCAATGGTCTTCTTCTGGAACAAAAGGAAAAAAAACTGGGGTTAGTGAGATGGCTCAGTAGTTAAGAGCACATCTTGTTTTTGCAAAAGACCCAAGGCCAATTACCAGAATCTACATGGTGGCTCACAGTCATTTGTGGCTACAGTTCCAGGGCATCTGGTACCCTTTTCTGACCTCCAAGGGTATCAGGCATGCCCATGATGCACATACATATATGCAGGCAAAGCCCACACATATGTAAAATGAAAATAAAAAAAATTTAAAGAAGTTTCTTTGATGTAGGGCAAAATCAGCACATATCTGTAGACATAAATATAATTAAAAACACAGTTGGGACATACATTACTTGACAAAATCAATTGGATAGCCAGGTAATTGGCTAGTTTATAACACTAGGTAATATTTCTCTCCTGTTAGGCAGGTAGCATATACTATTCCGCTTTATTATAGCCATAAAAGCTAATAAAAAACACTTTAAAAGAGGGAAGAGATATTTTATCTTGTGGTTTAGCAGAGTTTTGTTGTTTTACCCCATACATTTGGATAGAACATCATCGTAGCAGAAGCATGAAGCAGATTACATTTTGGTTCTTGGCAATGGTCATGTGTAGCAGAGACTGTTTACAACATGGACAAGTAGGAAGCAGAAAATATGACAGAATAAGAATAGACCTGGTATAACATTTGAAGGACTGTCCCAAGTGACTCGCTTTCAGTTCCTACCTCATAAAAGTTCTGTCAAAAACAACATCACCAGACAGATCATGGTGGTGCACATCTTTAATTGCAGTCCTGGAGAGGCAGAAGCTGGCAGATCTCTGCTTTTGAGGTCAGTCTGGGCCTACAGGGCTAATTCTAGGAAGTCAGGGCTACACAAAAAGCCTGTCTTGAGAGAGAGAGAGAGAGAGAGAGAGAGAGAGAGAGAGAGAGAGAGAGAACACCGCATCACCAGCTGGAATACAAACACTCACAACATGAGTCTGTATAGAGCATTTGGGAATCAAATCATTAACAGTAGGCAGGATAAGTCAAATTGAAAAATAATAATACAGTTTAAAATGATTATGGAAAGAGAAATGTGTTCTGCCATAGCAAAACAAGTGTACTAGACAGCTCAAAAAAGAACTACGAGCCATTCATGGCTCTTCTAAGTCCCTCTTCCCTAGGAAATCATTTTGAGGAAATAGAAAGCTTTCCTTGGGTGAGAGTGTTTGTTACATGAGGAGGCATCATAAATATTGAAGTGGAGTGCATTTATGTATTTAGGAATATGTACCTATATACATATACATTCATGTATGTTACAGCAATTAGTGAGAAAAAGGCCATGAATTTGAAGAACAAAGATAGGTATATGGGAGGGTTTGGAGGGAAGAAAGGGAAGGTATAAAGGATATAATTATAATCTCAAAAAATAATAGAAATAATATTTAAATACTATAATGTAGCAGAATTCTATTAGGCGCTTTTAATTCATATAATAATCTAAACATGATTTCAGCTGAACCGGCTGCATTTTCCCTAAAACCATGTGACTTGGCAAACACCTTGCACTTGACGTCTGCCTACATCTTGAAACCATGTATTTGCAATGTGAAAATCTACCATCTTTCAGCAACTCATCTAAGTGACTGATGAATTCAAAATTTTTGTTGTATCCAATTTTTTTATATTACCATATTCATTGCTTCTGCTAGACAAAGAATTTCAAGCTAACTTATACCTCATGTCAATCCAAGCCTTGGAACCTTGGAAAGTTTACCAAATCTTTCAAAGCAATTTAAATCAATTTGAGAACAAGTCTGCACTGAGAGCCAACTCTTGGGCCTGCCAGTTACTTGATAATTTTTCAACAATAAAAAGGCAAGCTGAGGATGTCAGCAATCTGCGCAGATGCAGAAGTGTCTACAATGTTTTACTGTGTGGTGTGAATGAGATGGTGATCTGGAGTTTCCGGCAACCATGTCTATTTTTAGCAATTTTTGCCCTCCTGTTAAAAATACGTTTTTTTAAAAATCATATGGGAAATGGTAATTTTATATACAGTTATCTACTGTGGTCTTCTTGCTTATAAGATTACCCTGAAATATTGTTAAAAGCATGAAAAAAGTAAATTCCTCCAAAATGTTTCTGCCTGCTTATAAGTAACTACCTATGCAAATAATTCATTTTCGAAAAATCTGACACTTATAATACTTGCTAAAGCTCTTGGAATACAGTGATGCCATGCTTGCTGTGGTTCTCTCTGTTGGTTGACATGATGAAGGAGAGTCAAGATAAGTTACTGAGCACTTAAGAGGTGATTAGTTCTTTCTATTTATATATCTTGCAGGATAGTGGTTGATTTAGAATTTGACTTGCCAATTTACAACTGGAAAACACAGAGTAGCTTTTCTAAGAGGTAGAAGAATGTTCTGTCCAGACACAAAACAAGCTTTTCTTTAGAAGTTATTGGGTACTTCTAATTTGGTTCTCAAAAGATTCCAAAAGTGAATGCCCAGTGAACATCAGGAACCCAAGAATTAGCTTCAGATATCCTTGTTAAGTCACCTCTCTACCAGACCTTGATTTATGGACAGCAATCGAATTCCAGCATTTTCTGAGCTGTATCATTCAAATAAGTGCACTCCAACAGTTCCAGAGAAGCAATGCCCTGTTTCTGACTCCTGATTTATCTTTTCATTAGCTTCAAATTGAAAGTGTCCTTCAGGTTGAAGAGTCACACTACCTGTAAATGTCACACGAACAGACAAAAATAAAACCTGATTCATTCAAACATGTCTTTTGTTGATTTTCATCTTATTAATCACAAAGGGGACAACTCTTGTTGGATCATTTTTCATAACACATCTCAGTGAAAACTAGGGTCATACAGCAGCATATTTTCCAAGAAAATCTCAAGCTATTAGAATTATCAAACATAAGCAAAGATGATAGATTATTGACCAAAATTGCCTAAAGGATAGATATTTCCAACAGTAAATAGAAAAGCTTGCTGCTGGCTGACATCAGCATGAAGATACACATAAATCTCTGCTGGAAACATAAATTTTAAGCTTATACAGCGCTGTGATCTTGGTGCTTCTCGTCCTCTTGAATTCATATGTTGAAATCCTATTTCCCACAATAATGGTACAAAAAGTAAGGCCTTGGAAGGTGATTAAGGTGCAAGGGCAGAATCATTATGAGTTAGATTAATAACCTTATAAAAGGGATACCACAGAGCAGTCTTTCTCTTCTACCAAAGTAAGAAACAGCTAGAATAAGGGAATTGGATCTTGGCTAGGCACCAACTCCACAGGCAATTCGACCTTTGGTTTCCCAATCTGACATGCTGTAAGAAATAGCCCTTATATCATTTTTAAAATATGCAGTCAATGGTATTCATTTATAGTACCTCAAACAGACTGAGCCATATACTTATAGTCCTCTCAAAATTGAGTCATATCAAGTCATAAATATAATTTATCAGGGTCTAAAAGACATATGAGCAAGACAAAATGTCAAAGCATGTCAAATATTCTATCTTCACTCAATTACCAATATTAAATCATCAGCTTTATGATATCAGTGCAATAACAAATTTTAGCCCTTTTAAGATAAGGATTTGTTAAATAATCTGTTGAGATTTTTTTTTTTACTTACAGTAGGATTTGACATGGAAATAGTGGAGGCGTGTTCTAGTGGCTTGTTTTCATCCCTGCCTTCGTGGAATGTTGTGGTCATGATTCAGTTTGCTCTATTGAAATGTACTACACTGCAGGGTGGTGGTCCTTGAGGCATTTAATAAAATCAGATGGTCATAAATTTCCTCCCAAATTGTAGTCCTTGCAAATCATGATTGCTCAGAAAATATTTTATAATTTGCTACCAATCAATATTCAACTTATAAAACTGAAATAGAGAAACCCAATTGTCAGTGTTTAATTACCAAATTTGCAAATCAACAAACTTAATATACTCTTAGGTAACTGATTGAAAATAAAAAGGATTTTTAATGAAATGAAACAGTCTGAAATATCACAGCTTAGAGACATGTGAACAGGACCTGTATATAAACTTCCGGGTTGATTCTGTGGGAGACGCAGATCATTTTCCCACCCACTCTCAAGCATCATTTGTAGTGTAGATCACTTCCTGCCAAATAGGCCCATGAAAGCAAGCAGTCACAAAACTGCCACACCATGCTCAGTACAGGTAGCATGCAGTAGCCTAAGTCCTGTGAACAATGTCTTAAGAGAATGGAGCAAGCACAATTAGACAGACCATTGCCAAGGACAAGCGAGGCTTAAGCCACCAACCCCGAAACCTCGTTCCTTGGTTTAGAAGATGACTAACTTCAATTTGTTTATTATCTATACATTTTATGTTGTCTGAACTGTTAATAAAATATAACTGTATGTACTAATGCTAACTTGAATTTTAGGGGGGGGAAATTCAAAGAAATGTCAAATATAGTCCCTGACTCCAAAGAGGGTGATAGTAGGAAGATAGTTTCATCTGTAGCTGGGACTCTCAGAGGGGAAAGCTCTGTATTAAGAATCTGATAAGACTCATCATGAGTTTAATCCTCAAATCCAGGCTACACATTGGAACCATCTCTAGTAACAAAGGAAAAACTGCCATAATCCAGTGCCCATGCTTAAATCACTGGTCGGGAGGACCAGTAATTATAATTCCTAGAGATTATTTTACTATGAAGAATATGCTAACAAATGTATGTCCTTCATTTATTTCAGCGCCTCTGAATTAAGCGTGATTCTATATCCATTGGGAGCTTTGTCAATGAGTAAGAATAGCTTGAGATATCAAAACTAGAGAAATAATAGTAAGATGTGTTGGACAGAGAGCAGAAATTCTAATAAACATCATGCAAGGCACAGGACGAGCCCCACAATAGTGTCAAGCCCCAATTATCAATTGAGACAAAGGTATGAAGATGAGTTTTTTACCCAAAGTATTAGCGAAAGCTGTACTCTGCCTGGCACTTTGATGTGTTAGGAACCAAGAAATGAAAGGAACATTTCTCCTTTGTGCGATTATTTTCCATAAGTAAAGGCAATAAAGCAGACCACAGTGGGCTCCTCCAAAGTTGTAAGAATGGGATCAAGATGACTGTGAGGGAAAACAATATGAAACGTGAGATGCAATACAGATGCTGTTTGTGAATATGTAGAGAGCAAAGTGCTGTGGGGAAAGTGGCAGAAGGGTCAGGGAGGAGCAAGGCTGGAGGTGAAATAATTGATGTCAGAGATGTCATTGGTTAACTCTGATAAATAAAAGATACCAACTTTAAATGGGAAAAGATAGATTCTATAAAATATAAACCATGTGACATTGATAGTCTCCTCCCAAAATTCTAGGAATCAGGAGGATGAAGCTTTCCCATATTCTTTCAGTTTTAGAAAACAATCCCTTAGGAGCCAGGATCATAGTGGCTTAGTGGCAGAAAGCTTATCCATATAACTGCTGACCTGGATGTGTAAGGCCCTGGGTTCATTCACTTAGCCTTTACCTACATCAAAACGAATTAGTCTGAGCCCTTTCTGCTCCCAGGGTGGATCTTTTTTATTCAATATCCAATTCTCACTTTAATCTTGTTAGATTTTTTTTCTCTTCGAAGTTTCTCCTCCTTGTGTCTCTCAAGCATGATCAAAATCTGTCTTCCTCTTTCCCGTGTAATTCCCCATCCTAGCACTCCAAGTGGCTTTATAGTTGGAACACAAATCTCAGCCATCAGAGCACCTTTAAGATTTCAATATGCAATCAGGAATAATTCTCTCCACACATTTGATCCTTTTCAGTGCATCTAAATGATGGCAATAAATCTTTGGATCATGTCTAGAGCATCCTTCTGCTTCAGACGTGCTTTATTTTATTATCTTCAAAGTCCTAGATGGTGCAAAGTCTTTCCAAACATGTGCATCTCTCCTGGAAGCAAGCCAACACCAGTCACCTAGAGAGCACCGCACACTCTGGGGTCCTTTTGCATAAGTTCCATAAGAATTCGTCTTCAACAGGATATGATTTCTTTCACTTTCCAAGGGAAATAAAGAAAATGTATAAAGCTCAGAGGCTTCGCTGTTTCCATTGTACTTCTCGCTTGAAACATTTCTTCTCCTTAAATTCTGCTTTTATACTTTCAATATTCCCCAGATCCAGAAATATTCTTCATCAATTTGCAATAAGAATAATTAATGCTATTCACAGATACTTCACATCCTAAAAGTAATATAAAGATGTGATGGTCTGTGATATAAAGAATGGAGAATGCCATATAGTTATTGGCTGTCTTCATTTTGAAAGCTCATTTTTATCAAGAAATAAATATGAATCTAGCTTCCTAATACAGAAAAAATTGACTAATAATAACTATTTATACATTATTATTTTTCTAGTCACTTTTCAGGTCATCAACTCAGAGAAATATTTTCTTAAGCAAAACCTGTAACTTATGGCCTCACTGGATTTGATAAATATCCCTTATTCCAGAATAAATTATTTTTCAGTAAAAGAGTGAGAAATTTACTATTTAGGTGAGTTTTTAATTCTTGCTAAGTAAATTTTATGTAATAATTGACCTGTGAATACTGTCAGTCTTTACACAGTTATGAACCTGCCAGTAAAGCAAATTAGCAGAGTTGCTCATTTCATATCTGCTAACAAGAAGGTTATAGTTCTGAATTTATTTTGTTTTCAAAGGAATAAGTTTTAAGAAATATACTTACACTACTATAATTCTCTATAGCCCTTCATTGGGATCATTTTCGCTTGCCCTTAGAATTATGTAGAGAGAAGTAGTTTGTGGGGCTAGAGATGCAGCTCAGTAGTTAAGAGTGCCTTAGGCTCAAATCTGATTCCCAGCACCCACATCAAGTAGCTAAAGCTTTCATCTAACTCCTGCTCCAGAGAACCTGATGCCTTCTTTTGGATTCCATGGAGACACACACGGCGCACACACAAATAAAAACAAACCTTTTAGAAAAGGAGTACTTTTATATATCCCTTAAAGCTAAAGATAAAACAGATAATTCAATATCCAAAAGGTAAGTCAAGGTTGGTTTAATCTCCTCTTTTTTATTTATTTATTTTGCATGTGTGTGTATGTATATAAGTATGTGTGGTAGCGTGCATGTACCATTTTGCATATGTGAAATTCAGAGGACCACTAACAAGAGTTGGTTCTCTCTTTCTACCAGGTGAGACCTGGAGATCAAATCCAGGTTGTTAGGCTTGTAAACAAGAATCATTTACCATCCCATTGGCTTCTCAATTGGGACTAACACATGTATTTCTCACAGCAAATAGGGAAACAAATAATAAAGGAATAAGAAATTTAGTCAACATGTAACAATGCTTTGTGCTTAGTGATCCAAAACAGCATTTTTAGGATTCCATGTGGCAAAATAGGAACACACCCCTTTTTACATAATACATTAATGTACACATTAAGGAACAAGAAAATCAAATTTTGAGGTGGCAAAACTATGTAAAAAATGTGATATGCTATGCCTTGTGCTCAGAAATACTGTTTCTTTTTTTTTTTTTTTTTTGGTTTTTCGAGACAGGGTTTCTCTGTGGCTTTGGAGCCTGTCCTGGAACTAGCTCTGTAGACCAGGCTGGTCTCGAACTCACAGAGATCCGCCTGCCTCTGCCTCCCGAGTGCTGGGATTAAAGGCGTGCGCCACCACCGCCCGGCGGAAATACTGTTTCTGAAGACTTGAAAAGTGCTGTAATACCCAACAAAGCACAGGACTTTGCCTACTGAACATGTCCTAAATCTGTAATTATGCTCCTTCCTGTTCGTACACTCAGTGCTACCCTGATGAGGAGCAAAATACTGATTCTCCAAAATCCGACCTATCAGTTTTGAACACACACAAGAACATAATAAGGAGCTATTCACAAAAGTGGGTGGGGTCAAGGAGCAAGACATGACGTCATCCAATAGACAGAAAAACACTGTTCAGCCTATAAAGTTCAGCTTTCCGAGGATGGAAAGGACACAAAGGTAAGCAGTAGATATGGAAAGGTAAACGTTTAGCATACTAATACTAGATCTAAATTCTTTTCTGTGGGAGTTAAATACTAGTTTATCTATTGATTCAACAGAGATTGTCCTAAAGCAAATCTGCACAAGTTACTCTATTACATAAGAACTTGAAGACTGCATGTGAAAGTGGCGCAAGAAATGTAAAAACATAACAACTTACAAATTGATAAAACTCTTATGAATGGGGTAGGGCAGAAATAAGTAGCTCTCCCTGGAAAAGTTAAAGTATATTTAAAAGGAAGCAATATTCAAACTGAGTCGTTAACAATTAAAGAACTTCTGGGCAGATTGTTGGTAAATACAGGGTGTGTTTCTAGCAAGGGATGCTATGGAGTTATAATCCTAAAAATGAAAGAGGCACATGGAGACTTAAAACTGTGCAACTCTAAATTTTGTTCTACATCTTAGGAAAAAAATTATGCCATGTTATTTCAAGTAAAATTCAAAGTTTGTGACCATGAGGATTATGGGTGACTTTGCATCTTAACCCCAAAGCCATTTTCTTGTTCCACCCCACCATCCTCAAAATATAAATTATTCTGACACTATCCAGAACAACCTTTTTGTGTTCTCCTAAGATGATGGCAACATGATTGATTCACCATAGCTTTGGGTATGCTTTCTGAAACTGTCCCTACTCAGGCTGTATAAAGCCTGCTAGAAAGGACACCGTAAAATGGCTCCACTGGGAACTATTTGTTGTTTAATAAAGAAATATCATTGCAGTTCTATCAGATGATAACTGACACAGCAAACTGTATAGACTTTACCCCATATGGCTCAGGTAAATCTTAAGCACCCATTTTCATAGAAACTTAATTCTTTCTCCGCTGCCTTATCCAACACTTTTCTCCAATTAACTTCAAAACAAGATTTGCAGCAAACGCCTTCAGGGCACAACCTAACTTTGGATGGCGTTTATGAATTACATTCTCTTCTCTGACTGATTATGATTCGATCAAACTGTGAAGGAGTCATTCTGGATTATTAAACATAATGAAGCAAAAAATAAAAAAAATAAAAAATATGCTTGTGGGGATAAACTTTTATTCTCCTGAGGTCTTTATTTTATCCTGGGTGAGCTTTCTCAGATCAATCCATAAAAGAAAATTTCAAAAATAGGAGCAACTGCTTGGTCCAAAATATATTCTCTCCAACAAACAGGCTTTCCCCTTTAGGGTGCTGTTCATCTCCGACTTGGTAACTGAATAGCACAAGATTCTAGGGCACCAATACACAATATTATTCTTTGGTTTTTTTGACAACAGTTCTCATTTAATCCAGGCTGGCCTGGAACTCACTATATAGCTAGGAATGATCTTGACCTTTTTTTAGCCTTTATTTACCTCCCAAATGCTGGGATTACAGACACGTGCTACCACACCTAACTTCATAATGTTTTTCAATAAGCATCATTTTAAGGGGAATGTTCATCTATGTATCCTCTAAGATGCTTCCATTGTAGATTTGCTTGCATTGCAAATGCTGTTTTGTCTAGATGGCCTTTGTCTGGTGCCTCATTATTTCACACTCAGTGAGATCTTTTTCTTTCAGTGCTGGGCTAAGTATTACCTATTCTACTTCCCTTCCTGTACCACCTGTGCCTTCTCAATTCCTCCTGTCTGACCACTGAGCATGTCAAGAGTACAGTACATACCAACATCTTGGATTCTTATTTTGTAACTCATCTCTTACAACATATTCCCATAGTTCCAGAAAGCAGTAATGAATTAGGATCAAATGAATAGATGGCAACTATTTAATGAAATATTTAGCCTTGTTTTTTAGTCATAATTTCATGGTCTAATTTTTGTCACCAAAAATTCAATGAAGAAGATACAGAGTTGTTCTTAGTCAAGAATGTTTCAAAAACCAAAGTAAGGTTTGCCTCCACCCCAGGAGATCCCTGTATAATGGATTCAAATTCTTCTAGCCTGATTTCTAGCCTGATTCTCATCTCAACTCTGACCATATCCTAACCACCATTTCAAGTTGTTAAGTATTGATAAAGTAATCCAAAAATGTGTATGGAAATGTGAAGAACTAGAATGGCCAAAACAACTTTGCAGAACAAATATAGGCACCATGCAGAAATTAACTTAAAAACTTACTAAAGAGTGACAGTGATCTAAATGGTGTGGTATTAGTAGAAAGGGAGGCATATTGTTTCTTCAGTGCAACAGAGCCATCTAGAAAATCAACACATGAAGACAACAGCATTCTAAGAAGAGCACAGAGACAATTCAAACAAAAATTACTATACTTTTAAAAACATGATCTGAGGGGAAAAATAGACTTCCATAAACTAAAGAGGCCTTCAATTCATATGCAAAACATATCCTAAAATGTAACATATGTCAGAATTTAAGCTCTAACTATGTGATGCTTTGAGAAGAAAACATAAAAGAAATTCTTTGTGATGATGGGTTATAGAAAGTTCCTAAATATGACATTAAAGCTTTTATTCATATAGGAAAATAAGTATTAAGTTCAACATCAAACTGAAAACTTTTACTCTGTGAAGACCCTGCTTAGAGAACGAACAGATAAGCAAGGAGAGTGGGGAACACATTTGTGAATCTAACACCTGACAAATGTCTTATCCAAAAATAGAAGAACCCTCTAAACTCAATAATAAATAAAAATGAAAAAGCTAGGCAAAATATTTGAACAACTATTTCAATCAAATAAGGCATACAGATAACAAATGAGTCAAATGGGAAGAATTGCCACACAGTTCATTAAAGGATTCAATTTAAAATGGAAGAAACTGTTCACCTACTCGAAAGTAAAGGGAATCTGAAGCAATTTCAACAGCATTCTGTTGCTGAGAATACAGAGATGCTATCGCATTCACACCTCAGCAGCAAGGCTGACAAAAGGTAAGTTGGCTTCAAGAGAGAGTCTGCAAATCTCCAACACAGTGAAAATCATACTACTGTGTAACACAGTCATCCCACTTCTTCTAGGTGTTTAGCCAAAAAAAAAATAAAATAAAATAACTCACTCACACCGAAACTTGTATGCAAGCATTTATAGTCATTTATGATCATGCAAAAGAGTAAAACCTTAAGTGTTAAATGGAAGGCAGGATGGCACATCAGCAGTGAAGCCGAGCCACACAGTTCTCACATACACAACAGCACAGATGAATCTAATAAAGGCTGTGAGGGCAGCCTAACCCCAAACACTACAGGACTCCACTTATCACATCCTGGGCTAGTCAGCCTCTGTGACAATGCTGTCAGGGTTGGGGGTGGGAGTGCTGAGGGGGGGCAAGAAGAGGAATGAGTTGGCAAAGTGAACCTTTTCTGGATCAGGGTGTAGGGGTCAGTTGATAGTTCACTTGTTAAAACCCTTGCGATTGTCCATGAAATAGAGTAAGCTTGGATTGTGTGAATCTAAAAGTACAGACAAAATTTTGTAAATTTCAGCACTCAGTGTTCTGTTGCTCTTGGGAGAAGTAGCAGGGGAACCCTTGGGATCAACAGCAAGTAATCAGCATTTATGTCTGAACTAGAGAGAGCATATTCTAAGGTGCTTGCATTTTTTAAAATAACTAAAATGGTTTGTCTATAGTAAGTTTTGACATCAAACCAAGTTCAAATTGTTTGTGATAACTATTGTTATTTTCTAAACCAGCACCATTTGGAACAGCAGTTGGAAAATTTTAGGTTTGCAAAAACAACGGGAAAGGGACTACCAAAGGTCTACCCTATTTCCAACATCAGGTTCCTTCTACTTTTCCCACATTCATTCCAGAAATTCTATAAAATGGCTCAACTAGTAACCTTTTATACTCTCCTAATTAGCAGTAGTAGTACTAAAGAAAGAGAAAACCAATTATGCAGCCTTAGAGTAAATCTCCTTACTCCTCCAATTCCTTCCCATCAAGAGGGTAAAGAGGATAGGTGTAGACTGACCCCAAGTACAAACAAAAGAACATCCAAACTGTCTAAAGCTCAAAAGCAAATAGCATTTGACTAACTGTATCAACATGGCTGTAAACAGCTGCAGCCATGGTGTTTACTACAATATGAGTGGTATTATGAATTACAATTGCCCTCTCATTTGAATAAAATCATTAAAAGACATCTCCATTTGGACAGTGAAATTAATTAAGATAACAATGATGGTTGTAGTTCTGGCTCTGATGTGTGCTAATTCTATAGTAGCTCAGTAATGATCTGAAGAGCTTAACATATGATGTGTAACTGTAAATAAGAGAAATGTTCATACTATCTGGAATATTAAAAGAAGAAAGATCATTCATGCCGCGATGATGGTAGAAGGAAAAGTGCAACCACCTATTTGTGTTAGGAGTGCTGTACTTGGCTTACTATAAGATCACTTTTCAGTGGCACCAGACCACATAGTTCAACAAAAATAGGCTAGTCAATAGTTATTGCAGCATGTTTTCCTTGTTCAGATAAAGTGATTGTGGTTGACACATGAGTGAAGCCAGTTGTGCCCCATAAAGCCTTAGCCACAAGTGCACCCAAAGCAAAAGCAACAGAAAGTGCTCAGATTCAATGCAGGTGTCCATTATTACTGAACCGCTGAAATAGGAGATGGAGCCAAATGCCTCTGGTTTAGATCCAGTTCGGCACCCCTGGGAGAAGACTTCTATTGTAGTTTAAATATCCAGGAAACTTCAAAGAAGCCAAAAATCCAGAAATACCCAGAGAACTTTGTCAGGGGGCTGCTGCAACTGTGCTGGGATCAATGCTCCCTGCTTTTCTGAGAGGGGATTCCCTGAATGATGAAGCATCTGCACAAGCCCTCACCTTCCTGCCCACATTTGCCCATGCTCACTGCCAGCACCTTTTCTACCTCTATGGAATGAAAGTAACTTCAACTTGTTCTCCAGTTACATTCTGACTTGATTGAGATCAGAGGCTAGACAGGTGACAGAAGCCAAGTGAGTATTGTCTGTGGTATTCAGATTCATATTATCACTGTTCGCCTACATTTGGAAGAATTAGAATTCAAGCTTTTTCTTTTTCTTGCCATTTTTCCTTCTTTTTCATGTGTATGTGTGTCCACATGCTCAGATGTGTGTAGTTGCATGGATGTGTAGAAACCCAAGGACGATATTAAGAGTCTCCCTCAGTCACTTCCTGCTGACTTTATTGAAGTACAACCCCTGAACTGTACCCAAAGCTTGAAGATATGGGTAGTCTGGCAGTCAATTTTCTTTTGAGATCCCATGCCTCTGCTTTCTTTGCCTCTGAGTACCACAATTTCAGGGGGGGGGGCTGTAATTTATGCCCACCTGGCATTATGTAGGTTCTGGGTATGTCAACTCTGGTCCTCACCCTGGTGAGGCAATCACACTAACCACTGAGTTAACCCTCAACCACTAACTTTTTCTTTTTTCTCTTTTTATTTTTCTTGATCTATTTTTATTATCGTTTAAATGTTTCATACAATATATTTTGATCTTATTCTAATCCCTTCCTCAGCTCCTCCCAGGACCTTTGCACCTCCCCACTTCCTGACTTCATGATCTTTCCTGCTCTCTCTCAAGAAAAAAAAAAAAACCCACAAAAATCAAATCAAACAACCAATATCAAAAGAAAATTGGCGAAAACAAAAAGCTTACAAAACATCGGGCCTGTCCTGGAATGTGGTTGATCTGCATGTCATGAAATCAATATCATGGCAATAATATGAATGTCTTAAACATCCACGCAGGGTAAAGTGTATTTAAACTTTCTATTTTTAAATGTATTACTGACGAGCAGGAGATGCAGTGATTTCGTGATTTCCTGTTAATTGACTCTACCAACACCCTGCAGTGTTCCCTGGGTACAAATGCACTTCCCCTTCATCTGGCACTCCTCAAAAGAGTAACTGCTGAAGACTACAGTGTGTATTCTCATTCCGGCCACTGGAGCAGTAACACTCAAAGTTCCGTTTTTCTAGTAATGACCTTAGTGTTTAAATCATCCAAAAAATGCTAAATAAGCTCCCAGATAGGCCAAGGATCGTGCTAAGTACTAGTCAGGAACTGAAAATCTATCAGGGGAGAAGAATCCTCCACAATAATTGCACACACATCTTGCTGAGTTATAGCTACAGTGCGCTCAAGCAGAGGGTGGCTCAACTCTGGTTTTCATCCCATATGGCATCAAGGTGGCCCTTGTTTTTCTAGTCAATCCAAAGACATAAGGCACATGCCAGGAGGAAAAAAAAATATCCCATAGCTTTAGGGAGTTCCCCAACACCTGTCTTATTTAAGCATAAATGTCCCATGGGGTCAGAAGGAGACATTTGAACCTTCCCTCAAGCCTTACTTTTATGTAAGAGCAGATTGCTACCATTGAGTTACTACAGCAGGCAGGCAAGAACAAACCATTTGCCTGATCAGGGCTGCTTCTTCTAAACTTCATCTTATAAATGTCATCTCTACCCCAGATAAAGCAGAAATGCTGTCTTTAGTTCCAAATAACATGACTAGAGTATCACAGCATGTCTAAGGTTAAGGCTGTTATACCAAGTTTGACAGCTCTAACCTCTAGACTAATAAGTAATGAGAAACTATAAGGTACCATTTGGGATTTTATTTGAGTTTTTGAAACCCTGCCTATTGTACAAAGCCTCTACATATACCTAGAGCATATTAGCAAAACTATCATGTTCTGATGCTAAAAATTCTACACAACAGCACATCACAGAAGAGGAATAATAAGGCAAACAAATGCAGGTCTTTGGTAAACTGCTCTAAGATTCATAAAGGATGTCTCCAAATTCAAGGACTTTAGATCAATGACTACCTGAATTGTTTTCATGCTTATGAACACATTGAGTGTGTAGTGGTCCACCCATCTATCAACCAAAGCAGAAGCAATTCAGAAAGACACGCCTAACTGAAACCTGCATTTTTTCTGCGATTATCCATGGCTTTGCATTGGTTTAAGTTTTGTGAGATCCATCTTACAGATTTACATTTCCACATGGGAGTGTCACTTTGAATTATTGCTAGATTAATAGAACTGCAAGATGAGGTTTAAGTAGAAGGTTTATGAAAAGTGTTTATGGCAAGATTTGCCAGGCTTCAGGCAAGATTAAAGTTGACTTTTTATGGTTTAGGATTGAATTGCTTAATGACCCAATCAACACTTTATTTTCTGCCTTCAGCCATACTTTTTTTTAAAATGATACTTACCTATTAATCATAAATGCAGCCTGCCACAGGTAGTAAATATCTGAGCATTTGTGAAACCTCACTCCTCAAGGAGGCTAAGCTCTGTGCCCAGTGGAAAATACATAGTGATCATTTTAGACATGTTTATGGGATTAGAAAAGCATTATTTTCAATATGACAAGCATTGTCATATTGGGAACTCGAACTTAGTCATAAGAATGTTCATATAGCCAAAGACAAAATTTAAGCTAGTGCTAATTGCATTCTTTCTGGTAAATCAAACCCAAATGTTGTGATATTCACTAATCAGGCCATTCAAAAGTATGCTCACTTGTTTCCTTAAACTAAAGCAGGCAAATAGAAGAAAGGAATAAAACTTTATTGTAAGTATTTGAAGACCTAACAAGAAAAAATCTTTTAAAAAAGTACTTGGCATACTGAAGAACCAAAGTATGGATGACTTCTAGATTCAAGGGAAGAGCCCTTTCTAAAGGAATTTCCAAGACTAATGCACAGACACTGGAAAGGTTGCAGCATGATTTCTACTTACGTGAATTCAGAAAATCAGTAGGATGATATTTTTTACAATGTCAGCTGCACACTGGAAACTGTATACTGTGTTTCATGGAAAAACTCCCCCATAAAAACGTGTTTATTTTGTTCCATATCTACTGTATGAACCATTTCTTAAATACATGATTGCTAAATAACAAAAATCATAAAAATTTGCAAAAACTTAAAACTTCACCAGACATGAAGGCATACATCTAACTCGAGAAGTTAAGGCAAGAGGACTGTCATGAATTAAAGGACAGCCTGGATTACAGAGTAGTACTAGGCCAGCCAAATAGATAGCCAGATTCTATGTCAAAAATGAGTAAGTAAATAAATAAATAAATAAAGTATCACTTTACAAATACTACGTGAAAATCTTACATCCAGTGGCATGTACTTTTATTTGTACAGTATTTTAGTTTTGATGGTGATTTAACTATATCAAAATTTAATATTCAAAACAAGATGATAAGGGAATTAAAGCTTATAAAGATTAAACAAGCTCACCTAAGTCTCTAAAGACAGTAAATTTCAGAACAAAGAATTACATACATACAAAATTTACAGGGTTTACAGTATATTCAATATTGAGGACTCCACCTGAAGACTTCTACAACTGATAAGCACATTCTGCAAAGTGGCAGGGGAAAAAATAACGCAAAATATCAGTAGCCTTTCTATCTATAAATTACAAACATACAATAACCACAAACATGATAAATATAACCAAGGACAAGAATGACTTGTACAAGAAAAGCTTTAAGATATTAAAAATACAATAGCAGAAGATAGAAATACCTCTCAAGTTTGTGAATTGATAGGATTAATATTGGGGAAATGGACCTTCTACCAAAAGAAATCTATAGTTTCAATACAGTGCCCTTCAAAAGTCCAACACAATTGTTCTTAGAAAACAATCTTAAATTCCACATGGAAACTCAAAAGACCCAAAACAAATCTGACTCATTGATCAGGGAACAGAGTTGAGGACTCACACATAGGTCCATACACCTTTAGCCACTTGATTTTTATAAAAGATGAACAATACACATTAGCAAATAAACAGCATCTTCAAGAAGAGATGTTGGTTAAACAGGATAACTACATGTAGGAGAATGAAGCTTGTGCCTTATCTCCCACCTGGTGTAAAATTCAACATCAAGTGCATGAAGAAACTCAACATTTAGGAAGTGGTCTCCTGTGCTGATGTGCTTAAGGCTATTTCCCACTTTCTCTTTTATCAGGTTCAGTGAAACTGGATTTATATTGAGGTCTTTAATGCATTTGGACTTGAGTTTTGTGCAACAGATATGAATCTATTTGCAATTTTCTACATGTTGATCTCCAGTTATGCCAGCACCATTTGTTGAAGATGCTTTCTTTTTTTTATTGTACAATTTTAGTTTCTTTGTCAAAAATCAGGTGTTCATATGTGTATAGATTAAGGTCAAGGTCTTCAGTTCAATTCCATTGGTTGATATGTCTGTTTTTTGAAAATACCATGCTGTTTTGTATTACTATAGCTCCATAGTAAAGTTTGGAGCCATTGATGGTGATGCCTCCAGACGTTCCTTTATTGTATAGGATTGTTTTAACTATTCTGTGTTTTCTGTTTTTTACACATGAAGTTGAGTATTGTTCTTTGGAGTTCTGGGGAAAATTGTGTTGGGATTTTGATGAGAATTGCATTAAATCTGTCGATTACTTTTGGTAGGATTACCCTTTTTATTATGTTGATCCTACCTATCCAAGAGCATGGGAGATCTTTTCATTTTCTGATATCTTCTCCAATTTCTTTCCAGCAATCCACAAGGATAATCACAGCTAAGACTCACAGAAAAACTGGAAAGGGTACCTGAACTAGTCTTCTTCCTTTATTCATATTGGTGAAAACCCTGTCATCATAGAGCCTTCATCCAGTAATTGATGGAACCAGATGCAGAGATTCACAGCCATGCACCAGGTCAAGCTCTAGGATTCAAGTTGAAGAGAGGAAGGATGGATTACATAAGAAAAGGGGTGGGATTGGGGGGTCAATTTTATGCCAGGGAAATCAACAGAGACAGCTGACCCAAGCTCGGGGTAACTCACAAACTATAGACAGCTGTGGACCCTGCATGGAACCAAACCAGGCCCTCTGCATGCAAGAGACAATTGTGTAGCTGGGGCTAATTGAGGGGTCCTTGGCAGTGGGACCAGAATCTATCCCTGATGCATTAACTAGCTTTTTAAAACCCATTCCCTATGTACCAGGCTTTGTTAACTCCCCGTGTGGTGTGGGAGGTCCTTCTGTATATGTTTTGTTTTTATTGGTTAATGAATAAAGAAACGGTCTTGGCCTGTGATAGGGCAGAATACAGCTAGACAGGGAAACTAAACTGCATGATGGGAGAAAGAAGGCTGAGTCAGTAAAATGCCATGGAGCTGCCAGAGGGGAAAGTGAGAACTACCAACTGGAACCTTGCTGGTAGGCCAGGAACCTCGTGGCAAAATGTAAAATAATAGAGATAGGTTAACCAAAGATATAAGAGTTAGCTAGCAATACACTTAAATGATAGGCCAAGCAGTAATTTCATTAATACAGTTTCTGTGTGGTTATTTCTAGTCTGGGCAGCTGGAAACAAACAAGTGACCTCATAGAAGGCCTTACCCTTTGGGAGGAGTGCAAGGGAGGTGTGGGCTGGGGATGAGGCAGAGAAATGGGAGGAGGGGTGGGAGGGAGTCTATGAAGTGGGGAAAAATCTTTACCAGCTGCACATCTGATTTAGTATACATCTGAGTTAGTATACTATACAACAAGCTCAAAAAAGTAAATAAACAAGCATCAAGAAATCAAACAAAAAAGAATTTTAATGAAGCATGGAACTTAACCAAGAGTTTTCAAAAGCGCAACACAAATGACTGAGAGATGTTTAAAAGAACTCATTTCAACATCCTTATATATCAAAGAAATACAAATACAATACTTTTAGACTATGTTTTATTCCAGGCAAAAGGCTAAGATCTAAAAGGGGGGAAAAGACAATGAATACTGGCTTTCATGTAGGAGAAAGAACACATTAATTCCCCGTAAAAGTGCAAACTGGCGCAATAAGTGTGGCAGTTCCTCAAAAAAAGCAGAATAGGCCTACCACATGTTCCAGCTCTACCACTCTTGGGTACATACCCAAAGGACTCTATATCTTACTATGAAGACACCTGTCCATCCATGTTCATTGCTGCTTTGTTCTCTATTGCCGGTAAATAGAAATATCCTAGATATTCATCATCTGATGAACTGATAAGGTAAGTGTAGCATTATTTATGCAATGGAATATCATTCAGACATTAATAATAATGAAAAATTAACAAGTAAATGGATGGATCTGGAAATACTCATTCTGAGTAAATGAACCCAGAACCAGAAAGATGAACATTGCATGTTTTCAGTCATTTGGAGTTTATAGTTTTATTCCTTCAGTTTTGTTGCTCCTAAGTTGTCAAATGTGAATATATACAGTTAAAAAAAGTACAAAGTTTTGGAGTAAACAAATAACAAAATCAGATTTTATTACTATAATTAATTACTCACAGGCAACTTACTTTGCCTTAATAAAGTTGTTTCTGCATACACAAGAAAAATCTATAAAATATAATAAGCTCATACAATTCACCGAGTAAAAATGGGATACTAAATGCTAACTATGGTGACAAGGAGCTAGAAAATTAAGTCAATGTTTTATCTACTTTATCTCCATGCTCTCTGAGTCCTGTGGTATCATGCTTTTTTTGTAATAAATAATAAATTTCTTATAATTGGTACTAGAACTTCAGAGTAAGCCACGTTGTCCACATACAATAGCATGAAAGCAAATCAGTTGAGTTAAGCAACTAGATGCTTCGAACAATGGTTTGATTCAATGACTGTTTGCTGTTTGAATGTACTGACTACAGTCAGCAGTGTAAGGTCTGGCAACCATGAATCTTCTGGTAGTATTAAAATATTTTGAAGGATTGAAGAGAAAACCCATACTACCCAAAAAAACATTAACAATTTTCTTATAGGCTGGGGATGTAAATCAGATGATAGAGTGCTTGCCTAGCATGCCTGAAGCTGTAAGTTTGATCACAGCACCACACAAACCACATCACAAGCTTGTAATTCAAAACAAACACTTGAGAATTGGAACAGGGAAGCCAGATAGATTTTCAAGGTCATCTTCTTCTGCTCATTGAGCTCAAATGGCCAGCATAGGCTGCATGCAACCTTACCTCAAAAAAAATCTCTATTCCTTATGAAAGTATTTTTTAACATCCTGGTAAAGAAAAATATGAACCCAAGGAATAAAAGCATGAGAACAAAATATGAAATTGAGCATGTCTAGAAAGCTGAAGCAATGTGTAGTATACATTTTTTTTTTTTGCTTCTTTTCAAACCAAAACATTTCTTTTGGGTTTGCTTTGCATCCGGCATACAACTAGGTTAGGATTCAAGTCTCACATGATCCCTAAAGAAGAAGTATTATAGGATCCCCACTACATAGCTAAAGCTTCCTTCCAGTGGCAAACGATTTGTTGTTGATGAGCACACATCCACAGGGGTCAGAATTGGCATCCAATCCATTTCAATTCCTCACACAATAGACAAGATGACTTTCCTTCCCCTCTTTTTGCTTTCCTGACACTACCTCCCCTGACATATTCTGTTCTTTGGCTTCTTCCATTCCTTCCCTTAAGACATTTTTATTACTATAGTCTACCCTAGTACTATTAACATTTTTTACAGCTCTGTCTCATCCAAGTAAAGATGAGTGGGAAAACAGAAAAGTTCAGTAAAATGAAAGTGCACTTGTTATGACCCCATCTACATAAATATCCTCATAACACTATAACTTGGAGCAAAACACTGAGATCACTCATGATTCATTCATGAACTGAACTGTGGAGTTTTATTGTCCAGGTGCACAGAAAGGCAGACACAGACACAGACAGACACTCAAACTGAGGTACATCTGCATGGTTCCAGAAGTTACCCACACCTGCACTGAGGTCTTCTTCCTCAATACTCCTGAGTGTTCTAGAAGCCTCACTCTCATACTTCTTAGTTTAAATATTCAGTCTCATAAAGTTCTTCCCTTGACCTGTGTGTTAGTGAGCTCTCCATCACCCATAACAAGTACTTGAGGTAAATCAACTTATAAGAGAAGATGTTTGTCTTATCTCCCAGGTTTAAATGACCAACAGTCAATTTATTGATCCTATTGCTTTGGTCCACTGGTAAAGCCACATATCATGGAAAAGTACATAAGAGATTCAATAAAATCCCCCCCCCCACATTTCTAACAAATGAAAGAGGAAAGGGGATGGCTGGATTCATGGTCCCACAATCCAATTCAACATTACCCAGTTATGTAACACCCTCCACTTAGTCCCTTAAAATTGCTGCCACATCACATTGGCATCATTCTGGCAGTCAGACTTTTAACACATGAACCTTTTGGAGACACCCTAGACCTACAACATAGAATCTGGATATCTAAAGTGATGTGGTATTGAATGAGGCCGATTGTTGGTTTCTGGCTGCTCAGCCAGAAATAATCACACAGACACTATATTTTTTAGATCACTGCTTGGCCCATTATCTCTGGCTTCTTATTGGCTAACTCTTACATTTTAATTTAACCCATTTCTAGTAAATCTTTGTGTCACCACATGACTGTGGCTCACCGAGTAAAGTTCCCAGCATCTGTCTCTGGTGGGGGCTACATGGCTTCTCTCTGACTCTGCTTTCCTTTCTTCCAGAATTAAGTTTCATTTTCCCCACCTACCTGTATTTCCTGCACAGGCCCAAGACAGTTTCTTTATTCACCAATAGTATTCACAGCATATAGAGGGAATCTCACTGGTGAATAAAGAAAGTGCCTTGGCCTGTTGATAGGGCAGAACTTAGGTAGGTGGGCAAAACTAAACTGAATGCTGGGAGAAAGGAGGCAGAGTTAGAGAGAAGCCATGGAGCCACCACCAGAGACAGGCGTGCTGAAACTTTGCTCATAGGCCATGACTTCGTGGTGATTCACAGATTAATGGAGATGGGTTAAATTAAGATGTAAGAATTAACAAATAAGCAGCTAGAGCTAATGGGCCAAGCAGTGCTTTAAATAATATAGATTCTGTATGATTATTTTGGGTCTGAGCTGCCGAGCAGCTGGGAAACAAACAAGCAACCTCCCTACAACACTAAAAAACTTCCCAATGTTTTCTCTCTTAGGGCAGTGTTCTTTTTATAGCCTTAACAATTTGTAATCTCTGTCAGCACTCTTCTCTTCATTTGTTAATGTCCTAGGGATTATCCTGAAGGAAAAAAAATCATCTACTCAATATGTATAACTTTTACTTATTTCCAAAAACAGTTCCAGCACCTTCCCACTGTCCTTACCAGTTCAGCAGCTTTCCTCCTGGCAACTGTCAATCTGATTTCTGCCTCTGTGCATTTATATATTTGATGCTACACAGAAATTGAGACAAATGTCGTATTAAAGCAGAATTTCTGTCAAGCTTATTTTACTTAATACAGTGCTTTGGGGGTTTATTCAAATTATGGCCACATACCGGTACTTTATTTCATGATGAAACAATGTTTCATTACATGTATTGTGGTAGTTTGAATGTAATTGACCTCATAAGCTCATAGGGAGTGGCATTATTAGGAGGTGTGACTTTGCTAGAAGAAATGTGCCACTGTGAAGGTGGACTTTGAGGTCTCATACATGCTCAAGCCATATCCAGGGTCTCAGACCACTTTCTATTACCTATGGGCCAAGATGTAGGGCTCTCAGCTCCTTCTCCAGCACCATGCCTGCCTGTATGCCACTATGTCATACCATAATGATACTGGATTAAACCTCTGAAAATGTAAGTCACCACAATTAAATGTTTTTCTTTATAAGAGTTGTCATTGATCATGGTGTCTCTTCACAGCATAAAAATGCTAAGTCATGTTTCTATCACAATGTATGTACCTACTCATCCATTCATGGACATTGTACTTTTTCCACTTTGAGGGTCTTGTTAATAGTTGTGCTTGTGTTTTTAAGTAGTATGTTAATGACACAAATTGTAAATTTCCAGGTTAAATATGATACCTAAATTTTGCTTTGAAACAACTCAGTATGAGTATGCAGACTAGGATGGTGCACACCTTTAAATCCCAGTACTAGGGAGGCAGAGGCAATGGATCTCTGAGTTCAAGGCCAATCAGATCTACATAGTGAGTTCCAGGCCTGCCAAACCTGTGTGGTGAGACCCTGTCTCAAAAATAAAAATAAAATATGAGTATGGAAATCTAATCTATATTCTCTTTCTCTCTACTTTTATATGTGACTGAAAAACTCCATTATAGAGGGACTATCAAGTATTTGTGGGAAAAAGATAAATAGAATTAGATTGTTTTGTTTTAATAAGACTAAAAAATATGCTTATTAGTATATAATATTTTATTTATAATTCCCTCTGATTCCATTCCTTTAAATGATTCTATACAGAATGTGAGCTAAGACAGAAACAAGAACAGTAAAAAAAAAAAAACAGTGAAAATTCTCATTAGATCTTGGTCAGCATCTACAACTAAAAACAAATTTTATTTCCCACTCAGAAAACTGCTCCACAAAGGTAAATGAGAAAGCATATTGTTGTATAATTATTGAATGAGGGCATGAGCAGTGCACCACAGGCAATCTGATAAGAAACTACAGACAAAGAAACCTCATCTTTTTATGGAGCCAAACCAGGGACCCAAACCCACTATGATAATGCTGTCAAGGTAAGCAAGGACTAATTCTCAAGAAAGAAGACTTGACAGAACCATTTGTCATAGACATGTCATTCTAAAGTCTTTAGGTTGCTGGAGTAACTATTTATGTTAGCTGATAGGATTTATTCAAAAGAAAAAATAAACTTTCTAAAACCTTTATTCCAAGAGTAGCTTTGAAACTTGGGGGAAGATCCATCAAAACTAGCTCCCCACACAATATACACAAAAAAGAGGAGATGCAGATAGTATTTGATTCCATTTCAAAAAGCTACTTCCCCACTCCTTGAGAAAGTTCTTGTTCATCAGGCTTGCTAAAGGCTTACTGCATCTGTGAAGGGTTTTAGACTCATTTAAAAGTGAAAGAGGAAGAAATTATAAATGTTCTAAACTAAGAAGGGAAGAAAAGACTCTGTTATTTTTAGTAAGGTATAATGAAAACTATTGCCTACCTCTGATAATTACTAGGTCTTCTGTGATAGAAAAAGGCATAAGAACTGGACATGATTGATGGCTTATACCTATACTTATTACTTATACTCAGCAATTAGAAGGCTAAGGCAGGAGAATCACCATAAGTTCAAGATCAACCTGAGCTATAGCATGATACTCTTTGAGAAAAAGAAAAAAAAAGATTGTCACTTCTACAGTGTTTTGTCTCCAAAATGTTTGTGACATCAGTTAGTTAACAGGCACATATGGACAGGAATCAGCCTGTAGTTCACTGCTGTATTGAAAGATTGCATTGAAAGGGCAGGACATGATTCTTGATCAATATAAACAGAAATCATATTTTATTCACCATAGAAGTTAAAACATTCTTTGGGAAATTTGTTTTAAAAATACTACAATATAATATTAACAGTAGTTGTAAGTAGGCTACACCAAGTTTTACAAGGAAGATTCATCTGTGCTTAATCTCAAAACAGAACATTACAGCAACATTAACTTTTTATCATACAAAAAAAATAGAAAAACCTACCTCTCCATTTTTGTTGGACTATAATAAAAGTAAAATAAAAAAAGATGAGGGGTGTGCCAACTTTAGGAGACAGACATTTGTTATTGTCACACTTCTTAGCAATAACACATCCTGCTGCATGTTCTTCAGAAAACTGCAGAATGTAGGGCGCTGAATTTAAAGGACTCCCTCCTAAATCAGTCCTTCAAGATGCATCTGATTGAATATTTAAATCAACCAGGGGTTAACTTCTAAGCTAACTCGATTTTCTTATAATACTTGCAAAACTAAACCTTCCAAACATGTCTGCAATTGAGACAACAGGAAGTTAATTCCTCCCCCCCAAAAATCACTGTACTTAAAAGAGAAATGGGAAATACAGACTTGGACATGGGGCATTGAACATAAGGTAGGGGAAATAGTCAACTTTCTTTTTTTATTGTTGTCTTTTATCATTTTTCTCTCCCACAGAAATAGAATAGACTTTATGAGGAGAGGAGAGTGGTGGAATGGGGAAGGGAACAGGAGGGATTAAGTGGGGGTATCAAGGGAGAAATACACAACTTTGACATTCTGATATTAAGGTACAAAGTCTGAATGAAATAATAAAATAAGTCAAAAGGATTAAATACTGAGGCACTACACTGAGATCTCTCAATCTCTTCATTGAGGCCTTTATTATACTGACTTGTAATGGAAGGCAAATGGACTCAGCTGAATGGGCTGTGCAGTAGGAAGTGACAGGATACACTATCACATACAGCTTCTCTAACTTCAGCATAACACAGTTGGAAAGTTACAAAAGATTTTTAAAGGGAAATCAAATAGAACTAAATTGGATGCTGCAATATTGGTCACTGTAGAATTAGAGAAACACCACATGTGGATCATATTTTATTTAAAACCCAATACTAGAAAAAGTTTAAATCAAATACAAATTATGTTAAAACTTTTCACAATTAACAAATTTCTCAAAAAATATGAGGAGGCATTTTTTATTTTTCTCCATCTATTGTTTATCTTCTGAATTAATTTTTTTCTATTTATCTTCTTTGTAACTTAAATGACAAAGTCAAAATATAAAAATTTTAAAGTTCTACAATATCTATCAAAGTTCTGTCATCTGTCATTATACTTTAGTTTTAAAGTATATTATATTAAAATATTTTAAATATATCATATTAAGGAAGGTAATATACAAATTCAAAGAAATTCAAATCCAGATATTGTAGTGGATGCAAAGACAAGGCATGAACTCTTTCCAATGAGCCATTTTATTTGGTGCCTAAATATCTAAAAAAGATTAAGAGAGAAAAGAATGGATTTCCAGGAGAAGTACGTGTGGCAAAGGCCTGAGGTTTCATTGCAGGAAAAAACACACTGCACTTAGTTTGAACGGGGCTCCACCTGTATTTTGATTTGCTCCTGGCCAAGAACACTAATGTGCAGAGAAGTGTCAACAGTTATTAAGGATTCTAGGTTCCTCAGAGATCCCACAGTTACAACAATATCTCAGTCAAATATTTGCAATTTGAAAGAACAGGATCTTCACTTTCTTCTTAAACAAACAAATGACAATTTGTGGAAAGGCAAACTACAAAATGATAGAAAATATGCACTATATATCTGATAAGGGATTAAAATTGGGACTATTTTAAAAATCTTACAACTCAATGGCAACAAAATGAAACTCAGCAAGTGGGTAAAGTACTTCAGCAGACACTTTTCCACAGAAAATACACAGGTGGGCACTACTATGATCGGTGAAGCGTTTATCTAATTATTCTTAACGAATTTTAAAAAAGGAGATAGATATTGGGGTAAGAACCTAAAATATCAGAGAAGGAGTGGAGCAGCAAACGGTGACCACCTATCTCTTCTGTTTCTCCATCTAAAAAAAGCTGAGATCCTCTTTCAGCCCAGCACTAATACTTTCTGTCTCCTATCTGTCCTGTCCTTCGAAACCTCTATGGCTATTTTTGGTCACCTGGTGGCTAGCTCTGCGCTCTGACTCAAAACAAACTTTATCATCAGATTGTGATCAAAATATCACAGAACAGATCAGGACAATCAGATCCAAACTCTACTAAGATACGACTTTGTGTAGCACATCACAAGCACTGGCAAAGGTGCTGAGAAATGAGTACCCTTATACAAGTTAGGTAAAAACATGAACTTATACAGCCACTGAGGAAATCATACAAGGAATGCATAGCAATTCCATTTGTAGTTAATGCCTCAAGTGAATTGAAAGCAAGGACTCAAATATGTGTTCACCAGTTTATAAAGAAGTACTCATTATTTACAATGGATAAGTGTGAAATAACCCAAATGT
Organism: Microtus ochrogaster; assembly: GCF_000317375.1. Classification (NCBI taxonomy): domain Eukaryota; kingdom Metazoa; phylum Chordata; class Mammalia; order Rodentia; family Cricetidae; genus Microtus; species Microtus ochrogaster. Next base: position 328,939 of record NC_022009.1, on the reverse strand, counting down.
CTACACATTGATTAACTCAAACTATAGTATGTACATATAATGAATTATCAGTCAACCTTAAAGAAGAATGATATTCTGTCACATGATAAAATATTAATAAACTTTGAAGATCATATGTATATGAGAGAACCCAAACACAAAAGAAACATATTATATGATCCTACTTACATGAGCTATCTCGAGCAATTAAATTCAGAACCATTGAAAATGTTTGTTTGGGGATGTAGTTCAGCCAGCAGAATACTTACCTAATATACAAGAAGCTCCAGGCCCCATCTTTCTCTAACAGTGGATGAACCAAGCATGGTAGAGCATACTAATAATTCCAGCACTAAGAACACAGGAGTATCAGGAGTTTAAGCTCAGCCTCAACTATATGAGATCTTGCCCCCTCCCCCCAAAAAAATAGAAATTAAATTTTTTATTCCTAATGTGTATATTTTATTATAACAAAAATAAAATTATTATTATGCCTTAGTAAATGTCATTTTATGCCTCCAGTATCATTTCTATTTGTATTTTAATCTTAGTCTAGGACCAACAGAAATAATTTGGCTTATACATAGGCTCTTAAGGGTTAATGAACATCACTTAGTCCATACTGTCTCTGAATTTGTTATCTGCTGAAGTTTTTCTATATCAGACATCCAATTTGTCACTTTACTAGTAAAATTATTTTGATAAATATTAAGGAATAAGGATTCTTGAAAGAATGTATCATGATTTAGGAGCAAAGACAAAATTACTGTTAGTCCAAAGATCAAAAAAAGGCAATTAAAATGATAGTTCCGGGATCTAGAAGCCCTACCTCTGTGGATCCATATCTGCCAAACCTCAAAGGGGCACTCATAAAAATGAATGGATTTAAGAAAGAACAAGAGAGAAGGGAGAAAAGAAGGGGAAAGATAGGTTGGTCATTTCGTCTTGGTGACATTTCCTTGGGGGAAAAAAGGGAAAACAGTCTACAGATGCCTAAGGAAGAACGAGATGCCGACAGCAATCCAGAGTACGTAAAAGGCCAAGAAGTTGCACCAGCAACTCTGCAGAGAAAGGCTATCAGGAAGGAAGATCATTTCTTTGCTTCCAAACAGTAATGGTGACTCGATCCTCAAAGGCCTGTGAGCAGTGAAATGTCAGCAGTCAATGGCTCACATGCCTCTCCAAATCTCTGAGAGCTAAACAAGTTAGACAAAATAGAAACAGATTTGAAAGCAGACACTGAAAATACCAGTAAAGGTTCCAAATAAGTATTCGATGTGCCTCCAGATGATGTAAGCCTTTCTCTTTGAGGGCATGCACGAGAAAGCTGAGGATTGAAAACCAAACAAAAGGTACTAAAGGACAACCAGAAAGGATTGATGGCAAGCCTGGCTTAGACTTTGGTCTGATGGAGGACTATCTTTCAGGTAGGATTATCCCATTCATGATAGTAGATGCACACATTTATTTCTGTCAATCTCTGATTTCATCTTTCTCAGTATGGGAGTTCCCCAGAAACCAAAATGCAAAAAACTTAAGAAGAGCAATTTCCTAGGCTAGAAAACAAAAGGGATTTTAAGAAGAAAATGATACATAGACAATATAAAGAGTGCTTATCTTACATTCGGTACATTTTAGAGGTCAGAATGAAAGCCGGGCAAAGGGGAAGACAGGAAAACAGAATTCAAAAGTATGAGCCTCAGAAGCTGAAAAATGGCAATCCTTCCAAAAGAACATGACACAGGTCACACAAACTGTCACATGATACAGCTCATAGCCCAACCAGGGTCTATGAGAATAGGATTTCTCCAGATGAAGCAAGGTGAGAACCAAGAGGAAACATGTACTAGAAAGAACACAAGTTACCCAAGCCAAAGCCGTGACAGACGAGGTGACTCAGATAAGTAGCCAAGAGTAAAGATGCCTGTTGAGAAGAGAATTGCAATGTCGTCATATTCAGGGCAGAACTAGGACACAGTGAAACACAGTGGAAACTGGAAAATGGAAATTAAGAAGATATAAATGTGCATGAACAGTTTTTCTATAGAGTGAGCTGTTGTTGGTCCTTTGTTTTTGTTCTTTACTCTTTTGACTCTTTCGACTCTGGAGGGACTGCCACCCAGCTCCCAAACAAATCCATGGAGTCTTATCTTTCTCTCCTCTCCTTCCTTTCTTGATTCTTGATCTTCTCCCCCAATATTTCTCCTCCTATTTATTCTCTCTGCCTACCAGGCCGCCCATTCTTTCTCCTGCCTTGCAATTGGTTGTTCAAATCTTTGTTAAAATATCAGGTATTTTGGACAGACAAAGTAGCACAGCTTCAGAGTTAAATAAATGTAACATACAAGAATGCAACACATCTTTGAATCACTAAACAAATGTTCCACAGCATAATCATATGTAAGACTTCTTAAAATAACATACTACAATGGGGAGTCGATGACAATGGCATGCCCACTCAAGTTTCTCAAGTTAGCAGCAGCAAGAAAGTCTCTATTAAAAATAAAATAAAAGTAAGAATGTGCACATTTTCCTGTTCCTTGCTTCATTGCTGGATACCTAGTATGGGGCTTAATCTTGGTTTTCAAATTGGCAGAATCACCATGGAAACAGACATCTGGGCATATCTGCTTTACAGATCAGGTTAACTGAATTGGGGAGAACCAACCTATATATGGAGAAATCTGAGAAATCTCAAAATAAAAAAAAAACAAATGATAAAAAACAAAATAAAAATAAAAATTAGAGCTAAACAGCAGAGTGACCATTCCCTGCTTCTTAAGTACAAATGCGATGTGCCAGTGGCCTCAAGATTCTATCTCCGTGGCATTCAGCCATGATGAATTGTCCCCCAAAACTGAGCCTAAATAAACTTTCCCTTCTTTGTGTTGCCTTTGTCAGGTATCTACCTTATACAGGTTTGTTTTATAATTTGCTATTGCTAACAGCACTTCAATAAACATTGATATGTAAGTATCTCTATGGTAAATTAACCTGTGCCCTTCAGGTAAATAATGTGTGGTTGGGTCATACGGAATTTATTTTTAGTTTTCTGAGAAACCTCCATATTGAGTTCAGTAGCAGCTGGAATAGTTCGCCTCCCACCTGTCATTGTGTGAGACTTCTCATTCTCAGCTGCCGTAAAGAAGGAAGGATTATTGGTATTTGCAGGAAAATAGATATTAAGTAAATTAAGATAACCCAGAAACACAAATATAGTGTGTTTTCTCTCATTTATCCTTCTTAGGTTTTGTACAGAGGCTAGAGGATCAAAATAGGACCAATAGTGTACCATGAAGGGACAGCACAGGTCTCAGGAGGAATATGTTCACAATATATATACAAAACTTGTAGACGTTAACTATTTTAAAGAAATATGCCAAAATTGGTCTTTTCCTTGACTAACCCTGCAGTACCTGACAAATGCTGAAGCCAGTTAATTCCCTAAACAGAATTCGCTCACCTGTTTGAGCTCAAGTTCCTAAGCTGTAGTACTCAAACTGACACAAACTACCCGACCCTTGATGCTATTAAAACCGTTTTATTTTCTCTGCCCAATGGATCACATTCCTTTATGGGGTGTTATGATTTGAATCTGAGATGTCCTGACAGTATCAAATTTGCATGCCTAGTTCAGGGTGAGATTTCCCAAGACTGTAGAAAGCACTTAGGAGCTAGAGTCTGGCTGATAGAACTAGGTCACAGGAACAGGCTTTGGAAAGACAAAACTGCCCCTAGTTCCTGCCTCTGCTCTCTGTACCCTCTTGGCAGTGTGAGTCTTTGCAACATACTGTCACCACCATGAAGTCTGCCATGCCTCTCCCACCATAATGGACTAATATCCCCCTGATACCATGTGAGAAAACAAGTTTGGCTTCCGGAGAGTTGTTTCTGTGCCGGCAACACAAATGTCAACTAATTAGAGTCTGAATACTTAACAGGGGCACTGGAGTAATCAATGCCCATACTGGAGTGACCAACACATACTGTAGTGGGAGGCTACTTGTTGGTTCCCGGCTGCAGGAAAATAGAAAGTCTGAGCCCTTGGATGGGCTGGGGGTCTGGGTGGAGTGCTTGCCTCTTTATCAATAAAGCATGAGGCTTTCCTTACCACTGTGGGAACACAGAAGCTAGACTGTGTCTATCTAGAGTCGCAAGCCCAGTGGCTTACAAGAGCTTTCTGAGAACCTGACTCCCAGAGCTGGAGACAAGGAACTGCATATTTCCCCCGTCATGAAAGAGATGGTTTGAGCCCATGGAAAATCAAGCTGAGCATACTCAATTCTCAGAAAGATGAGACTCAGCTAACACAAAACTCCAGCAATTCTGCTCAAAACACCGTCCCAATGACATGGTGACTTGATAGTCAACATAATGTCTTACTTTTTTAATGTTTTTGATTGAATTAGAATTCCACTGTTTTCCTCCCTCTATCCCCTTCAGCTCCCCTGGTTGATACCCTTCTCATGTATACCCCCACTTTGAGGGGTGTGTGTGTGTGTGTGTGTAAGAATCATAATCAAAGAAAGGGGGAATATTTGACTTCTTTACAAGTAACAGATGGCAGAGAGAATGAGTCCTCTTCTGAGGATCTAAGAGGCTCAGACAACCAGAGAGAAGGCTGCTTGTGATACCAACATTCAAAGCACGTTAATGCTCTGAGCCAGGGCAAGCACATCAGCCAAGACTCAGCACATGAGAAATCACAGTGCATAGAGCTTCAACTTGTCTAGAATTTAACTCACGTAGGCAAGAAAATTTGATTCGCTATTTTCTTCTTTCAGATTTAACATTTTTGGACTTTAATTTGCAGTTTTATGGTACACTGTAGAATCACCGCCTTCTGTGTATCTCTGGGTGTCTAAGCAAGTCTTAGACACATTAGCACTTAGCCATTGATCAAAAAAGAATTCATAGGATATATTTAGAGTTCATTACAGAATCTAAAGTGTTTTCTGAAGCAAGTGAAAGAGTGGTTGCCAGTGCCCCACTTTTTTTAAACTCAAAGATACAGAGCCCAAAATGACTTTACGAAAAGCTCCATGATTAAATGGAATCTGTGTATTCATAAAGCTTTCAAGTCCCTTGACTAAGAGACTCGCTAACCAGGTCATAACTATCAGCAGTTCCCCTGAGTGCCATTTTGACTCTAAGATGAGATATATAGGCCAAAAGAAAAACAAAATTTGGTAAAATACTTTGGCTAGCTTCATTCAGCCAAAATGTCTAACCTTCAAACACTCAGCGTTAGATAAGAGAAAAGTGATTCATGCATTTTAGCTGTGACTGCATTTCAAAGTCAGAACTACATACCTTCTCCACAGCCCCCCTTTTTTCAGTAGGTAACATCCAGTAAAAAGGAGCATGTAAGTGAGGAAGGCATGTGCATAAGCATGACTAATTTTGCAAGCATGCCCTTGTGTAAGTGTGTAATAAATATATTGTTAATTCAGAAGGTTACGTGGATATGAATGTTTCACAGAGGGAACATCTATAAGATCCAGTTAGCTAAGAAAGAAAGTCTTTCCCAGTTCTAAGAGCAGAGGCTTGAAATGGATTAGAATCACTCACATTCAAATACTCATTGTAAGTTTTCAGTCTGATTTCGGTAATAATTGAATTTTTCTTTTGCACTGTAAAGCATATTTGGACTTAGATCTTATAAACTTAATTAAATGGGTAAGCAAGACAGTGTATTCTCATTACTGGGAAATGTTATGTAAGACTTTCAAGTAAAAAGAAAAAGGAATTTTGTCTTTGTTTTTCATTTTTAAATAACAATATGAGGAACAAAGAAATCATCTAACACATTTCACAGAGAGGTTTTGGTGAAAGCCTAGAACTGTCAGACACTATCACCACAAATGGAGCCTGGCATTTCAAAGAAAGAAAAAGATTTAATTTGATTTCAAAAGATAAATTGAAATAGAAACCATGGAGATGGAAACCTTGTAATCCTACTGAAACAGAGGAAGGGCTTTCATAGCAATTATTCTCATTTTTAATGTACTGCATTTTGAAGGGAAAACATTATCCCTACCCTGAGCAAGTGAGAAAAGGGAAATCGGTATGCAGGGCTGAATGATGATAGAGAAATTCACAGGGACCATTTCAAGAACCAGATGTGCTTTCTTTGATGTCCCTGCAAATGTAATTCTGAAGAGTCTGCTTTAAAATGTTAAAGATCCTGAGTTCATAGCAGATACAGGTGCTTATATAACTACCCCAAAGTTTTCTTCTTTGCTCATACCCATAGGAATTTTTTCTCATAAAAGGAGCTGACTCCTCAGGGGTGCCATAAATAGTCCCAGTATAGAATCAGGTTATCTTGTTTCATGGTTATTATTTATCTGGGCGAGGGGGTGCTAACGCTAAGTGAAACTTCTCCATATGCTTTCTACCAGTTTATTTTTACAGGCAATTGTTTTTAGAGAGAAGGAAAGCACAAAACATCCTTTCTTCTGGAGAAAAATAATAATGAAGAAATAAGAAAATCAATTATCTTAATAATAATCAAATAATATAATTGTGCTAGTTGGAAAATTTTTTTCCAATATTTGGTTTTCAAAGAGGAAAAAGGTACGGAGGCAGAATCTAATAAAAATATTTCACCAATGACCAATTTAAAAATAGTATATAATTATGGGTAATGATGAGCCAAGTTTTTTTTTAAAAAAAAAAAAACTAGATATTTCAGACAGAGGAACTCTAACAGAAAAAAATTCACAGTTCTTAAAATTGTGAGAGGAAAAAGATATGAAAATTGAAGGAACTTGAAGATAACTGCAAAATGCAGTCTCGGGGTTTTGGAGAATAAAAGGAAAAAGTTAGGCATAGAAAATGCCAGATGCTCAGAAAGGTACTGTGTAAGCCATTGCATAGACCACAGAGGGGTACACTCTGACCATACATGCAACCAGAGGGCTGGAGCTATTCTGGAGTGTGGGGCCAAGTGCAGAGTAAACAGAAAGCAATACCCTTCTCTGGGAGCCTTCTGGTCTACTGGTTAAAAGTCAGCCAGCAGAAGACCTAGGAAATGTACTTTGTTAAATTCTATCCCTTAACCCCACAGAAGAAAACATAAAGGGAGAAGTTGCTACTAATAAACAGCATTTTCTGGTACAACAGAGTGCTATCCCAATCTCCCTCTTTTTTTCTTGTTGCTTGATGTTTATAGTTATTTGTCTGTATGCATGTCTGTGCACCACATACATGCCTAGGAGCCATAAAGACCAGAAGAGGGTGTCAGATAACCTAGAGCTGAGATTCAAATGGTTTCAAGCTTGGTTGTGGGCTGAGAATTGAATCCAAGTCCTCGGTAAGTGCTCTTAACGACTGAACAATCTCTCCAGCCACTGTTCCAGTCAGATTTTATATGAATGAGGAAATTTCAGTCATCAAACTTACATAACAATAAAACTAGAAATAAGTACTGAGCAGTTCCTCCTTCTGTAAGTTATATCATTACGAATTCAGTAAATTGATCTGAGGAATAACTCATCGCACTACGAAGTATACTTTCACTTTAAAATCTTTAATAATTATCCATCAGAGTTGGTGATTTAATGATGCCGCTTCAGTCACCTGTAAGATAATGACGTGATGACTCCACCAAGAAAAGTAAATTGGAATGTTTAAAGCTCTGTTGCCACTAGAATTAAATTTCCATTTTTATTAATGTATTTTGTTTACAAAGCCTCTTGAGAAAGGAGATAGACTCCCAGGTATAAAACTATATTGCAGCCATATATAAACAATTGTTCTTATACACACAGGTAAGTACAGGGCTCACACATCAAGCAAACTTCTCTTTGCAGCAGACGGAGATCACTACAGAAAACCACAACTGAAAATTTTGACGGGGAATGTTAGATGTCAACCTAATATTCACTAAGAGACTCAATGGGTTACCTGTGTTTTTAAAGTGCTTTTATGAGGCAAGTAAGAAAAAAAAAATCTGAAGGCCACAGAAATAGTGTTCTATGACAATCCTCTTCTCTATTTTGAACTTGTGTCTCTTACCTTTAACCCACCCCATATACTTTCCTTCTTCTATCCAATTTATTCTATTTTAAATCTTTGATTTAAACCATCTCTTTCAATAGGACACCTTTAAATAAATAAAATTACATATATACCTGAAAAAGTCATAGTGAAACCCATTGTTTTGTTTGCTAGCTAGAAGAAGTAAAAAATTAATTTTAAATTTTGTTAAAGGTAGTATACCCTATGGATCATGAAAGTGGACAAAGGACCATGAGAGAAGACATTATAAGGGGTAGATATAATGCAAATCTGTGACGTGGAAGCAGAAAGGGAGCTGTAAGGAGGAGAGCATCAGGGGTGGGAGGGAGAGGATAAGTGGTTTCAGTCACCCATGGTCATCTGAGGTCTGAAAATACTTTACAGAAAAATTGCAGAAAGAGTATGAACTACTCTGAGTATGGCAGCAAAATCTCATGCTGTCACATTGTCCTGGGATGTCAATCATTCCTTTGTGCAGACTATCCCAGTAGGACATGCCAGCTTTCTGTTAGTCACTTGGGAGTCAGCTTGGTTAGCTACTGTTGTTTTAATAAAGTATTTCTACTCGAATAGCTCTTATTTTATTTCCTAATGGCCCCAAAGTGCAAGAGTAGTGATGTTGGTAATTTCTATATGCCAAAACAGAAACCATGAAGTGTTTCTCTTAAGGAAAGAAATAAAATATCTTAGCCTAATAAGAAAAAAATAATGTACTGAGTTACTCAACTCTGAGGCAAGAATAAGTCTTTCAGTTGAGGTCAGAGCAAGTAAAGCCCAGTGAAAAATGCCGAACTCCAGTGCAAAAGTAAGACCATAGTACAGTTCATGCATGTGCCCAATTAAAGGCACATTAATATAAAAGTCATTAAATGTGCACATAAAAGAAATGAACTGAAAACACACCCTAGTAAGGGCAAAGAGTGGTCACAGAAAGCCTTGTGCTAACTTAGAAACTGAACCTTATCGTGAGTACGTGGGTAAGTAGGAGAAACACTGTAGATAGAATTTCATACTATCTGTGGTTTCAAGGACTCCTGGGTTATGAGGACGTGTTTCCTACCGAGAAAGACAGCTGTGTTCTATTCTGCCCACTTCCTTACTTCATCCCCAGTAACCCAGCTTAGGACGACTTGTCATCATCACCTAGGAAACTCCGTCACACACAACACTTTCCTGGACTCTCCTCTCACACAAGACTTTCAGCCTCACACCACGGATTCATTTGAAGTCTGAAAGTGAACTTGTCTCAATACATGAGAGGAAAATACCAAAATATATGTGTGTGAAAAATTTAAAGTCCTAGCAAGTTAGATCTTTTAAATAGCTCTTCCAGAGAAATGTGAGCTAATAAAATGTTGTCCTTCAAGAGTGGATTAGTGGCCATGGACCAATCTGGCAGAGACTGAATGGGCTTGGAAGCAGCTGGCAGTTCATGAGCTCTGTGTCAGCTTAGTCTCGTTCACCAAAGCCTAGCCAATGAGAACCATCTAATGAATGTGTGAAATGCCTGATTTCAGGAACCTCTCTCCCAGGCGGTCTTTGCAGGAAAATATTTTTAAATACTAGCCCTTTTACTCATATTGATATTCAACTGATCAAGTCACTAGACTTTTATATCTACTTATTCAGCTGCACAACATAATTATCATCAATATCAATTCAGCTGTAGATTTTTGAACTATCTGTTTGACAGATAAAGATTTGCTCAAAACTATGTATAAGAGTATAAGCATGTATATCTTTCTTCCTTAACTTTCATTTTTAGAAAATGTAAGAATTTTACTTTTTCAAAAAACAAGTGGGCAATGTTTTCTCTACAAGTAAGAGAACCACAAAGTAAGAACAGGGCCCCACACCACATCTCATGCCCAGAACACCAGTCTCGCAGATTCATCTTGTGACAGCACGACAGACAACTTCCCAGGCAGATTTAGTCCCCCCCCATCCAAATAGGAGATTAAAAGCACACATCTCATGCTTTGATGATGACACCAGACAACATTCACCTGGAGGCAAAGGTGAAACAGTCTGAGCTCTGCCATTGATGGTGTTCTAATTGCATTGTATTGCCCATGGCTTCTCCAATAATTAAAAGCACGCTGACAGCCATAAACAATAGCTTTGAGAAAATGTCAGATTCCTCACTAAAAAGATATCAAATTAGAGTCGGAAAGACTATCAAAAGTTTGCTCCCTGAGTGAACATATCTGAAGTAAAATATGCACATCAAAAGTTAGAAAAGAAAGCCAGATATGATAGTACAGCCCCTTAGTTCCAGTACTCAGGAGGCAGAAGCAGGAATATCTCTGAGTTTGAGGCCAGCCAGCTCTACAAGTATCAGGACAGCCAGGGCTACACAGAGAAGCCCTGTCTCAAAAAATAAATAAACAAAAATAAAACAAAAAAGGTAAAAAAAACAAAATAATTGGTGCTAAGATTTTAAATATTGTTCATCTCAGGTCAAGTGAAAATATCAATAAAGCAAGTCTTCACCGGGCATATATCTCCAGGGATAAACTTTTCAGTGTTTATTGAATAAAGAACTTAACAGAGATTAGTACAAAGCGGTGATACCTGACTCAGATAGCCATGCTCTGAAAAAGAAAGCATGACACACATTTGGAATGTAACCCTTCTAGTTAATGCCTGCCTCTTGCTTTTACCAAATTATATTTTGATTACTTTCCCATAAACTTTATGTACTGGAGATGCTAATTTTAGAAATCATTAATTCTTTTAGTGACAGCAAGTTTGGCAAACAGGAATATCCAGAAGCCATGTTCTAGTCTATGGAAATTCTGGACAAAGCTGACAGGAAATAAATGTGTTTTCATCCAAAAAGCATCCGAGTACCAGCCATGTGCTATTTGTAATAATGAAGAAAAAAGATCACTTGATTTTTTACAAATGTCACCTCACCAGATATTTGGCAAGTAATGTTTTGCCTTTTCACACTCCTTCCTCTGATTCCTGGGCAGAAAGAGAAGCAGCAGCTCAGGTAGCTTTGGTTTGTACAGCACTGGGATTGATAGTAGACGAGCTGTCTCAATATATCAACTACTGAAGGGACTGACTGCCAAATCTTTCGATAAACATGTTACCAAACCATGCTCCACCTTGCATTAATAATCATTTTAATCAGTGCTACACAACAGGATAGATAATTGCAGGTTAACAATTAAAAATTAAATCTATTTTCCACAAGGCTTTGTGGTGCACATCTGTAATCTCAGCACTGAGTATGCTAAGATAGGAGAACCAGGAACTCAAGGCCATCCTGGGATGTGTAGAAAGACCCCCACCTCAAAACTCAAAATAAATAAATGAATAAATAAATAAACAAACAAACAGAGACAATTTTTCTTTAGCTAAAATTTTGGGTAAAATGCCCAAGTTAGGTTAGGTTAGATTAGATTAGGTTAGGGGTTTTATTACATTTATAAGAGGTAATACAAGTTTAAGACTTGCTTCATTAAATGTTCTCATCTTTAGCTAAACATCTGAAATAATCTTGCTCTCCATATTCTGGATGTACCATCATTATATTTCACTATGAAGCAATAATAATAGGCATCATTACCCTCTTGGTTTTGGAAACTAGAGCAGATATTATACTTCATAATAAAGCGCTTATTTACCTAGCTGCTAGGGAGAAGGGAGTCTCATTTGTCGATTGCACAGCTTACAGCTTAATCTTCTTTCCTAAGAACTACACTCATCCAAAAGGTACTCCTGGTGTAGGATCATGACCCTTGTCTGACACAAATTTACCTTAACGACTGAATAAAGAAAGATACAAGGACCTCATCTCCGGCCTCGATTTGGGAGCTCTCCAAAGACCATCTGAAACTTGCAACCAACTTCTGCCTACACGAAGTTTTCTCGTGGGTATTATGGGAAGAACATGCTCCAGAAATTTTCTTACGCTCTAATCTCTTTCTCAGAGTTAGTTTCCTGGGAAACCTGACCAAAAATAGGTGGCGCCTCTAATGATCTGAAAAGGCAGACTTCAAAATTAGAATCTCGAATCTGAATCACCCACCAGCAAGCTGGCCATGAGGATCCTGTGTCTGGTGGTAGGTGGAATGTGGATGGTGCAGAGCACGCTAAGATGTCGCAACTGTTTAAAGTTTCACCAGGTTGAACTGCAATGAGAGGTCACTAGAGGAAAGAGAAAGGGGCTGTCAGGTGAGACTTGAGTGAGTTTGAGAAGCTCAAGGAGCAATAATCAGATGGAGTATGGTCTCTGATGACTTTGGCTAGTGCCATGGGTGAAGGAAACGCAGATATAAGGATAATTCTGTATAAATGGATGACAACGTAAACATCTAGAGCACTTGGTTGGCAGTACTTTATATACACTTGCTTCTTTCACAACCAGAGAACAGAACATACTCGAGGCCAGGACCAGAACAACTTTAAAGACAGTGGAATTCGAAAATGGCTCAAAGTTCAGTGTCACCATATCTGACCAACATGGATTAAGGATTTACAGATCTCCTGGGGAGAATAGGGCTCTAAAATTTGAGATGAGAACGCTAGGAGCACTATACTCAAAAATCTTTAAAATTCATTTCTCTCTGAAACCGCCGAACTTGAAAAGCATCCAACTGCCTCCTGCTAAAAGCTAATACCACCTCTTTCCCGAAGATAATGCAGCACTGATGCTAAACGAGCCTTCTAAAGTAGAAAAATGAGTAAAAGCTGGAGGAGTTGCAGGATCTAGTCAAGGTTTAGCAGCAAGAAACCAAATTATAAGCTGGCCGATGGATGTGGAGTATGAAGAGTAACAGAGTATGAAGTTGAAAAGAGACACACCATCAGGATATCCTCTCCTAATACTGGCAAGGACCCTGATGAGTGGTAATGAAGCCACGATAAAGAAAGCAGAGAAGAGAAAAATACCTATAGTCCACGTTATCTGACACAGAACCCCTAAAATAACTCTGATAAAGCAAATAAGCTTAGTGTGGTTCACCACCAACATTAAGTATAAAGGTTTGGAGAACTGACATCTCGTAAGCATAAATTACAGAAGGTCAACAAGCCCACGGGCTGATTATGTTTCTATAGGGTCCTTGGAAGGTACCCCACTCACCAAGGCAATTAGAATGTGCTTTTGGAAAAGGCCCAGCTTCCCTGAACAGTTCCCCACAAACCAGAGCTGATGCTATCAGTGCTATTCCACAACACAGGGCCTAGATAACTGTGAGCAAACAACAGATGCTGAAGGAACAGAGGCTGAGGAAATGGCAGTAGGAGAGACCATATAATGGTGGCCCAGTCTGGTTCTGAGTAGTCCACGAGATCCATAGCCATACCCGATGCCATTAAATGAACATACTTGTACCCGGTAACTGGAAAAACATCCAAGTGACCTATACAGATAGAAATTGAAAAACAGTACACATCCCAAAGGAAACAAAAAAAAAAGGTTGATGCTACTTTTCAGAATAAAAACAACGTAAAAGTGATGATCTCTGTTATATTTCTAGTTAACTTACAAGTCTAAGAAAACCAAGATACATCCTGAAAGATGATAATTGACTCTAAAAACTCAACCAATTGTTAGCTTCAAAGACAGCTGTTATGCCAGATGTGGTTTATTTCCTAGAGCGAATTAATATGCTTGGTGCGTGGTGGGCAGCAGTCATTGGTCTCCATCAAAGAGGATGATTAGACACAGTTCGCATTCACTTGGAATAAATAATTGTATCTATGCTCATTCCTCAAGACTGTTTAACTCTAGTTTCCCATATTATAATGTAGTCTGAAGTGTTCTGGACCTTGTCAGCATTTGACACAGAGTCTAATTGATCCACTACATTAATAACATCTGCTCATTAGAAATGATGAACAAGAAGTACCAAACACCATGGAAACTTTAATTACAGGAGTATGCTGTAAAGAACAGAAAATTTACAAAGACTGAGGAACCTTCTACATCAGCGATGGTTTTTAGGATTCTTTACATAATTACGCTAGACATTGTGGTTGTTTGTTTTTACTCTTTGAGGGCCCACATAGCTCCCAAATAAATCACATGTGCAATCTCATTCTTAGTTATGAATGCCCCTGCCTTAGGTTGGCTTGTTTTTTGCCAGCTTTTCTTTTTTTTTTCTTTTTTTAAAAAAATTTATTTATTTATTATGTATACAATATTCTGTCTGCGTGTATGCCTGAAGACTAGAAGAGGGCACCAGACCTCATTACAGATGTTGTGAGCCACCATGTGGTTGCTGGGAGTTGAACTCAGGACCTTTGGAAGAACAGGCAATGCTCTTAACCACGGAGCCATCTCTCCAGCCCCTAGCATAAGTTCTGTATTGGTGGGGTGCAATCCATTTTCAGGAATGCAAACTTTTGCCAGCTTTTCTTAAATTAACTTAAATTATCCCCTCTACCTTTTGCCTCTGGGCTTTGATCTTTCTTTATTTCTGCTTATGTTTTCTTCCTTCTTATTCTGTGTTCAAGTGTGTGGGTGGGTAACTGACCCCTGGGCTTTGATCTTTCTTTATTTCTGCTGATGTTTTCTTCCTTCTTATTCTGTGTTCAAGTGTGTGGGTGGGTAACTGACCCCTGGAGTCCTCCTCTCCTCCTTTTCTCATTCCTTGATCTTCCTTCCAAGAGTTCTCCCCCTATTTATTCTCTCTGCAGCCAGCCCTGCCTATCCTTCCTCCTGCTTTGCTATTGGACATCCAGTTCTTAATTAGACCAATCAGGTGTTTTAAACAGGCAGAGTAACACAACTTCACAGAGTTAAACAAATGCAACAAAAAAAAAAGAATGCAAAACGTCTTTGCATCTTTAACCAATGTTCCACATCATATAAACAAATGTAGCACATCTTCAAATAATATTCCACAACAAGAACTTGAACAAGAACAACATATATTCTAAAGCAAAAGGCAAACTTTTGCATTTCATGCTTCTCATGGTAGGCCTCACTGAGTTCTGTAGGCAGCATATTCACATATGGGAATCCTCCTCAGATCAGATCACCAAGAGATGCAAAACTTGAGAGTGATTGGCTGGGATATAAATTATGGAAGTTCTGTCTCTACAGTAGAGACTAAATTTATATTATTCTGCTGCAAGTGCCGTTTATGAACACATGACTAGTATATAGAGTTATGTTTATCTGTGGTAGGAAAAGATGATCCATGGAAAGGCTTATTATCTAGTCATGCCATAAACTGGTGTTCCAGATGAACAGCAGATCTTCAAAGGCTAAAGACTCGCCTATAGAATGGTATGTTCACTAGCTAGAATCACTAATCCCCGTAAACTGGTTGTCAGATCACCCATCAGGTTAGGCAGACCCAGCAGTAAACCATCATAGGATGGATTAAATTGGACCTAGTTAGAGGGTCCAAGTATGTGTGCATGCAGGTGGCCTCTATAGATCACCATCACCCGTCACAATATGTCTCCATTATGATAATGTGGGCTAGGGTCCTTATAACAAGTTATGTGGAAAACAACTGATATTAGTTCATAAATGGGTTCATTCGATATATGATGCAACAAATACAAGCTGCTGCAACAAGCCATCCCCGATTCAGATCTAGTTCCAGATTTTAGTGATCCTCAGTCCTTTGAGCAGAAATCATGGTGTTCACTATGAGAAGAAGTTGCCTTAAGGCGACTTAAGTCAAAATATGAAGACATGCAAGTGGAAAATGGCTTGGCTAATAGGTTGAAAGCTTAGAAACCGAGTTAATAGAAACAGAAAAAATGGAGGAAAAAACCATAAAGATAATCATGAAATTTGAATACAATTGTATCAGGTATTTATGTTCACAAATGATCATCCACTGCAAAAGGATCAAAACGAGGTGGACAGTCTGGTCAGATTACCATTAGCCACATAGTACACGTATCTAGTGTTGCTAATGATTACAGAACGATAGACTAATTTAATAGCATTCTACCTCTTAAACAGCTTCTGTTTATTAAGAGTCACTGCCAAATATCCAAATTAGAAGTGGCAAAAGCCCAACATGGAATCATCCTCTGGGTTGATGAATAAACTACTTGGAAGTCAACATTGAATTAGAAAGTAATCCACTCAGAGTGTTTATTGACAGACAATCACATGGGTGTTGGTTTTTTCCCCTTTTAGGGATCTTATGCCTTACCCCTAACCTAAAGAGTATCTGATCCACTGATGTAAACACCATCTAGGATCTAGGATAACCAATTTATGGCAAAAGAAAGCAGTGAGCATATGACCAAGGGACCCAATGAACCTATCATATACAGTACAGCCCAGAAACTTCTGCCTTGAAAATACAGCTAAAGAACATGTGTAAGAATATCTTAGCCCCAACTAAAAGATTTCCTACAAGACATAGATTAATATCCTGAGATATAAATATATAATAAATCAATGGCCATTACGTAGTTGTGGCTCATCTTCAACTCTTGGAGTGAATTGGGGTAGCATACCATATAAGCCTATATCATCCTGCTTATCACCATTCCCAGGGAGCTTATGGGACAGTCTCTGCTTCTTCTACCTACAGCTCTAGATTGGATCTACCAGGGATCTAAAAGTTCCAAGAAATTTCAAGCTGTATCAGTTACCAGTCATTTGGGATTTCTTGTGCCAAAATACCAATAGACAAGAAAAGGAGTCCCACCTGTAGGAATCATTTCCACTACTTATCAATGCTCAGCTTATAAAATAGAGCCAAGAAAATTACACTTGATGCATGACACTTTACTATGATGTCTGCTAACATTTTTTGCTCAACTTGACACAGGCGGGGAGTTCTCCCAAAGGATGCATTGGCTTACTCCACACCTAAATCATGAAGATTAATAAAAGAGAAAGGGTATCAAGAACAAATAACAAAGAAGGATGCCAGACAGTGGTGACAAACACCTTTAATCCCAGCAGGCAGGAGACAAAGGAAGAACCAACCAGATCTCTGTGAAAAGAAGGCTGAAGCCAGATACTGCCAGATACAAAATAATCCTGATACATAATAATCCTGAGGTCAGATACAAAAGTGTTACTGTGGTGAATGGAATAAATTTCCTTTTATAAATTTCTACAGTAAACTATCTGTCCAGCTAAAATTCTAGAGGCTCAGTTCTCAAAAGTCGTACATTTGTAACATAGGCTAAGCAGATCTGAGCAATGCAATACATGGATGCTGTAGAATGACATTAAGACACCCCCTTCAAGACCCATCCACCCCCTTCCAGCGGTGCACCATTGAGCATTCGCAGTTAAGCTCTCTGGGAAATGTTGTCTACTCATGTTTCAGGATTACCCGCCCCTCCAAAGGCAGCCGCCTCTAAGGAAAGGCTGATTCGCATGTCCTGACCTTATGTGCTGCGTCACTGGCCAAAGACTAGACTGCTACTGTGTGACTGTTCGGTGTCTTCTTTGGTCTCACTCTTGGCCTCTTTGTTCTCTCACAATTTTTGGTGCTAAAGGCATCGCATAACAGACTCTGCACGCAAATCTTTTCAAGGGTTTTTTTTTTCTTGAGGGGGGCCACAACACTTTTAAAACACGAAAGTGTTATAACCAAAATATCACAGTTTGTGTTCTATTCTCTCCTCAGCAATGGCTACTTAATAAAGCAACATTCTCATGACAGTGTCAAGGGATAGCAGCTATTCTTATTTCTGCTTCATAAATAATCAAAGCAGGTTCAAAGGGATTGAATTAATTCCCCAGGCACACAGGGAAAGTTTTTAATTAGGTGTTTATATTCCATCTCATTTTAGAAAATGATATGAATGTGTGGCCCAAATTTCATGAAAGAATAGTTAGGGCTAAAATAGGGTTCTTTCCAACAGTAGGACCCAAATTTCTACTTCAATTCACTGAAAACTTATAATGATAACAGTGTCATGTGTGTGAGACAAACGGCCAGGGTTGTTTTTTTTTCACTGATGCGATTAAATGATTCATTCCAAAATAAACCATAAGTACTAGCCAAAGATTAATTAAGATTCATTTCCTTCCAAAAGAAACAGGTAAGTGGAAATGAGCCAACCCTGCATCGAAATTGGAAATCTTAGCTCTAGGAACCATGTAATGATCTTGGAAATCAGCGTGAGATAGCATTAAGGGAGGCCAGAGGATCAGCCTCCATCCAAACAATGTCTGCCCGTCTCTCCAAGCTGTCCCTACCTAGTGTTCTTCTATTCATCATTTTTAGTCAGAGCATTAAAAGCATGATGTTTAAATGAAGTTAAAATCTTTCACTCTTTTTTTCTATAATGAAGTAATAAAAAAAGTGTGATTTTTAACTCATATGATGACATCTTTGAAACACTTTCCAAGGCTTTTTCTTGCTAAGTCTTTTTTTTTCTAGCTGTTGGGTTTAGAAGACTGTGCTTTGCCCATGGCCTTTGCTCCAGCAAACACTAATAACCCCTGGAATCCCTTAGAACCCATAGTATATGTTTAAAATTGGACCACATCCTTTATTAGTATTTTATTTATTTATTAAAGATTTCTGCCTCCTCCCTGCCACCGCCTCCCATTTCCCTCCCCCTCCCCCAGTCAAGTCCCCCTCCTTCATCAGCCCAAAGAGCAATCAGGGTTCCCTGCCCTGTGGGAAGTCCAAGGACCGCCCACCTCCATCCAGGTCTAGTAAGGTGAGCATCCAAACTGCCTAGGCTCCCCCAAAGCCAGTACGTGCAGTAGGATC